>NW_028188946.1:1575327-1705327 GCF_054131305.1 Coturnix japonica
AAACCAAGAAAAGCAGGGTTAGAGCGGAAGAAAACCAAGAAAAGCAGGGTTAGAGCGGAAGAAATCCAAGAAAAGTAGGGTTAGAACGAAAGAAAACCAAGAAAAGCAGGGTTAGAGCGGAAGAAAACCAAGAAAAGCAGGCTTAAAGCCGAAAAAAACCAAGAAAAACAGGGTTAGAACAGAAGAAAACCAAGAATAGCAGGGTTAGAACGGAAGAAATCCAAGAAAAACAGGGTTAGAGCCGAAAAAAACCAAGAAAAACAGGGTTAGAGCAGAAGAAAACCAAGAAAAACAGGGTTAGAGCTGAAAATAACCAAGAAAAACAGGGTTAGAGCATAAGAAAACAAAGAAAAGCCGGGTTAGAACGAAAGAAAACCAGGAAAAGCAGGCTTAAAGCCGAAAAAAACCAAGAAAAACAGGGTTAGAGCAGAAGAAAACAAAGAAAAGCCGGGTTAGAATGGAAGAAAACCAGGAAAAGCCGGGTTAGAACGGGAGAAAACCAAGAAAAACAGGGTAAGAGCCAAAGAAAACCAAGAAAAGAAGGGTTAGAGCGGAAGAAAACCAAGAAAAGCCGGGTAAGAACGGAAGAAAACCAAGAAAAGCAGGGTTAGAGCGGAAGAAAACCAAGAAAAGCAGGGTTAGAACCGAAGAAAACCAAGAGAAACTGGATTAGAGCGGAAGAAAACCAAGAAAAGCAGGGTTAGAGCGGAAGAAAACCAAGAAAAGCAGGGTTAGAGTTGAAGAAAACCAAGAAAAGCAGGGTTGGAGCGGAAGAAAACCAAGAAAAGCTGGGTTAGAACGGAAGAAAACCAAGAAAAGCAGGGTTAGAACGGAAGAAAACCAAGAAAAACCGGGTTAGAGCGGAAGAAAACCAGGAAAAGCCAGGTAAGAACGGAAGAAAACCAAGAAAAAAATGTTAGAGCAGAAGAAAACCAAGAAAAGCAGGGTTAGAGCGGAAGAAAACAAAGAAAAGCAGGGTTAGAGCGGAAGAAAACCAAGAAAAAGAGGGTTAGAGCGGAAGAAAACCAAGAAAAACAAGGTTGGAGCGAAAGTAAACCAAGAAAAGCACGCTTAAAGCCGAAAAAAACCAAGAAAAACAGAGTTAGAACAGAAGAAAACCAAGAAAAGCCGGGTTAGAACGGAAGAAAACCAGGAAAAGCCGGGTTTGAACGGAAGAAAACCAAGAAAAACAGGGTTAGAGCCGAAAAAAACCAAGAAAAACAGGGTTAGAGCAGAAGAAAACCAAGAAAAGCCGGGTTAGAACGGAAGAAAACCAGGAAAAGCCGGGTTAGAACGGAAGAAAACCAAGAAAAACAGGGTTAGAGCCGAAAAAAAACAAGTAAACAGTGTTAGAGCAGAAGAAAACCAAGAAAAGCCGGGTTAGAACGGAAGAAAACCAAGAAAAGCAGGCTTAAAGCCGAAAAAAACCAAGAAAAGCAGGGTTAGAGCGGAAGAAAACCAAGAAAAGCAGGGTTAGAGCGGAAGAAAACCAAGAAAAGCCGGGTTAGAACGGAAGAAAACCAAGAAAAACAGGGTTAGAGCAGAAGAAAACCAAGAAAAACAGGGTTAGAGCGGAAAAAAACCAACAAAAACAGGGTTAGAGCGGAAGAAAACCAAGAAAAACAGGGTAAGAACGGAAGAAAACCAAGAAAAGCCGGGTTAGAACGGAAGAAAACCAAGAAAAACAGGGTTAGAGCCGAAAGAAAACAAGAAAAACAGGGTTAGAGCAGAAGAAAACCAAGAAAAGCCGGGTAAGAACGGAAGAATACCAAGAAAAACAGGGTTAGAGCCGAAAAAAACCAAGAAAAACAGGGTTAGAGCTGAAGAAAACCAAGAAAAGCAGGGTTAGAGCGGAAGAAAACCAATAAAAGCAGGGTTAGAACGGAAGAAAACCAGGAAAAGCCGGGTTAGAACGGGAGAAAACCAAGAAAAACAGGGTTAGAGCCGAAAAAAAAACAAGAAAAACAGGGTTAGAGCAGAAGAAAACCAAGAAAAGCCGGGTTAGAACGGAAGAAAACCAAGAAAAGCCGGGTTAGAGCGGAAGAAAACCAGGAAAATTTGGCTTAATGCCGAAAAAAAACAAGAAAAACGGTGTTAGAACAGAAGAAAACCAAGAAAAGCCGGGTTAGAACGGATGAAAACCAAGAAAAGCCGGGTTAGAACGGAAGAAAACCAAGAAAAACAGGGTTAGAGCCGAAAAAAACCAAGAAAAACAGGGTTAGAGCCGAAAAAAACCAACAAAAACAGGGTTAGAGCGGAAGAAAACCAAGAAAAGCCGGGTAAGAACGGAAGAAAACCAAGAAAAGCCGGGTTAGAACGGAAGAAAACCAAGAAAAGCAGGGTTAGAGCCGAAAGAAAACAAGAAAAACAGTGTTAGAGCAGAAGAAAACCAAGAAAAGCCGGGTTAGAACGGAAGAATACCAAGAAAAACAGGGTTAGAGCCGAAAAAAACCAAGAAAAACAGGGTTAGAGCCGAAGAAAACCAAGAAAAGCAGGGTTAGAGCGGAAGAAAACCAAGAAAAGCAGGGTTAGAACGGAAGAAAACCAGGAAAAGCCGGGTTAGAACGGAAGAAAACCAAGAAAAACAGGGTTAGAGCCTAAAAAAAAACAAGAAAAACAGCATTAGAGCAGAAGAAAACCAAGAAAAACATGGTTAGAGCGGAAGAAAACCAAGAAAAGCCGGGTTAGAACGGAAGAAAACCAGGAAATGCAGGGTTAGAGCAGAAGAAAACCAAGAAAAACAGGGTTAGAGCGGAAGAAAACCAAGAGAAACAGGGTTAGAGCCGAAAAAAAACAAGAAAAACAGAGTTAGAGCGGAAGAAAACCAAGAAAAGCCGGGTAAGAACGGAAGAAAACCAAGAAAAACAGGGTTAGATCAGAAGAAAACCAAGAAAAACAGGGTTAGAGCGGAAGAAAACCAAGAAAAGCAGGCTTAGAGCCGAAAAAAACAAAGAAAAACAGGGTTAGAACAGAAGAAAACCAAGAAAAGCCGGGTTAGAACGGAAGAAAAGCAAGAAAAGCAGAGTGAGAACATAAGAAAACCAAGAAAAACAGGGTTAGAGCCGAAAAAAACCAAGAAAAACAGGGTTAGAGCAGAAGAAAACCAAGAAAAACAGGGTTAGAGCTGAAAATAACCAAGAAAAACAGGGTTAGAGCAGAAGAAAACCAAGAAAAGCCGGGTTAGAACGGAAGAAATCCAGGAAAAGCCGGGTTAGAACGGGAGAAAACCAAGAAAAACAGGGTTAGAGCCAAAGAAAACCAAGAATAGCCGGGTTAGAGCGGAAGAAAACCAGGAAAAGCAGGGTTAGAGCGGAAGAAAACCAAGAAAAGCCGGGTTAGAGCGGAAGAAAACCAAGAAAAGCAGGGTTAGAACCGAAGAAAACCAAGAAAAACAGGTTTAGAGCGGAAGAAAACCAAGAAAAGCAGGGTTAGAGCGGAAGAAAACCAAGAAAAGCAGGGTTAGAGCCGAAGAAAACCAAGAAAAGCAGGGTTGGAGCGGAAGAAAACCAAGAAAAGCTGGGTTAGAACAGAAGAAAACCAAGAAAAGCAGGGTTAGAACGGAAGAAAACCAAGAAAAGCAGGGTTAGAGCGGAAGAAAACCAGGAAAAGGAGGCTTAAAGCCGAAAAGAACCAAGAAAAACAGGGTTAGAGCAGAAGAAAACCAAGAAAAGCCGGGTAAGAACTTAAGAAAACCAAGAAAAAAAATGTTAGAGCAGAAGAAAACCAAGAAAAGCAGGGTTAGAGCGGAAGAAAACCAAGAAAAGCCGGGTTAGAGCAGAAGAAAACCAAGAAAAGCAGGCTTAAAGCCGAAAAAAACCAAGAAAAACCGGGTTAGAACAGAAGAAAACCAAGAAAAGCCGGGTTAGAATGGAAGAAAACCAGGAAAAGCCGGGTTAGAACGGAAGAAAACCAAGAAAAACAGGGTTAGAGCCGAAAAAAAACAAGAAAAACAGGGTTAGAACAGAAGAAAACTAAGAAAAGCCGGGTTAGAACGGAAGAAAACCAGGAAAAGCCGGGTTAGAACGGAAGAAAACCAAGAAAAGCCGGGTTAGAACGGAAGAAAACCAAGAAAAACAGGTTTAGAACATAAGAAAACCAAGAAAAGCCGGGTTAGAACGGAAGAAAACCAAGAAAAGCCGGGTTAGAGCGGAAGAAAACCAGGAAAAGCAGGCTTAAAGCCGAAAAAAAACAAGAAAAACGGTGTTAGAACAGAAGAAAACCAAGAAAAGCCGGGTTGGAACGGAAGAAAACCAAGAAAAGCCGGGTTAGAACGGAAGAAAATCAAGAAAAACAGGGTTAGAGCCGAAAAAAAACAAGAAAAACAGGGTTAGAGCCGAAAAAAAATAATAAAAACAGGGTTAGAGCGGAAGAAAACCAAGAAAAGCAGGCTTAAAGCCGAAAAAAACCAAGAAAAACAGGGTTAGAACAGAAGAAAACCAAGAAAAGCAGGGTTAGAACGGAAGAAAACCAAGAAAAACAGGGTTAGAGCGAAAAAAACCAAGAAAAACAGGGTTAGAGCAGAAGAAAACCAAGAAAAACAGGGTTAGAGCAGAAGAAAACCAAGAAAAGCCGGGTTAGAACGGAAGAAAACCAGGAAAAGCCGGGTTAGAACGGAAGAAAACCAAGAAAAGCAGGGTTAGAGCGGAAGAAAACCTGGAAAAGGAGGCTTAAAGCCGAAAAGAACCAAGAAAAACAGGGTTAGAGAAGAAGAAAACCAAGAAAAGCCGGGTAAGAACTTAAGAAAACCAAGAAAAAAAATGTTAGAGCAGAAGAAAACCAAGAAAAGCAGGGTTAGAGCGGAAGAAAACCAAGAAAAGCCGGGTTAGAGCGGAAGAAATCCAAGAAAAGTAGGGTTAGAACGAAAGAAAACCAAGAAAAGCAGGGTTAGAGCGGAAGAAAACCAAGAAAAGCAGGCTTAAAGCCGAAAAAAACCAAGAAAAACAGGGTTAGAACAGAAGAAAACCAAGAAAAGCAGGGTTAGAACGGAAGAAATCCAAGAAAAACAGGGTTAGAGCCGAAAAAAACCAAGAAAAACAGGGTTAGAGCAGAAGAAAACCAAGAAAAACAGGGTTAGAGCTGAAAATAACCAAGAAAAACAGGTTTGAGCAGAAGAAAACAAAGAAAAGCAGGGTTAGAACGGAAGAAAACCAGGAAAAGCAGGCTTAAAGCCGAAAAAAACCAAGAAAAACAGGGTTAGAGCAGAAGAAAACAAAGAAAAGCCGGGTTAGAATGGAAGAAAACCAGGAAAAGCCGGGTTAGAACGGGAGAAAACCAAGAAAAACAGGGTTAGAGCCAAAGAAAACCAAGAAAAGCAGGGTTAGAGAGGAAGAAAACCAAGAAAAGCCGGGTAAGAACAGAAGAAAACCAAGAAAAGCAGGGTTAGAGCGGAAGAAAACCAAGAAAAGCAGGGTTAGAACCGAAGAAAACCAAGAGAAACAGGATTAGAGCGGAAGAAAACCAAGAAAAGCAGGGTTAGAGCGGAAGAAAACCAAGAAAAGCAGGGTTAGAGCCGAAGAAAACCAAGAAAAGCAGGGTTGGAGCGGAAGAAAACCAAGAAAAGCTGGGTTAGAACGGAAGCAAACCAAGAAAAGCAGGGTTAGAACGGAAGAAAACCAAGAAAAACCGGGTTAGAGCGGAAGAAAACCAGGAAAAGAAGGCTTAATACCGAAAAGAACCAAGAAAAACAGGGTTAGAGCAGAAGAAAACCAAGAAAAGCCAGGTAAGAACGGAAGAAAACCAAGAAAAAAATGTTAGAGCAGAAGAAAACCAAGAAAAGCAGGGTTAGAGCGGAAGAAAACAAAGAAAAGCAGGGTTAGAGCGGAAGAAAACCAAGAAAAACAGGGTTAGAGCGGATGAAAACCAAGAAAAACAAGGTTGGAGCGAAAGAAAACCAAGAAAAGCACGCTTAAAGCCGAAAAAAACCAAGAAAAACAGAGTTAGAACAGAAGAAAACCAAGAAAAGCCGGGTTAGAACGGAAGAAAACCAGGAAAAGCCGGGTTTGAACGGAAGAAAACCAAGAAAAACAGGGTTAGAGCCGAAAAAAACCAAGAAAAACAGGGTTAGAGCAGAAGAAAACCAAGAAAAGCCGGGTTAGAACGGAAGAAAACCAGGAAAAGCCGGGTTAGAACGGAAGAAAACCAAGAAAAACAGGGTTAGAGCCGAAAAAAAACAAGTAAACAGTGTTAGAGCAGAAGAAAACCAAGAAAAGCCGGGTTAGAACAGAAGAAAACCAAGAAAAGCAGGGTTAGAGCCGGAAAAAAGCAAGAAAAGCAGGGTTAGAGCGGAAGAAAACCAAGAAAAGCAGGGTTAGAGCGGAAGAAAACCAAGAAAAGCCGGGTTAGAACGGAAGAAAACCAAGAAAAACAGGGTTAGAGCAGAAGAAAACCAAGAAAAGCAGGGTTGGAGCGGAAGAAAACCAAGAAAAGCTGGGTTAGAACGGAAGAAAACCAAGAAAAGCAGGGTTAGAACGGAAGAAAACCAAGAAAAACCGGGTTAGAGCGGAAGAAAACCAGGAAAAGAAGGCTTAAAGCCGAAAAGAACCAAGAAAAACAGGGTTAGAGCAGAAGAAAACCAAGAAAAGCCAGGTAAGAACGGAAGAAAACCAAGAAAAAAATGTTAGAGCAGAAGAAAACCAAGAAAAGCAGGGTTAGAGCGGAAGAAAACAAAGAAAAGCAGGGTTAGAGCGGAAGAAAACCAAGAAAAACAGGGTTAGAGCGGAAGAAAACCAAGAAAAACAAGGTTGGAGCGAAAGAAAACCAAGAAAAGCACGCTTAAAGCCGAAAAAAACCAAGAAAAACAGAGTTAGAACAGAAGAAAACCAAGAAAAGCCGGGTTAGAACGGAAGAAAACCAGGAAAAGCCGGGTTTGAACGGAAGAAAACCAAGAAAAACAGGGTTAGAGCCGAAAAAAACCAAGAAAAACAGGGTTAGAGCAGAAGAAAACCAAGAAAAGCCGGGTTAGAACGGAAGAAAACCAGGAAAAGCCGGGTTAGAACGGAAGAAAACCAAGAAAAACAGGGTTAGAGCCGAAAAAAAACAAGTAAACAGTGTTAGAGCAGAAGAAAACCAAGAAAAGCCGGGTTAGAACGGAAGAAAACCAAGAAAAGCAGGGTTAGAGCCGGAAAAAACCAAGAAAAGCAGGGTTAGAGCGGAAGAAAACCAAGAAAAGCAGGGTTAGAGCGGAAGAAAACCAAGAAAAGCCGGGTTAGAACGGAAGAAAACCAAGAAAAACAGGGTTAGTGCAGAAGAAAACCAAGAAACACAGGGTTAGAGCCGAAAAAAACCAACAAAAACAGGGTTAGAGCGGAAGAAAACCAAGAAAAACAGGGTAAGAACGGAAGAAAACCAAGAAAAGCCGGGTTAGAACGGAAGAAAACCAAGAAAAACAGGGTTAGAGCCGAAAGAAAACAAGAAAAACAGGGTTAGAGCAGAAGAAAACCAAGAAAAGCCGGGTAAGAACGGAAGAATACCAAGAAAAACAGGGTTAGAGCCGAAAAAAACCAAGAAAAACAGGGTTAGAGCTGAAGAAAACCAAGAAAAGCAGGGTTAGAGCGGAAGAAAACCAATAAAAGCAGGGTTAGAACGGAAGAAAACCAAGAAAAGCAGGGTTAGAGCGGAAGAAAACCATGAAAAGCAGGCTTAAAGCCGAGAAAAACCAAGAAAAACAGGGTTAGAGCAGAAGAAAACCAAGAAAAGCCGGGTTAGAACGAAAGAAAACCAAGAAAAACAGGGTTAGAGGCGAAAAAAACCAAGAAAAACAGGTTAAGAGCAGAAGAAAACCAAGAAAAGCCGAGTTAGAACGGAAGAAAACCAGGAAAAGCCGGGTTAGAATGGAAGAAAACCAAGAAAAACAGGGTTAGAGCCGAAAAAAAAACAAGAAAAACAGGGGTAGAGCAGAAGAAAACCAAGAAAAGCCGGGTTAGAACGAAAGAAAACCAAGAAAAGCCGGGTTAGAGCGGAAGAAAACCAGGAAAATTAGGCTTAAAGCCGAAAAAAAACAAGAAAAACGGTGTTAGAACAGAAGAAAACCAAGAAAAGCCGGGTTAGAACGGATGAAAACCAAGAAAAGCCGGGTTAGAACGGAAGAAAACCAAGAAAAACAGGGTTAGAGCCGAAAAAAACCAAGAAAAACAGGGTTAGAGCCGAAAAAAACCAACAAAAACAGGGTTAGAGCGGAAGAAAACGAAGAAAAGCCGGGTAAGAACGGAAGAAAACCAAGAAAAGCCGGGTTAGAACGGAAGAAAACCAAGAAAAGCAGGGTTAGAGCCGAAAGAAAACAAGAAAAACAGTGTTAGAGCAGAAGAAAACCAAGAAAAGCCGGGTTAGAACGGAAGAATACCAAGAAAAACAGGGTTAGAGCCGAAAAAAACCAAGAAAAACAGGGTTAGAGCCGAAGAAAACCAAGAAAAGCAGGGTTAGAGCGGAAGAAAACCAAGAAAAGCAGGGTTAGAACGGAAGAAAACCAGGAAAAGCCGGGTTAGAACGGAAGAAAACCAAGAAAAACAGGGTTAGAGCCTAAAAAAAAACAAGAAAAACAGCATTAGAGCAGAAGAAAACCAAGAAAAACATGGTTAGAGCGGAAGAAAACCAAGAAAAGCCGGGTTAGAACGGAAGAAAACCAGGAAATGCAGGGTTAGAGCAGAAGAAAACCAAGAAAAACAGGGTTAGAGCGGAAGAAAACCAAGAGAAACAGGGTTAGAGCCGAAAAAAAACAAGAAAAACAGGGTTAGAGCGGAAGAAAACCAAGAAAAGCCGGGTTAGAACGGAAGAAAACCAAGAAAAACAGGGTTAGATCAGAAGAAAACCAAGAAAAGCAGGGTTAGAGCGGAAGAAAACCAAGAAAAGCAGGCTTAGAGCCGAAAAAAACAAAGAAAAACAGGGTTAGAACAGAAGAAAACCAAGAAAAGCCGGGTTAGAACGGAAGAAAACCAAGAAAAGCAGAGTTAGAACATAAGAAAACCAAGAAAAACAGGGTTAGAGCCGAAAAAAACCAAGAAAAACAGGGTTAGAGCAGAAGAAAACCAAGAAAAGCCGGGTTAGAACGGAAGAAAACCAGGAAAAGCCGGGTTAGAACGGGAGAAAACCAAGAAAAACAGGGTTAGAGCCAAAGAAAACCAAGAATAGCCGGGTTAGAGCGGAAGAAAACCAGGAAAAGCAGGGTTAGAGCGGAAGAAAACCAAGAAAAGCCGGGTTAGAGCGGAAGAAAACCAAGAAAAGCAGGGTTAGAACCGAAGAAAACCAAGAAAAACAGGTTTAGAGCGGAAGAAAACCAAGAAAAGCAGGGTTAGAGCGGAAGAAAACCAAGAAAAGCAGGGTTAGAGCCGAAGAAAACCAAGAAAAGCAGGGTTGGAGCGGAAGAAAACCAAGAAAAGCTGGGTTAGAACAGAAGAAAACCAAGAAAAGCAGGGTTAGAACGGAAGAAAACCAAGAAAAGCAGGGTTAGAGCGGAAGAAAACCAGGAAAAGGAGGCTTAAAGCCGAAAAGAACCAAGAAAAACAGGGTTAGAGCAGAAGAAAACCAAGAAAAGCCGGGTAAGAACTTAAGAAAACCAAGAAAAAAAATGTTAGAGCAGAAGAAAACCAAGAAAAGCAGGGTTAGAGCGGAAGAAAACCAAGAAAAGCCGGGTTAGAGCGGAAGAAAACCAAGAAAAGCAGGCTTAAAGCCGAAAAAAACCAAGAAAAACCGGGTTAGAACAGAAGAAAACCAAGAAAAGCCGGGTTAGAATGGAAGAAAACCAAGAAAAGCCGGGTTAGAACGGAAGAAAACCAAGAAAAACAGGGTTAGAGCCGAAAAAAACCAAGAAAAACAGGGTTAGAGCCGAAAAAAACCAACAAAAACAGGGTTAGAGCGGAAGAAAACCAAGAAAAGCCGGGTAAGAACGGAAGAAAACCAAGAAAAGCCGGGTTAGAACGGAAGAAAACCAAGAAAAGCAGGGTTAGAGCCGAAAGAAAACAAGAAAAACAGTGTTAGAGCAGAAGAAAACCAAGAAAAGCCGGGTTAGAACGGAAGAAAACCAAGAAAAGCAGAGTTAGAACATAAGAAAACCAAGAAAAACAGGGTTAGAGCCGAAAAAAACCAAGAAAAACAGGGTTAGAGCAGAAGAAAACCAAGAAAAACAGGGTTAGAGCTGAAAATAACCAAGAAAAACAGGGTTAGAGCAGAAGAAAACCAACAAAAGCCGGGTTAGAACGGAAGAAATCCAGGAAAAGCCGGGTTAGAACGGGAGAAAACCAAGAAAAACAGGGTTAGAGCCAAAGAAAACCAAGAATAGCCGGGTTAGAGCAGAAGAAAACCAGGAAAAGCAGGGTTAGAGCGGAAGAAAACCAAGAAAAGCCGGATTAGAGCAGAAGAAAACCAAGAAAAGCAGGGTTAGAACCGAAGAAAACCAACAAAAACAGGTTTAGAGCAGAAGAAAACCAAGAAAAGCAGGGTTAGAGCGGAAGAAAACCAAGAAAAGCAGGGTTAGAGCCGAAGAAAACCAAGAAAAGCAGGGTTGGAGCGGAAGAAAACCAAGAAAAGCTGGGTTAGAACAGAAGAAAACCAAGAAAAGCAGGGTTAGAACGGAAGAAAACCAAGAAAAGCAGGGTTAGAGCGGAAGAAAACCAGGAAAAGGAGGCTTAAAGCCGAAAAGAACCAAGAAAAACAGGGTTAGAGCAGAAGAAAACCAAGAAAAGCCGGGTAAGAACTTAAGAAAACCAAGCAAAAAAATGTTAGAGCAGAAGAAAACCAAGAAAAGAAGGGTTAGAGCGGAAGAAAACCAAGAAAAGCCGGGTTAGAGCGGAAGAAAACCAAGAAAAGCAGGCTTAAAGCCGAAAAAAACCAAGAAAAACCGGGTTAGAACAGAAGAAAACGAAGAAAAGCCGGGTTAGAATGGAAGAAAACCAGGAAAAGCCGGGTTAGAACGGAAGAAAACCAAGAAAAACAGGGTTAGAGCCGAAAAAAAACAAGAAAAACAGGGTTAGAACAGAAGAAAACTAAGAAAAGCCGGGTTAGAACGGAAGAAAACCAGGAAAAGCCGGGTTAGAACGGAAGAAAACCAAGAAAAGCCGGGTTAGAACGGAAGAAAACCAAGAAAAACAGGTTTAGAACATAAGAAAACCAAGAAAAGCCGGGTTAGAACGGAAGAAAACCAAGAAAAGCCGGGTTAGAGCGGAAGAAAACCAGGAAAAGCAGGCTTAAAGCCGAAAAAAACCAAGAAAAACGGTGTTAGAACAGAAGAAAACCAAGAAAAGCCGGGTTGGAACGGAAGAAAACCAAGAAAAGCCGGGTTAGAACGGAAGAAAATCAAGAAAAACAGGGTTAGAGCCGAAAAAAAACAAGAAAAACAGTGTTAGAGCCGAAAAAAAATAATAAAAACAGGGTTAGAGCGGAAGAAAACCAAGAAAAGCCGGGTTAGAACGAAAGAAAACCAAGAAAAGCAGGGTTAGAGCGGAAGAAAACCAAGAAAAGCAGACTTAAAGCCGAAAAAAACCAAGAAAAACAGGGTTAGAACAGAAGAAAACCAAGAAAAGCAGGGTTAGAACGGAAGAAAACCAAGAAAAACAGGGTTAGAGCGAAAAAAACCAAGAAAAACAGGGTTAGAGCAAAAGAAAACCAAGAAAAACAGGGTTAGAGCTGAAAATAACCAAGAAAAACAGGGTTAGAGCAGAAGAAAACCAAGAAAAGCCGGGTTAGAACGAAAGAAAACCAAGAAAAACAGGGTTAGAGGCGAAAGAAACCAAGAAAAGCAGGGTTAGAACGGAAGAAAACCATGAAAAGCAGGCTTAAAGCCGAGAAAAACCAAGAAAAACAGGGTTAGAGCAGAAGAAAACCAAGAAAAGCCGGGTTAGAACGAAAGAAAACCAAGAAAAACAGGGTTAGAGGCGAAAAAAACCAAGAAAAACAGGTTAAGAGCAGAAGAAAACCAAGAAAAGCCGAGTTAGAACGGAAGAAAACCAGGAAAAGCCGGGTTAGAACGGAAGAAAACCAAGAAAAACAGGGTTAGAGCCGAAAAAAAAACAAGAAAAACAGGGGTAGAGCAGAAGAAAACCAAGAAAAGCCGGGTTAGAACGGAAGAAAACCAAGAAAAGCCGGGTTAGAGCGGAAGAAAACCAGGAAAATTAGGCTTAAAGCCGAAAAAAAACAAGAAAAACGGTGTTAGAACAGAAGAAAACCAAGAAAAGCCGGGTTAGAACGGATGAAAACCAAGAAAAGCCGGGTTAGAACGGAAGAAAACCAAGAAAAACAGGGTTAGAGCCGAAAAAAACCAAGAAAAACAGGGTTAGAGCCGAAAAAAACCAACAAAAACAGGGTTAGAGCGGAAGAAAACCAAGAAAAGCCGGGTAAGAACGGAAGAAAACCAAGAAAAGCCGGGTTAGAACGGAAGAAAACCAAGAAAAGCAGGGTTAGAGCCGAAAGAAAACAAGAAAAACAGTGTTAGAGCAGAAGAAAACCAAGAAAAGCCGGGTTAGAACGGAAGAATACCAAGAAAAACAGGGTTAGAGCCGAAAAAAACCAAGAAAAACAGGGTTAGAGCCGAAGAAAACCAAGAAAAGCAGGGTTAGAGCGGAAGAAAACCAAGAAAAGCAGGGTTAGAACGGAAGAAAACCAGGAAAAGCCGGGTTAGAACGGAAGAAAACCAAGAAAAACAGGGTTAGAGCCTAAAAAAAAACAAGAAAAACAGCATTAGAGCAGAAGAAAACCAAGAAAAACATGGTTAGAGCGGAAGAAAACCAAGAAAAGCCGGGTTAGAACGGAAGAAAACCAGGAAATGCAGGGTTAGAGCAGAAGAAAACCAAGAAAAACAGGGTTAGAGCGGAAGAAAACCAAGAGAAACAGGGTTAGAGCCGAAAAAAAACAAGAAAAACAGGGTTAGAGCGGAAGAAAACCAAGAAAAGCCGGGTTAGAACGGAAGAAAACCAAGAAAAACAGGGTTAGATCAGAAGAAAACCAAGAAAAGCAGGGTTAGAGCGGAAGAAAACCAAGAAAAGCAGGCTTAGAGCCGAAAAAAACAAAGAAAAACAGGGTTAGAACAGAAGAAAACCAAGAAAAGCCGGGTTAGAACGGAAGAAAACCAAGAAAAGCAGAGTTAGAACATAAGAAAACCAAGAAAAACAGGGTTAGAGCCGAAAAAAACCAAGAAAAACAGGGTTAGAGCAGAAGAAAACCAAGAAAAGCCGGGTTAGAACGGAAGAAAACCAGGAAAAGCCGGGTTAGAACGGGAGAAAACCAAGAAAAACAGGGTTAGAGCCAAAGAAAACCAAGAATAGCCGGGTTAGAGCGGAAGAAAAACAGGAAAAGCAGGGTTAGAGCGGAAGAAAACCAAGAAAAGCCGGGTTAGAGCGGAAGAAAACCAAGAAAAGCAGGGTTAGAACCGAAGAAAACCAAGAAAAACAGGTTTAGAGCGGAAGAAAACCAAGAAAAGCAGGGTTAGAGCGGAAGAAAACCAAGAAAAGCAGGGTTAGAGCCGAAGAAAACCAAGAAAAGCAGGGTTGGAGCGGAAGAAAACCAAGAAAAGCTGGGTTAGAACAGAAGAAAACCAAGAAAAGCAGGGTTAGAACGGAAGAAAACCAAGAAAAGCAGGGTTAGAGCGGAAGAAAACCAGGAAAAGGAGGCTTAAAGCCGAAAAGAACCAAGAAAAACAGGGTTAGAGCAGAAGAAAACCAAGAAAAGCCGGGTAAGAACTTAAGAAAACCAAGAAAAAAAATGTTAGAGCAGAAGAAAACCAAGAAAAGCAGGGTTAGAGCGGAAGAAAACCAAGAAAAGCCGGGTTAGAACGGAAGAAAACCAAGAAAAGCAGGCTTAAAGCCGAAAAAAACCAAGAAAAACAGGGTTAGAACAGAAGAAAACCAAGAAAAGCCGGGTTAGAATGGAAGAAAACCAGGAAAAGCCGGGTTAGAACGGAAGAAAACCAAGAAAAACAGGGTTAGAGCCGAAAAAAAACAAGAAAAACAGGGTTAGAACAGAAGAAAACTAAGAAAAGCCGGGTTAGAACGGAAGAAAACTAGGAAAAGCCGGGTTAGAACGGAAGAAAACCAAGAAAAGCCGGGTTAGAACGGAAGAAAACCAAGAAAAGCCGGGTTAGAGCGGAAGAAAACCAGGAAAAGCAGGCTTAAAGCCGAAAAAAAACAAGAAAAACGGTGTTAGAACAGAAGAAAACCAAGAAAAGCCGGGTTGGAACGGAAGAAAACCAAGAAAAGCCGGGTTAGAACGGAAGAAAATCAAGAAAAACAGGGTTAGAGCCGAAAAAAACCAAGAAAAACAGGGTTAGAGCCGAAAAAAAATAATAAAAACAGCATTAGAGCGGAAGAAAACCAAGAAAAGCCGGGTTAGAACGAAAGAAAACCAAGAAAAGCAGGGTTAGAGCCGAAAAAAACCAAGAAAAACAGGGTTAGAGCCGAAAGAAAACAAGAAAAACAGGGTTAGAACGAAAGAAAACCAAGAAAAACAGGGTTAGAGGCGAAAAAAACCAAGAAAAACAGGTTTAGAGCAGAAGAAAACCAAGAAAAGCCGAGTTAGAACGGAAGAAAACCAGGAAAAGCCGGGTTAGAACGGAAGAAAACCAAGAAAAACAGGGTTAGAGCCGAAAAAAAAACAAGAAAAACAGGGTTAGAGCAGAAGAAAACCAAGAAAAGCCGGGTTAGAACGGAAGAAAACCAAGAAAAGCCGGGTTAGAGCGGAAGAAAACCAGGAAAAGCAGGCTTAATGCCAAAAAAAAACAAGAAAAACGGTGTTAGAACAGAAGAAAACCAAGAAAAGCCGGGTTAGAACGGATGAAAACCAAGAAAAGCCGGGTTAGAACGGAAGAAAACCAAGAAAAACAGGGTTAGAGCCGAAAAAAACCAAGAAAAACAGGGTTAGAGCCGAAAAAAACCAACAAAAACAGGGTTAGAGCGGAAGAAAACCAAGAAAAGCCGGGTAAGAACGGAAGAAAACCAAGAAAAGCCGGGTTAGAACGGAAGAAAACCAAGAAAAGCAGGGTTAGAGCCGAAAGAAAACAAGAAAAACAGTGTTAGAGCAGAAGAAAACCAAGAAAAGCCGGGTTAGAACGGAAGAAAACCAAGAAAAGCAGAGTTAGAACATAAGAAAACCAAGAAAAACAGGGTTAGAGCCGAAAAAAACCAAGAAAAACAGGGTTAGAGCAGAAGAAAACCAAGAAAAACAGGGTTAGAGCTGAAAATAACCAAGAAAAACAGGGTTAGAGCAGAAGAAAACCAACAAAAGCCGGGTTAGAACGGAAGAAATCCAGGAAAAGCCGGGTTAGAACGGGAGAAAACCAAGAAAAACAGGGTTAGAGCCAAAGAAAACCAAGAATAGCCGGGTTAGAGCAGAAGAAAACCAGGAAAAGCAGGGTTAGAGCGGAAGAAAACCAAGAAAAGCCGGATTAGAGCGGAAGAAAACCAAGAAAAGCAGGGTTAGAACCGAAGAAAACCAAGAAAAACAGGTTTAGAGCAGAAGAAAACCAAGAAAAGCAGGGTTAGAGCGGAAGAAAACCAAGAAAAGCAGGGTTAGAGCCGAAGAAAACCAAGAAAAGCAGGGTTGGAGCGGAAGAAAACCAAGAAAAGCTGGGTTAGAACAGAAGAAAACCAAGAAAAGCAGGGTTAGAACGGAAGAAAACCAAGAAAAGCAGGGTTAGAGCGGAAGAAAACCAGGAAAAGGAGGCTTAAAGCCGAAAAGAACCAAGAAAAACAGGGTTAGAGCAGAAGAAAACCAAGAAAAGCCGGGTAAGAACTTAAGAAAACCAAGCAAAAAAATGTTAGAGCAGAAGAAAACCAAGAAAAGAAGGGTTAGAGCGGAAGAAAACCAAGAAAAGCCGGGTTAGAGCGGAAGAAAACCAAGAAAAGCAGGCTTAAAGCCGAAAAAAACCAAGAAAAACCGGGTTAGAACAGAAGAAAACGAAGAAAAGCCGGGTTAGAATGGAAGAAAACCAGGAAAAGCCGGGTTAGAACGGAAGAAAACCAAGAAAAACAGGGTTAGAGCCGAAAAAAAACAAGAAAAACAGGGTTAGAACAGAAGAAAACTAAGAAAAGCCGGGTTAGAACGGAAGAAAACCAGGAAAAGCCGGGTTAGAACGGAAGAAAACCAAGAAAAGCCGGGTTAGAACGGAAGAAAACCAAGAAAAACAGGTTTAGAACATAAGAAAACCAAGAAAAGCCGGGTTAGAACGGAAGAAAACCAAGAAAAGCCGGGTTAGAGCGGAAGAAAACCAGGAAAAGCAGGCTTAAAGCCGAAAAAAACCAAGAAAAACGGTGTTAGAACAGAAGAAAACCAAGAAAAGCCGGGTTGGAACGGAAGAAAACCAAGAAAAGCCGGGTTAGAACGGAAGAAAATCAAGAAAAACAGGGTTAGAGCCGAAAAAAAACAAGAAAAACAGTGTTAGAGCCGAAAAAAAATAATAAAAACAGGGTTAGAGCGGAAGAAAACCAAGAAAAGCCGGGTTAGAACGAAAGAAAACCAAGAAAAGCAGGGTTAGAGCGGAAGAAAACCAAGAAAAGCAGGCTTAAAGCCGAAAAAAACCAAGAAAAACAGGGTTAGAACAGAAGAAAACCAAGAAAAGCAGGGTTAGAACGGAAGAAAACCAAGAAAAACAGGGTTAGAGCGAAAAAAACCAAGAAAAACAGGGTTAGAGCAAAAGAAAACCAAGAAAAACAGGGTTAGAGCTGAAAATAACCAAGAAAAACAGGGTTAGAGCAGAAGAAAACCAAGAAAAGCCGGGTTAGAACGAAAGAAAACCAAGAAAAACAGGGTTAGAGGCGAAAAAAACCAAGAAAAACAGGTTTAGAGCAGAAGAAAACCAAGAAAAGCCGAGTTAGAACGGTAGAAAACCAGGAAAAGCCGGGTTAGAACGGAAGAAAACCAAGAAAAACAGGGTTAGAGCCGAAAAAAAAACAAGAAAAACAGGGTTAGAGCAGAAGAAAACCAAGAAAAGCCGGGTTAGAACGGAAGAAAACCAAGAAAAGCCGGGTTAGAGCGGAAGAAAACCAGGAAAATTAGGCTTAAAGCCGAAAAAAAACAAGAAAAACGGTGTTAGAACAGAAGAAAACCAAGAAAAGCCGGGTTAGAACGGATGAAAACCAAGAAAAGCCGGGTTAGAACGGAAGAAAACCAAGAAAAACAGGTTTAGAGCCGAAAAAAACCAAGAAAAACAGGGTTAGAGCCGAAAAAAACCAACAAAAACAGGGTTAGAGCGGAAGAAAACCAAGAAAAACCGGGTAAGAACGGAAGAAAACCAAGAAAAGCCGGGTTAGAACGGAAGAAAACCAAGAAAAGCAGGGTTAGGGCCGAAAGAAAACAAGAAAAACAGTGTTAGAGCAGAAGAAAACCAAGAAAAGCCGGGTTAGAACGGAAGAATACCAAGAAAAACAGGGTTAGAGCCGAAAAAAACCAAGAAAAACAGGGTTAGAGCCGAAGAAAACCAAGAAAAGCAGGGTTAGAGCGGAAGAAAACCAAGAAAAGCAGGGTTAGAACGGAAGAAAACCAGGAAAAGCCGGGTTAGAACGGAAGAAAACCAAGAAAAACAGGGTTAGAGCCTAAAAAAAAACAAGAAAAACAGCATTAGAGCAGAAGAAAACCAAGAAAAACATGGTTAGAGCGGAAGAAAACCAAGAAAAGCCGAATTAGAACGGAAGAAAACCAGGAAATGCAGGGTTAGAGCAGAAGAAAACCAAGAAAAACAGGGTTAGAGCGGAAGAAAACCAAGAGAAACAGGGTTAGAGCCGAAAAAAAACAAGAAAAACAGGGTTAGAGCGGAAGAAAACCAAGAAAAGCCGGGTAAGAACGGAAGAAAACCAAGAAAAACAGGGTTAGATCAGAAGAAAACCAAGAAAAGCAGGGTTAGAGCGGAAGAAAACCAAGAAAAACAGGGTTAGAGCAGAAGAAAACCAAGAAAAACAGGGTTAGAGCTGAAAATAACCAAGAAAAACAGGGTTAGAGCAGAAGAAAACCAAGAAAAGCCGGGTTAGAACGGAAGAAAACCAGGAAAAGCCGGGTTAGAACGGGAGAAAACCAAGAAAAACAGGGTTAGAGCCAAAGAAAACCAAGAATAGCCGGGTTAGAGCGGAAGAAAACCAGGAAAAGCAGGGTTAGAGCGGAAGAAAACCAAGAAAAGCCGGGTTAGAGCGGAAGAAAACCAAGAAAAGCAGGGTTAGAACCGAAGAAAACCAAGAAAAACAGGTTTAGAGCGGAAGAAAACCAAGAAAAGCAGGGTTAGAGCGGAAGAAAACCAAGAAAAGCAGGGTTAGAGCCGAAGAAAACCAAGAAAAGCAGGGTTGGAGCGGAAGAAAACCAAGAAAAGCTGGGTTAGAACAGAAGAAAACCAAGAAAAGCAGGGTTGGAACGGAAGAAAACCAAGAAAAGCAGGGTTAGAGCGGAAGAAAACCAGGAAAAGGAGGCTTAAAGCCGAAAAGAACCAAGAAAAACAGGGTTAGAGCAGAAGAAAACCAAGAAAAGCCGGGTAAGAACTTAAGAAAACCAAGAAAAAAAATGTTAGAGCAGAAGAAAACCAAGAAAAGCAGGGTTAGAGCGGAAGAAAACCAAGAAAAGCCGGGTTAGAGCGGAAGAAAACCAAGAAAAGCAGGCTTAAAGCCGCAAAAAAACCAAGAAAAACGGGGTTAGAACAGAAGAAAACCAAGAAAAGCCGGGTTAGAATGGAAGAAAACCAGGAAAAGCCGGGTTAGAACGGAAGAAAACCAAGAAAAACAGGGTTAGAGCCGAAAAAAAACAAGAAAAACAGGGTTAGAACAGAAGAAAACTAAGAAAAGCCGGGTTAGAACGGAAGAAAACCAGGAAAAGCCGGGTTAGAAAGGAAGAAAACCAAGAAAAGCCGGGTTAGAACGGAAGAAAACCAAGAAAAACAGGTTTAGAACATAAGAAAACCAAGAAAAGCCGGGTTAGAACGGAAGAAAACCAAGAAAAGCCGGGTTAGAGCGGAAGAAAACCAGGAAAAGCAGGCTTAAAGCCGAAAAAAAACAAGAAAAACGGTGTTAGAACAGAAAAAAACCAAGAAAAGCCGGGTTGGAACGGAAGAAAACCAAGAAAAGCCGGGTTAGAACGGAAGAAAATCAAGAAAAACAGGGTTAGAGCCGAAAAAAAACAAGAAAAACAGGGTTAGAGCCGAAAAAAAAAAATAAAAACAGGGTTAGAGCGGAAGAAAACCAAGAAAAGCAGGGTTAGAACGGAAGAAAACCAAGAAAAGCAGGGTTAGAGCGGAAGAAAACCAAGAAAAGCAGGCTTAAAGCCGAAAAAAACCAAGAAAAACAGGGTTAGAACAGAAGAAAACCAAGAAAAGCAGGGTTAGAACGGAAGAAAACCAGGAAAAGCAGAGTTAGAACGGAAGAAAACCAAGAAGAACAGGGTTAGAGCGAAAAAAAACCAAGAAAAACAGGGTTAGAGCAGAAGAAAACCAAGAAAAACAGGGTTAGAGCTGAAAATAACCAAGAAAAACAGGGTTAGAGCAGAAGAAAACAAAGAAAAGCCGGGTTAGAACGGAAGAAAACCAGGAAAAGCCGGGTTAGAACGCGAGAAAACCAAGAAAAACAGGGTTTGAGCAGAAGAAAACCAAGAAAAACAGGGTTAGAGCTGAAAATAACCAAGAAAAACAGGGTTAGAGCAGAAGAAAACAAAGAAAAGCCGGTTTAGAACTGAAGAAAACCAGGAAAAGCCGGGTTAGAACGGGAGAAAACCAAGAAAAACAGGGTTAGAGCCAAAGAAAACCAAGAAAAGAAGGGTTAGAGCAGAAGAAAACCAAGAAAAGCCGGGTAAGAACGGAAGAAAACCAAGAAAAGCAGGGTTAGAACCGAAGAAAACCAAGAGAAACAGGTTTAGAGCGGAAGAAAACCAAGAAAAGCAGGGTTAGAGCGGAAGAAAACCAAGAAAAGCAGGGTTAGAGCCGAAGTAAACCAAGAAAAGCAGGGTTGGAGCGGAAGAAAACCAAGAAAAGCCGGGTTAGAACGGAAGAAAATCAAGAAAAACAGGGTTAGAGCCGAAAAAAAACAAGAAAAACAGTGTTAGAGCCGAAAAAAAATAATAAAAACAGGGTTAGAGCGGAAGAAAACCAAGAAAAGCCGGGTTAGAACGAAAGAAAACCAAGAAAAGCAGGGTTAGAGCGGAAGAAAACCAAGAAAAGCAGGCTTAAAGCCGAAAAAAACCAAGAAAAACAGGGTTAGAACAGAAGAAAACCAAGAAAAGCAGGGTTAGAACGGAAGAAAACCAAGAAAAACAGGGTTAGAGCGAAAAAAACCAAGAAAAACAGGGTTAGAGCAAAAGAAAACCAAGAAAAACAGGGTTAGAGCTGAAAATAACCAAGAAAAACAGGGTTAGAGCAGAAGAAAACCAAGAAAAGCCGGGTTAGAACGAAAGAAAACCAAGAAAAACAGGGTTAGAGGCGAAAAAAACCAAGAAAAACAGGTTTAGAGCAGAAGAAAACCAAGAAAAGCCGAGTTAGAACGGTAGAAAACCAGGAAAAGCCGGGTTAGAACGGAAGAAAACCAAGAAAAACAGGGTTAGAGCCGAAAAAAAAACAAGAAAAACAGGGTTAGAGCAGAAGAAAACCAAGAAAAGCCGGGTTAGAACGGAAGAAAACCAAGAAAAGCCGGGTTAGAGCGGAAGAAAACCAGGAAAATTAGGCTTAAAGCCGAAAAAAAACAAGAAAAACGGTGTTAGAACAGAAGAAAACCAAGAAAAGCCGGGTTAGAACGGATGAAAACCAAGAAAAGCCGGGTTAGAACGGAAGAAAACCAAGAAAAACAGGTTTAGAGCCGAAAAAAACCAAGAAAAACAGGGTTAGAGCCGAAAAAAACCAACAAAAACAGGGTTAGAGCGGAAGAAAACCAAGAAAAACCGGGTAAGAACGGAAGAAAACCAAGAAAAGCCGGGTTAGAACGGAAGAAAACCAAGAAAAGCAGGGTTAGGGCCGAAAGAAAACAAGAAAAACAGTGTTAGAGCAGAAGAAAACCAAGAAAAGCCGGGTTAGAACGGAAGAATACCAAGAAAAACAGGGTTAGAGCCGAAAAAAACCAAGAAAAACAGGGTTAGAGCCGAAGAAAACCAAGAAAAGCAGGGTTAGAGCGGAAGAAAACCAAGAAAAGCAGGGTTAGAACGGAAGAAAACCAGGAAAAGCCGGGTTAGAACGGAAGAAAACCAAGAAAAACAGGGTTAGAGCCTAAAAAAAAACAAGAAAAACAGCATTAGAGCAGAAGAAAACCAAGAAAAACATGGTTAGAGCGGAAGAAAACCAAGAAAAGCCGAATTAGAACGGAAGAAAACCAGGAAATGCAGGGTTAGAGCAGAAGAAAACCAAGAAAAACAGGGTTAGAGCGGAAGAAAACCAAGAGAAACAGGGTTAGAGCCGAAAAAAAACAAGAAAAACAGGGTTAGAGCGGAAGAAAACCAAGAAAAGCCGGGTAAGAACGGAAGAAAACCAAGAAAAACAGGGTTAGATCAGAAGAAAACCAAGAAAAGCAGGGTTAGAGCGGAAGAAAACCAAGAAAAACAGGGTTAGAGCAGAAGAAAACCAAGAAAAACAGGGTTAGAGCTGAAAATAACCAAGAAAAACAGGGTTAGAGCAGAAGAAAACCAAGAAAAGCCGGGTTAGAACGGAAGAAAACCAGGAAAAGCCGGGTTAGAACGGGAGAAAACCAAGAAAAACAGGGTTAGAGCCAAAGAAAACCAAGAATAGCCGGGTTAGAGCGGAAGAAAACCAGGAAAAGCAGGGTTAGAGCGGAAGAAAACCAAGAAAAGCCGGGTTAGAGCGGAAGAAAACCAAGAAAAGCAGGGTTAGAACCGAAGAAAACCAAGAAAAACAGGTTTAGAGCGGAAGAAAACCAAGAAAAGCAGGGTTAGAGCGGAAGAAAACCAAGAAAAGCAGGGTTAGAGCCGAAGAAAACCAAGAAAAGCAGGGTTGGAGCGGAAGAAAACCAAGAAAAGCTGGGTTAGAACAGAAGAAAACCAAGAAAAGCAGGGTTGGAACGGAAGAAAACCAAGAAAAGCAGGGTTAGAGCGGAAGAAAACCAGGAAAAGGAGGCTTAAAGCCGAAAAGAACCAAGAAAAACAGGGTTAGAGCAGAAGAAAACCAAGAAAAGCCGGGTAAGAACTTAAGAAAACCAAGAAAAAAAATGTTAGAGCAGAAGAAAACCAAGAAAAGCAGGGTTAGAGCGGAAGAAAACCAAGAAAAGCCGGGTTAGAGCGGAAGAAAACCAAGAAAAGCAGGCTTAAAGCCGCAAAAAAACCAAGAAAAACGGGGTTAGAACAGAAGAAAACCAAGAAAAGCCGGGTTAGAATGGAAGAAAACCAGGAAAAGCCGGGTTAGAACGGAAGAAAACCAAGAAAAACAGGGTTAGAGCCGAAAAAAAACAAGAAAAACAGGGTTAGAACAGAAGAAAACTAAGAAAAGCCGGGTTAGAACGGAAGAAAACCAGGAAAAGCCGGGTTAGAAAGGAAGAAAACCAAGAAAAGCCGGGTTAGAACGGAAGAAAACCAAGAAAAACAGGTTTAGAACATAAGAAAACCAAGAAAAGCCGGGTTAGAACGGAAGAAAACCAAGAAAAGCCGGGTTAGAGCGGAAGAAAACCAGGAAAAGCAGGCTTAAAGCCGAAAAAAAACAAGAAAAACGGTGTTAGAACAGAAGAAAACCAAGAAAAGCCGGGTTGGAACGGAAGAAAACCAAGAAAAGCCGGGTTAGAACGGAAGAAAATCAAGAAAAACAGGGTTAGAGCCGAAAAAAAACAAGAAAAACAGGGTTAGAGCCGAAAAAAAAAAATAAAAACAGGGTTAGAGCGGAAGAAAACCAAGAAAAGCAGGGTTAGAACGGAAGAAAACCAAGAAAAGCAGGGTTAGAGCGGAAGAAAACCAAGAAAAGCAGGCTTAAAGCCGAAAAAAACCAAGAAAAACAGGGTTAGAACAGAAGAAAACCAAGAAAAGCAGGGTTAGAACGGAAGAAAACCAGGAAAAGCAGAGTTAGAACGGAAGAAAACCAAGAAGAACAGGGTTAGAGCGAAAAAAAACCAAGAAAAACAGGGTTAGAGCAGAAGAAAACCAAGAAAAACAGGGTTAGAGCTGAAAATAACCAAGAAAAACAGGGTTAGAGCAGAAGAAAACAAAGAAAAGCCGGGTTAGAACGGAAGAAAACCAGGAAAAGCCGGGTTAGAACGCGAGAAAACCAAGAAAAACAGGGTTTGAGCAGAAGAAAACCAAGAAAAACAGGGTTAGAGCTGAAAATAACCAAGAAAAACAGGGTTAGAGCAGAAGAAAACAAAGAAAAGCCGGTTTAGAACTGAAGAAAACCAGGAAAAGCCGGGTTAGAACGGGAGAAAACCAAGAAAAACAGGGTTAGAGCCAAAGAAAACCAAGAAAAGAAGGGTTAGAGCAGAAGAAAACCAAGAAAAGCCGGGTAAGAACGGAAGAAAACCAAGAAAAGCAGGGTTAGAACCGAAGAAAACCAAGAGAAACAGGTTTAGAGCGGAAGAAAACCAAGAAAAGCAGGGTTAGAGCGGAAGAAAACCAAGAAAAGCAGGGTTAGAGCCGAAGTAAACCAAGAAAAGCAGGGTTGGAGCGGAAGAAAACCAAGAAAAGCTGGGTTAGAACGGAAGAAAACCAAGAAAAGCCGGGTTAGAACGGAAGAAAACCAAGAAAAGCAGGGTTAGAGCAGAAGAAAACCAAGAAAAGCCAGGTAAGAACGGAAGAAAACCAAGAAAAAAAATGTAAGAGCAGAAGAAAACCAAGAAAAGCAGGGTTAGAGCGGAAGAAAACAAAGAAAAGCAGGGTTAGAGCGGAAGAAAATCAAGAAAAACAGGGTTAGAGCGGAAGAAAACCAAGAAAAACAGCGTTGGAGCGAAAGAAAACCAAGAAAAGCAGGCTTAAAGCCGAAAAAAACCAAGAAAAACAGAGTTAGAACAGAAGAAAACCAAGAAAAGCCGGGTTAGAACGGAAGAAAACCAGGAAAAGCCGGGTTAGAACGGAAGAAAACCAAGAAAAACCGGGTTAGAGCCGAAAAAAAACAAGTAAACAGTGTTAGAGCAGAAGAAAACCAAGAAAAGCCGGGTTAGAACGGAAGAAAACCAAGAAAAGCAGGGTTAGAGCAGAAAAAAACCAAGAAAAGCAGGGTTAGAGCGGAAGAAAACCAAGAAAAGCAGGGTTAGAGCGGAAGAAAACCAAGAAAAGCCGGGTTAGAACGGAAGAAAACCAAGAAAAACAGGGTTAGAGCGGAAGAAAACCAAGAAACACAGGGTTAGAGCCGAAAAAAACCAACAAAAACAGGGTTAGAGCGGAAGAAAACCAAGAAAAGCCGGGTAAGAACGGAAGAAAACCAAGAAAAGCCGGGTTAGAACGGAAGAAAACCAAGAAAAACAGGGTTTGAGCCGAAAGAAAACAAGAAAAACAGGGTTAGAGCAGAAGAAAACCAAGTAAAGCCGGGTTAGAACGGAAGAATACCAAGAAAAACAGGGTTAGAGCCGAAAAAAACCAAGAAAAACAGGGTTAGAGCCGAAGAAAACCAAGAAAAGCAGGGTTAGAACGGAAGGAAACCAAGAAAAACAGGGTTAGAGCAGAAGAAAACCAAGAAAAGCCAGGATAGAACGGAAGAAAACCAAGAAAAACAGGGTTAGAGGCGCAAAAAACCAAGAAAAACAGGTTTAGAGCAGAAGAAAACCAAGAAAAGCCGGGTTAGAACGGAAGAAAACCAGGAAAAGCCGGGTTAGAACGGAAGAAAACCAAGAAAAACAGGGTTAGAGCCGAAAAAAAACAAGAAAAACAAGGTTAGAGCAGAAGAAAACCAAGAAAAGCTGGGTTAGAACGGAAGAAAACCAAGAAAAGCCGGGTTAGAGCGGAAGAAAACCAGGAAAAGCAGGCTTAAAGCCGAAAAAAAACAAGAAAAACGGTGTTAGAACAGAAGAAAACCAAGAAAAGCCGGGTTGGAACGGAAGAAAACCAAGAAAAGCCGGGTTAGAACGGAAGAAAACCAAGAAAAACAGGGTTAGAGCCGAAAAAAAAACAAGAAAAACAGGGTTAGAGCAGAAGAAAACCAAGAAAAGCCGGGTAAGAACGGAAGAAAACCAAGAAAAGCCGGGTTAGAACGGAAGAAAACCAAGAAAAACAGGGTTAGAGCCGAAAGAAAACAAGAAAAACAGGGTTAGAGCAGAAGAAAACCAAGAAAAGCCGGGTTAGAACGGAAGAATACCAAGAAAAACAGGGTTAGAGCCGAAAAAAACCAAGAAAAACAGGGTTAGAGCCGTAGAAAACCAAGAAAAGCAGGGTTAGAGCGGAAGAAAACCAAGAAAAGCAGGGTTAGAACGGAAGAAAACCAGGAAAAGCCGGGTTAGAACGGAAGAAAACCAAGAAAAACAGGGTTAGAGCCTAAAAAAAAACAAGAAAAACAGGGTTAGAGCAGAAGAAAACCAAGAAAAGCAGGGTTAGAGCGGAAGAAAACCAAGAAAAGCCGGGTTAGAACGGAAGAAAACCAGGAAATGCAGGGTTAGAGCAGAAGAAAACCAAGAAAAACAGGGTTAGAGCCGAAAGAAAACAAGAAAAACAGGGTTAGAGCAGAAGAAAACCAAGAAAAACAGGGTTAGAGCGGAAGAAAACCAAGAAAAGCCGGGTAAGAACGGAAGAAAACCAAGAAAAACAGGGTTAGATCAGAAGAAAACCAAGAAAAGCAGGGTTAGAACAGAAGAAAACCAAGAAAAGCAGGCTTAGAGCCGAAAAAAACAAAGAAAAACAGGGTTAGAACAGAAGAAAACCAAGAAAAGCCGGGTTAGAACGGAAGAAAACCAAGAAAAGCAGAGTTAGAACGGAAGAAAACCAAGAAAAACAGGGTTAGAGCAGAAGAAAACCAAGAAAAACAGGGTTAGAGCTGAAAATAACCAAGAAAAACAGGGTTAGAGCTGAAAATAACCAAGAAAAACAGGGTTAGAGCAGAAGAAAACCAAGAAAAGCCGGGTTAGAACGGAAGAAAACCAGGAAAAGCCGGGTTAGAACGGGAGAAAACCAAGAAAAACAGGGTTAGAGCCAAAGAAAACCAAGAATAGCCGGGTTAGAGCGGAAGAAAACCAGGAAAAGCAGGGTTAGAGCGGAAGAAAACCAAGAAAAGCCGGGTTAGAGCGGAAGAAAACCAAGAAAAGCAGGGTTAGAACCGAAGAAAACCAAGAAAAACAGGTTTAGAGCGGAAGAAAACCAAGAAAAGCAGGGTTAGAGCGGAAGAAAACCAAGAAAAGCTGGGTTAGAGCCGAAGAAAACCAAGAAAAGCAGGGTTGGAGCGGAAGAAAACCAAGAAAAGCTGGGTTAGAACAGAAGAAAACCAAGAAAAGCAGGGTTAGAACGGAAGAAAACCAAGAAAAGCAGGGTTAGAGCGGAAGAAAACCAGGAAAAGGAGGCTTAAAGCCAAAAAGAACCAAGAAAAACAGGGTTAGAGCAGAAGAAAACCAAGAAAAGCCGGGTAAGAACTTAAGAAAACCAAGAAAAAAAATGTTAGAGCAGAAGAAAACCAAGAAAAGCAGGGTTAGAGCGGAAGAAAACCAAGAAAAGCAGGGTTAGAGCGGAAGAAAACCAAGAAAAGCAGGCTTAAAGCCGAAAAAAACCAAGAAAAACAGGGTTAGAACAGAAGAAAACCAAGAAAAGCCGGGTTAGAATGGAAGAAAACCAGGAAAAGCCGGGTTAGAACGGAAGAAAACCAAGAAAAACAGGGTTAGAGCCGAAAAAAAACAAGAAAAACAGGGTTAGAACAGAAGAAAACCAAGAAAAGCCGGGTTAGAACGGAAGAAAACCAGGAAAAGCCGGGTTAGAACGGAAGAAAACCAAGAAAAGCCGGGTTAGAACGGAAGAAAACCAAGAAAAACAGGTTTAGAACATAAGAAAACCAAGAAAAGCCGGGTTAGAACGGAAGAAAACCAAGAAAAGCCGGGTTAGAACGGAAGAAAACCAAGAAAAACAGGGTTAGAGCCGAAAAAAAACAAGTAAACAGTGTTAGAGCAGAAGAAAACCAAGAAAAGCCGGGTTAGAACGGAAGAAAACCAAGAAAAGCAGGGTTAGAGCCGAAAAAAACCAAGAAAAGCAGGGTTAGAGCGGAAGAAAACCAAGAAAAGCCGGGTTAGAACGGAAGGAAACAAAGAAAAACAGGGTTAGAGCGGAAGAAAACCAAGAAAAACAGGGTTAGAGCGGAAGAAAACCAAGAAAAGCAGGCTTAAAGCCGAAAAAAACCAAGAAAAACAGGGTTAGAGCAGAAGAAAACCAAGAAAAGCCGGGATAGAACGGAAGAAAACCAAGAAAAACAGGGTTAGAGGCGAAAAAAACCAAGAAAAACAGGTTTAGAGCAGAAGAAAACCAAGAAAAGCCGGGTTAGAACGGAAGAAAACCAGGAAAAGCCGGGTTAGAACGGAAGAAAACCAAGAAAAACAGGGTTAGAGCCGAAAAAAAAAAAGAAAAACAAGGTTAGAGCAGAAGAAAACCAAGAAAGCCGGGTTAGAACGGAAGAAAACAAAGAAAAACAGGGTTAGAACGGAAGAAAACCAGGAAAAGCAGGCTTAAAGCCGAAAAAAAACAAGAAAAACGGTGTTAGAACATAAGAAAACCAAGAAAAGCCGGGTTGGAACGGAAGAAAACCAAGAAAAGCCGGGTTAGAACGGAAGAAAACCAAGAAAAACAGGGTTAGAGCCGAAAAAAAACAAGAAAAACAGGGTTAGAGCGGAAGAAAACCAAGAAAAGCCGGGTAAGAACGGAAGAAAACCAAGAAAAGCCGGGTTAGAACGGAAGAAAATCAAGAAAAGCAGGGTTAGAACGGAAGAAAACCAAGAAAAACAGGGTTAGAGCCTAAAAAAAAACAAGAAAAACAGGGTTAGAGCAGAAGAAAACCAAGAAAAACATGGTTAGAGCGGAAGAAAAACAAGAAAAGCCGGGTTAGAACGGAAGAAAACCAGGAAATGCAGGGTTAGAGCAGAAGAAAACCAAGAAAAACAGGGTTAGAGCCGAAAGAAAACAAGAAAAACAGGGTTAGAGCAGAAGAAAACCAAGAAAAACAGGGTTAGAGCGGAAGAAAACCAAGAAAAGCCGGGTAAGAACGGAAGAAAACCAAGAAAAACAGGGTTAGATCAGAAGAAAACCAAGAAAAGCAGGGTTAGAGCGGAAGAAAACCAAGAAAAGCAGGCTTAGATCCGAAAAAAACAAAGAAAAACAGGGTTAGAACAGAAGAAAACCAAGAAAAGCCGGGTTGGAACGGAAGAAAACCAAGAAAAGCAGAGTTAGAACGGAAGAAAAACAAGAAAAACAGGGTTAGAGCCGAAAAAAACCAAGAAAAACAGGGTTAGAGCAGAAGAAAACCAAGAAAAACAGGGTTAGAGCTGAAAATAACCAAGAAAAACAGGGTTAGAGCAGAAGAAAACCAAGAAAAGCCGGGTTAGAACGGAATAAAACCAGGAAAAGCCGGGTTAGAACGGGAGAAAACCAAGAAAAACAGGGTTAGAGCCAAAGAAAACCAAGAATAGCCGGGTTAGAGCGGAAGAAAACCAGGAAAAGCAGGGTTAGAGCGGAAGAAAACCAAGAAAAGCCGGGTTAGAGCGGAAGAAAACCAAGAAAAGCAGGGTTAGAACCGAAGAAAACCAAGAAAAACAGGTTTAGAGCAGAAGAAAACCAAGAAAAGCAGGGTTAGAGCGGAAGAAAACCAAGAAAAGCAGGGTTAGAGCCGAAGAAAACCAAGAAAAGCAGGGTTGGAGCGGAAGAAAACCAAGAAAAGCTGGGTTAGAACAGAAGAAAACCAAGAAAAGCAGGGTTAGAACGGAAGAAAACCAAGAAAAGCAGGGTTAGAGCGGAAGAAAACCAGGAAAAGAAGGCTTAAAGCCGAAAAGAACCAAGAAAAACAGGGTTAGAGCAGAAGAAAACCAAGAAAAGCCGGGTAAGAACGGAAGAAAACCAAGAAAAAAAATGTTAGAGCAGAAGAAAACCAAGAAAAGCAGGGTTAGAGCGGAAGAAAACCAAGAAAAGCAGGGTTAGAGCGGAAGAAAACCAAGAAAAGCAGGCTTAAAGCCGAAAAAAACCAAGAAAAACAGGGTTAGAACAGAAGAAAACCAAGAAAAGCCGGGTTAGAATGGAAGAAAACCAGGAAAAGCCGGGTTAGAACGGAAGAAAACCAAGAAAAACAGGGTTAGAGCCGAAAAAAAACAAGAAAAACAGGGTTAGAACAGAAGAAAACCAAGAAAAGCCGGGTTAGAACGGAAGAAAACCAGGAAAAGCCGGGTTAGAACGGAAGAAAACCAAGAAAAGCCGGGTTAGAACGGAAGAAAACCAAGAAAAACAGGTTTAGAACATAAGAAAACCAAGAAAAGCCGGGTTAGAACGGAAGAAAACCAAGAAAAGCCGGGTTAGAGCGGAAGAAAACCAGGAAAAGCAGGCTTAAAGCCGAAAAAAAACAAGAAAAACGGTGTTAGAACAGAAGAAATCCAAGAAAAGCCGGGTTGGAACGGAAGAAAACCAAGAAAAACAGGGTTAGAGCCGAAAAAAAACAAGAAAAACAGGGTTAGAGCCGAAAAAAAATAATAAAAACAGGGTTAGAGCGGAAGAAAACCAAGAAAAGCCGGGTAAGAACGGAAGAAAACCAGGAAAAGCCAGGTTAGAACGGAAGAAAACCAAGAAAAACAGGGTTAGAGCCGAAAGAAAACAAGAAAAACAGGGTTAGAGCAGAAGAAACCAAGAAAAGCCGGGTTAGAACGGAAGAATACCAAGAAAAACAGGGTTAGAGCCGAAAAAAACCAAGAAAAACAGGGTTAGAGCAGAAGAAAACCAAGAAAAGCAGGGTTAGAGCGGAAGAAAACCAATAAAAGCAGGGTTAGAACGGAAGAAAACCAAGAAAAGCAGGGTTAGAGCGGAAGAAAACAAGGAAAAGCAGGCTTAAAGCCGAAAAAAACCAAGAAAAGAAGGGTTAGAGCAGAAGAAAACCAAGAAAAGCCGGGTTAGAACGGAAGAAAACCAAGAAAAACAGGGTTAGAGCCGAAAAAAAACAAGAAAAACAGGGTTAGAGCAGAAGAAAACCAAGAAAAGACGGGTTAGAACGGAAGAAAACCAAGAAAAACAGGGTTAGAGCGGAAGAAAACCAAGAAAAACAGGGTTAGAGCCGAAGAAAATCAAGAAAAACAGAGTTAGAGCAGAAGAAAACCAAGAAAAGCCTGGTTAGAACGGAAGAAAACCAAGAAAAGCCGGGTTAGAACAGAAGAAAACCAGGAAAACCAGGCTTAAAGCCGAAAAAAACCAAGAAAAACGGTGTTAGAACAGAAGAAAACCAAGAAAAGCCGGGTTGGTACGGAAGAAAACCAAGAAAAGCCGGGTTAGAACGGAAGAAAACCAAGAAAAACAGGGTTAGAGCCGAAAAAAAACAAGAAAAACAGGGTTAGAGCGGAAGAAAACCAAGAAAAGCCGGGTAAGAACGGAAGAAAACCAAGAAAAGCCGGGTTAGAACGGAAGAAAACCAAGAAAAACAGGTTTAGAACCGAAAGAAAACAAGAAAAACAGGGTTAGAGCCGAAAAAAAACAAGAAAAACAGGGTTAGAACAGAAGAAAACCAAGAAAAGCAGGGTTAGAGCGGAAGAAAACCAAGAAAAGACGGGTTAGAACGGAAGAAAACCAGGAAAAGCCGGGTTAGAACGGAAGAAAACCAAGAAAAACAGGGTTAGAGCCTAAAAAAAAACAAGAAAAACAGGGTTAGAGCAGAAGAAAACCAAGAAAAACATGGTTAGAGCGGAAGAAAACCAAGAAAAGCCGGGTTAGAACGGAAGAAAACCAGGAAATGCAGGGTTAGAGCAGAAGAAAACCAAGAAAAACAGGGTTAGAGCCGAAAGAAAACAAGAAAAACAGGGTTAGAGCAGAAGAAAACCAAGAAAAACAGGGTTAGAGCGGAAGAAAACCAAGAAAAGCCGGGTAAGAACGGAAGAAAACCAAGAAAAACAGGGTTAGATCAGAAGAAAACCAAGAAAAGCAGGGTTAGAGCGGAAGAAAACCAAGAAAAGCAGGCTTAGAGCCGAAAAAAACAAAGAAAAACAGGGTTAGAACAGAAGAAAACCAAGAAAAGCCGGGTTAGAACGGAAGAAAACCAAGAAAAGCAGAGTTAGAACGGAAGAAAACCAAGAAAAACAGGGTTAGAGCCGAAAAAAACCAAGAAAAACAGGGTTAGAGCAGAAGAAAACCAAGAAAAACAGGGTTAGAGCTGAAAATAACCAAGAAAAACAGGGTTAGAGCAGAAGAAAACCAAGAAAAGCCGGGTTAGAACGGAAGAAAACCAGGAAAAGCCGGGTTAGAACGGGAGAAAACCAAGAAAAACAGGGTTAGAGCCAAAGAAAACCAAGAATAGCCGGGTTAGAGCGGAAGAAAACCAGGAAAAGCAGGGTTAGAGCGGAAGAAAACCAAGAAAAGCCGGGTTAGAGCGGAAGAAAACCAAGAAAAGCAGGGTTAGAACCGAAGAAAACCAAGAAAAACAGGTTTAGAGCGGAAGAAAACCAAGAAAAGAAGGGTTAGAGCGGAAGAAAACCAAGAAAAGCAGGGTTAGAGCCGAAGAAAACCAAGAAAAGCAGGGTTGGAGCGGAAGAAAACCAAGAAAAGCTTGGTTAGAACAGAAGAAAACCAAGAAAAGCAGGGTTAGAACGGAAGAAAACCAAGAAAAGCAGGGTTAGAGCGGAAGAAAACCAGGAAAAGGAGGCTTAAAGCCGAAAAGAACCAAGAAAAACAGGGTTAGAGCAGAAGAAAACCAAGAAAAGCCGGGTAAGAACGGAAGAAAACCAAGAAAAGCAGGGTTAGAGCAGAAGAAAACCAAGAAAAGCAGGGTTAGAGCGGAAGAAAACCAAGAAAAGCAGGGTTAGAGCGGAAGAAAACCAAGAAAAGCAGGCTTAAAGCCGAAAAAAACCAAGAAAAACAGGGTTAGAACAGAAGAAAACCAAGAAAAGCCGGGTTAGAACGGAAGAAAACCAGGAAAAGCCGGGTTAGAACGGAAGAAAACCAAGAAAAGACGGGTTAGAACGGAAGAAAACCAAGAAAAACAGGTTTAGAACATAAGAAAAGCAAGAAAAGCCGGGTTAGAACGGAAGAAAACCAAGAAAAGCCGGGTTAGAGCGGAAGAAAACCAGGAAAAGCAGGCTTAAAGCCGAAAAAAAACAAGAAAAACGGTGTTAGAACAGAAGAAATCCGAGAAAAGCCGGGTTGGAACGGAAGAAAACCAAGAAAAGCCGGGTTAGAACGGAAGAAAACCAAGAAAAACAGGGTTAGAGCCGAAAAAAAACAAGAAAAACAAGGTTAGAGCCGAAAAAAAATAATAAAAACAGGGTTAGAGCAGAAGAAAACCAAGAAAAGCCGGGTAAGAACGGAAGAAAACCAGGAAAAGCCAGGTTAGAACGGAAGAAAACCAAGAAAAACAGGGTTAGAGCCGAAAGAAAACAAGAAAAACAGGGTTAGAGCAGAAGAAACCAAGAAAAGCCGGGTTAGAACGGAAGAATACCAAGAAAAACAGGGTTAGAGCCGAAAAAAACCAAGAAAAACAGGGTTAGAGCAGAAGAAAACCAAGAAAAGACGGGTTAGAACGGAAGAAAACCAAGAAAAACAGGGTTAGAGCCGAAAAAAAACAAGAAAAACAGGGTTAGAGCTGAAGAAAACCAAGAAAAGACGGGTTAGAACGGAAGAAAACCAAGAAAAACAGGGTTAGAGCGGAAGAAAACCAAGAAAAACAGGGTTAGAGCCGAAGAAAATCAAGAAAAACAGAGTTAGAGCAGAAGAAAACCAAGAAAAGCCTGGTTAGAACGGAAGAAAACCAAGAAAAGCCGGGTTAGAACGGAAGAAAACCAGGAAAAGCAGGCTTAAAGCCGAAAAAAAACAAGAAAAACGGTGTTAGAACAGAAGAAAACCAAGAAAAGCCGGGTTGGAACGGAAGAAAACCAAGAAAAGCCGGGTTAGAACGGAAGAAAACCAAGAAAAACAGGGTTAGAGCCGAAAAAAAACAAGAAAAGCAGGGTTAGAGCGGAAGAAAACCAAGAAAAGCCGGGTAAGAACGGAAGAAAACCAAGAAAAGCCGGGTTAGAACGGAAGAAAACCAAGAAAAACAGGGTTAGAGCCGAAAGAAAACAAGAAAAACAGGGTTAGAGCAGATGAAAACCAAGAAAAGCCGGGTTAGAACGGAAGAATACCAAGAAAAACAGGGTTAGAGCCGAAAAAAACCAAGAAAAACAGGGTTAGAGCCGAAGAAAACCAAGAAAAGCAGGGTTAGAGCGGAAGAAAACCAAGAAAAGCAGGGTTAGAACGGAAGAAAACCAGGAAAAGCCGGGTTAGAACGGAAGAAAACCAAGAAAAACAGGGTTAGAGCCTAAAAAAAAACAAGAAAAACAGGGTTAGAGCAGAAGAAAACCAAGAAAAACATGGTTAGAGCGGAAGAAAACCAAGAAAAGCCGGGTTAGAACGGAAGAAAACCAGGAAATGCAGGGTTAGAGCAGAAGAAAACCAAGAAAAACAGGGTTAGAGCCGAAAGAAAACAAGAAAAACAGGGTTAGAGCAGAAGAAAACCAAGAAAAACAGGGTTAGAGCGGAAGAAAACCAAGAAAAGCCGGGTAAGAACGGAAGAAAACCAAGAAAAACAGGGTTAGATCAGAAGAAAACCAAGAAAAGCAGGGTTAGAGCGGAAGAAAACCAAGAAAAGCAGGCTTAGAGCCGAAAAAAACAAAGAAAAACAGGGTTAGAACAGAAGAAAACCAAGAAAAGCCGGGTTAGAACGGAAGAAAACCAAGAAAAGCAGAGTTAGAACGGAAGAAAACCAAGAAAAACAGGGTTAGAGCCGAAAAAAACCAAGAAAAACAGGGTTAGAGCAGAAGAAAACCAAGAAAAACAGGGTTAGAGCTGAAAATAACCAAGAAAAACAGGGTTAGAGCAGAAGAAAACCAAGAAAAGCCGGGTTAGAACGGAAGAAAACCAGGAAAAGCCGGGTTAGAACGGGAGAAAACCAAGAAAAACAGGGTTAGAGCCAAAGAAAACCAAGAATAGCCGGGTTAGAGCGGAAGAAAACCAGGAAAAGCAGGGTTAGAGCGGAAGAAAACCAAGAAAAGCCGGGTTAGAGCGGAAGAAAACCAAGAAAAGCAGGGTTAGAACCGAAGAAAACCAAGAAAAACAGGTTTAGAGCAGAAGAAAACCAAGAAAAGCAGGGTTAGAGCGGAAGAAAACCAAGAAAAGCAGGGTTAGAGCCGAAGAAAACCAAGAAAAGCAGGGTTGGAGCGGAAGAAAACCAAGAAAAGCTGGGTTAGAACAGAAGAAAACCAAGAAAAGCAGGGTTAGAACGGAAGAAAACCAAGAAAAGCAGGGTTAGAGCGGAAGAAAACCAGGAAAAGGAGGCTTAAAGCCGAAAAGAACCAAGAAAAACAGGGTTAGAGCAGAAGAAAACCAAGAAAAGCCGGGTAAGAACGGAAGAAAACCAAGAAAAAAAATGTTAGAGCATTAGAAAACCAAGAAAAGCAGGGTTAGAGCGGAAGAAAACCAAGAAAAGCAGGGTTAGAGCGGAAGAAAACCAAGAAAAGCAGGCTTAAAGCCGAAAAAAACCAAGAAAAACAGGGTTAGAACAGAAGAAAACCAAGAAAAGCCGGGTTAGAACGGAAGAAAACCAGGAAAAGCCGGGTTAGAACGGAAGAAAACCAAGAAAAGACGGGTTAGAACGGAAGAATACCAAGAAAAACAGGTTTAGAACATAAGAAAAGCAAGAAAAGCCGGGTTAGAACGGAAGAAAACCAAGAAAAGCCGGGTTAGAGCGGAAGAAAACCAGGAAAAGCAGGCTTAAAGCCGAAAAAAAACAAGAAAAACGGTGTTAGAACAGAAGAAATCCAAGAAAAGCCGGGTTGGAACGGAAGAAAACCAAGAAAAGCCGGGTTAGAACGGAAGAAAACCAAGAAAAACAGGGTTAGAGCCGAAAAAAAACAAGAAAAACAGGGTTAGAGCCGAAAAAAAATAATAAAAACAGGGTTAGAGCAGAAGAAAACCAAGAAAAGCCGGGTAAGAACGGAAGAAAACCAGGAAAAGCCAGGTTAGAACGGAAGAAAACCAAGAAAAACAGGGTTAGAGCCGAAAGAAAACAAGAAAAACAGGGTTAGAGCAGAAGAAACCAAGAAAAGCCGGGTTAGAACGGAAGAATACCAAGAAAAACAGGGTTAGAGCCAGAAAAAAACCAAGAAAAACAGGGTTAGAGCAGAAGAAAACCAAGAAAAGCCGGGTTAGATAGGAAGAAAACCAGGAAAATCCGGGTTAGAACGGAAGAAAACCAAGAAAAACAGGGTTAGAGCCGAAAAAAAACAAGAAAAACAGGGTTAGAGCAGAAGAAAACCAAGAAAAGACGGGTTAGAACGGAAGAAAACCAAGAAAAGCCGGGTTAGAGAGGAAGAAAACCAAGAAAAACAGGGTTAGAGCCGAAGAAAATCAAGAAAAACAGGGTTAGAGCAGAAGAAAACCAAGAAAAGCCTGGTTAGAACGGAAGAAAACCAAGAAAAGCCGGGTTAGAACGGAAGAAAACCAGGAAAAGCAGGCTTAAAGCCGAAAAAAAACAAGAAAAACGGAGTTAGAACAGAAGAAAACCAAGAAAAGCCGGGTTGGAACGGAAGAAAACCAAGAAAAGCCGGGTTAGAATGGAAGAAAACCAAGAAAAACAGGGTTAGAGCCGAAAAAAAACAAGAAAAACAGGGTTAGAGCGGAAGAAAACCAAGAAAAGCCGGGTAAGAACGGAAGAAAACCAAGAAAAGCCGGGTTAGAACGGAAGAAAACCAAGAAAAACAGGGTTAGAGCCGAAAGAAAACAAGAAAAACAGGGTTAGAGCAGAAGAAAACCAAGAAAAGCCGGGTTAGAACGGAAGAATAACAAGAAAAACAGGGTTAGAGCCGAAAAAAACCAAGAAAAACAGGGTTAGAGCCGAAGAAAACCAAGAAAAGCAGGGTTAGAGCGGAAGAAAACCAAGAAAAGCAGGGTTAGAACGGAAGAAAACCAGGAAAAGCCGGGTTAGAACGGAAGAAAACCAAGAAAAACAGGGTTAGAGCCTAAAAAAAAACAAGAAAAACAGGGTTAGAGCAGAAGAAAACCAAGAAAAGCAGGGTTAGAGCGGAAGAAAACCAAGAAAAGCCGGGTTAGAACGGAAGAAAACCAGGAAATGCAGGGTTAGAGCAGAAGAAAACCAAGAAAAACAGGGTTAGAGCCGAAAGAAAACAAGAAAAACAGGGTTAGAGCAGAAGAAAACCAAGAAAAACAGGGTTAGAGCGGAAGAAAACCAAGAAAAGCCGGGTAAGAACGGAAGAAAACCAAGAAAAACAGGGTTAGATCAGAAGAAAACCAAGAAAAGCAGGGTTAGAGCGGAAGAAAACCAAGAAAAGCAGGCTTAGAGCCGAAAAAAACAAGAAAAACGGTGTTAGAACAGAAGAAATCCAAGAAAAGCCGGGTTGGAACGGAAGAAAACCAAGAAAAGCCGGGTTAGAACGGAAGAAAACCAAGAAAAACAGGGCTAGAGCCGAAAAAAAACAAAAAAAACAGGGTTAGAGCCGAAAAAAAATAATAAAAACAGGGTTAGAACAGAAGAAAACCAAGAAAAGCCGGGTTAGAACGGAAGAAAACCAGGAAAAGCCAGGTTAGAACGGAAGAAAACCAAGAAAAACAGCGTTAGAGCCGAAAGAAAACAAGAAAAACAGGGTTAGAGCAGAAGAAACCAAGAAAAGCCGGGTTAGAACGGAAGAATACCAAGAAAAACAGGGTTAGAGCCGAAAAAAACCAAGAAAAACAGGGTTAGAGCAGAAGAAAACCAAGAAAAGCAGGGTTAGAGCGGAAGAAAACCAAGAAAAGCAGGGTTAGAACGGAAGAAAACCAAGAAAAGCAGGGTTAGAGCGGAAGAAAACAAGGAAAAGCAGGCTTAAAGCCGAAAAAAACCAAGAAAAGAAGGGTTAGAGCAGAAGAAAACCAAGAAAAGCCGAGTTAAAACGGAAGAAAACCAAGAAAAACAGGGTTAGAGGCGAAAAAAACCAAGAAAAACAGGTTTAGAGCAGAAGAAAACCAAGAAAAGCCTGGATAGAACGGAAGAAAACCAAGAAAAGCCGGGTTAGAACGGAAGAAAACCAGGAAAAGCAGGCTTAAAGCCGAAAAAAAACAAGAAAAACGGTGTTAGAACAGAAGAAAACCAAGAAAAGCCGGGTTGGAACGGAAGAAAACCAAGAAAAGCCGGGTTAGAACGGAAGAAAACCAAGAAAAACAGGGTTAGAGCCGAAAAAAACCAAGAAAAACAGGGTTAGAGCGGAAGAAAACCAAGAAAAGCCGGGTAAGAACGGAAGAAAACCAAGAAAAGCCGGGTTAGAACGGAAGAAAACCAAGAAAAACAGGGTTAGAGCCGAAAGAAAACAAGAAAAACAGGGTTAGAGCAGAAGAAAACCAAGAAAAGCCGGGTTAGAACGGAAGAATACCAAGAAAAACAGGGTTAGAGCCGAAAAAAACCAAGAAAAACAGGGTTAGAGCCGAAGAAAACCAAGAAAAGCAGGGTTAGAGCGGAAGAAAACCAAGAAAAGCAGGGTTAGAACGGAAGAAAACCAGGAAAAGCCGGGTTAGAACGGAAGAAAACCAAGAAAAACAGGGTTAGAGCCTAAAAAAAAACAAGAAAAACAGGGTTAGAGCAGAAGAAAACCAAGAAAAACATGGTTAGAGCGGAAGAAAACCAAGAAAAGCCGGGTTAGAACGGAAGAAAACCAGGAAATGCAGGGTTAGAGCAGAAGAAAACCAAGATAAACAGGGTTAGAGCCGAAAGAAAACAAGAAAAACAGGGTTAGAGCAGAAGAAAACCAAGAAAAACAGGGTTAGAGCGGAAGAAAACCAAGAAAAGCCGGGTAAGAACGGAAGAAAACCAAGAAAAACAGGGTTAGATCAGAAGAAAACCAAGAAAAGCAGGGTTAGAGCGGAAGAAAACCAAGAAAAGCAGGCTTAGAGCCGAAAAAAACAAAGAAAAACAGGGTTAGAACAGAAGAAAACCAAGAAAAGCCGGGTTAGAACGGAAGAAAACCAAGAAAAGCAGAGTTAGAACGGAAGAAAACTAAGAAAAACAGGGTTAGAGCCGAAAAAAACCAAGAAAAACAGGGTTAGAGCAGAAGAAAACCAAGAAAAACAGGGTTAGAGCTGAAAATAACCAAGAAAAACAGGGTTAGAGCAGAAGAAAACCAAGAAAAGCCGGGTTAGAACGGAAGAAAACCAGGAAAAGCCGGGTTAGAACGGGAGAAAACCAAGAAAAACAGGGTTAGAGCCAAAGAAAACCAAGAATAGCCGGGTTAGAGCGGAAGAAAACCAGGAAAAGCAGGGATAGAGCGGAAGAAAACCAAGAAAAGCCGGGTTAGAGCGGAAGAAAACCAAGAAAAGCAGGGTTAGAGCGGAAGAAAACCAAGAAAAGCAGGGTTAGAGCGGAAGAAAACCAAGAAAAGCAGGGTTAGAGCCGAAGAAAACCAAGAAAAGCAGGGTTGGAGCGGAAGAAAACCAAGAAAAGCAGGGTTAGAACAGAAGAAAACCAAGAAAAGCAGGGTTAGAACGGAAGAAAACCAAGAAAAGCAGGGTTAGAGCGGAAGAAAACCAGGAAAAGGAGGCTTAAAGCCGAAAAGAACCAAGAAAAACAGGGTTAGAGCAGAAGAAAACCAAGAAAAGCCGGGTAAGAACTTAAGAAAACCAAGAAAAAAAATGTTAGAGCAGAAGAAAACCAAGAAAAGCAGGGTAAGAGCGGAAGAAAACCAAGAAAAGCAGGGTTAGAGCGGAAGAAAACCAAGAAAAGCAGGCTTAAAGCCGAAAAAAAACAAGAAAAACAGGGTTAGAACAGAAGAAAACCAAGAAAAGCCGGGTTAGAACGGAAGAAAACCAGGAAAAGCCGGGTTAGAACGGAAGAAAACCAAGAAAAACAGGGTTAGAGCCGAAAAAAAACAAGAAAAACAGGGTTAGAACAGAAGAAATCCAAGAAAAGCCGGGTTAGAACGGAAGAAAACCAGGAAAAGCCGGGTTAGAACGGAAGAAAACCAAGAAAAGCCGGGTTAGAACGGAAGAAAACCAAGAAAAACAGGTTTAGAACATAAGAAAAGCAAGAAAAGCCGGGTTAGAACGGAAGAAAACCAAGAAAAGCCGGGTTAGAGCGGAAGAAAACCAGGAAAAGCAGGCTTAAAGCCGAAAAAAAACAAGAAAAACGGTGTTAGAACAGAAGAAATCCAAGAAAAGCCGGGTTGGAACGGAAGAAAACCAAGAAAAGCAGAGTTAGAACGGAAGAAAACCAAGAAAAACAGGGCTAGAGCCGAAAAAAAACAAAAAAAACAGGGTTAGAGTCAAAAAAAAATAATAAAAACAGGGTTAGAACAGAAGAAAACCAAGAAAAGCCGGGTTAGAACGGAAGAAAACCAGGAAAAGCCAGGTTAGAACGGAAGAAAACCAAGAAAAACAGGGTTAGAGCCGAAAGAAAACAAGAAAAACAGGGTTAGAGCAGAAGAAACCAAGAAAAGCCGGGTTAGAACGGAAGAATACCAAGAAAAACAGGGTTAGAGCCGAAAAAAACCAAGAAAAACAGGGTTAGAGCAGAAGAAAACCAAGAAAAGCAGGGTTAGAGCGGAAGAAAACCAAGAAAAGCAGGGTTAGAACGGAAGAAAACCAAGAAAAGCAGGGTTAGAGCGGAAGAAAACCAGGAAAAGCAGGCTTAAAGCCGAAAAAAAACAAGAAAAGAAGGGTTAGAGCAGAAGAAAACCAAGAAAAGCCGGGTTAGAACGGAAGAAAACCAAGAAAAACAGGGTTAGAGGCTAAAAAAAACCAAGAAAAACAGGTTTAGAGCAGAAGAAAACCAAGAAAAGCCGGGTTAGATAGGAAGAAAACCAGGAAAATCCGGGTTAGAACGGAAGAAAACCAAGAAAAACAGGGTTAGAGCCGAAAAAAAACAAGAAAAACAGGGTTAGAGCAGAAGAAAACCAAGAAAAGACGAGTTAGAACGGAAGAAAACCAAGAAAAGCCGGGTTAGAGCGGAAGAAAACCAAGAAAAACAGGGTTAGAGCCGAAGAAAATCAAGAAAAACAGGGTTAGAGCAGAAGAAAACCAAGAAAAGCCTGGTTAGAACGGAAGAAAACCAAGAAAAGCCGGGTTAGAACGGAAGAAAACCAAGAAAAACAGGGTTAGAGCCGAAAAAAAACAAGAAAAACAGGGTTAGAACAGAAGAAAACCAAGAAAAGCCGGGTTAGAACGGAACAAAACCAGGAAAAGCTGGGTTAGAACGGAAGAAAACCAAGAAAAACAGGGTTAGAGCCTAAAAAAAAACAAGAAAAACAGTGTTATAGCAGAAGAAAACCAAGAAAAACAGGGTTAGAGCGGAAGAAAACCAAGAAAAGCCGGGTTAGAACGGAAGAAAACCAGGAAATGCAGGGTTAGAGCAGAAGAAAACCAAGAAAAACAGGGTTAGAGCGGAAGAAAACCAAGAGAAACAGGGTTAGAGCCGAAAAAAACCAAGAAAAACAGGGTTAGAGCGGAAGAAAACCAAGAAAAGCCGGGTAAGAACGGAAGAAAACCAAGAAAAACAGGGTTAGATCAGAAGAAAACCAAGAAAAGCAGGGTTAGAGCGGAAGAAAACCAAGAAAAGCAGGCTTAGAGCCGAAAAAAACAAAGAAAAACAGGGTTAGAACAGAAGAAAACCAAGAAAAGCCGGGTTAGAACGGAAGAAAACCAAGAAAAGCAGAGTTAGAACGGAAGAAAACCAAGAAAAACAGGGTTAGAGCCGAAAAAAACCAAGAAAAACAGGGTTAGAGCAGAAGAAAACCAAGAAAAACAGGGTTAGAGCAGAAGAAAACCAAGAAAAGCCGGGTTAGTACGGAAGAAAACCAAGAAAAGCCAGGTTAGAACGGGAGAAAACCAAGAAAAACAGGGTTAGAGCCAAAGAAAACCAAGAAAAGCAGGGTTTGAGCGGAAGAAAACCAAGAAAAGCAGGGTTACAGCGGAAGAAAACCAAGAAAAGCAGGGTTAGAGCGGAAGAAAACCAAGGAAAGCAGGGTTAGAACCGAAGAAAACCAAGAAAAACAGGTTTAGAGCGGAAGAAAACCAAGAAAAGCAGGGTTAGAGCGGAAGAAAACCAAGAAAAGCAGGGTTTGAGCGAAAGAAAACCAAGAAAAGCAGGGTTACAGCGGAAGAAAACCAAGAAAAGCAGGGTTAGAGCGGAAGAAAACCAATGAAAGCAGGGTTAGAACCGAAGAAAACCAAGAAAAACAGGGTTAGAGCCGAAAAAAACCAAGAAAAACAGGGTTAGAGCCGAAGAAAACCAAGAAAAGCAGGGTTAGAGCGGAAGAAAACCAAGAAAAGCAGGGTTAGAACGGAAGAAAACCAGGAAAAGCCGGGTTAGAACGGAAGAAAACCAAGAAAAACAGGGTTAGAGCCTAAAAAAAAACAAGAAAAACAGGGTTAGAGCAGAAGAAAACCAAGAAAAACATGGTTAGAGCGGAAGAAAACCAAGAAAAGCCGGGTTAGAACGGAAGAAAACCAGGAAATGCAGGGTTAGAGCAGAAGAAAACCAAGAAAAACAGGGTTAGAGCCGAAAGAAAACAAGAAAAACAGGGTTAGAGCAGAAGAAAACCAAGAAAAACAGGGTTAGAGCGGAAGAAAACCAAGAAAAGCCGGGTAAGAACGGAAGAAAACCAAGAAAAGCCGGGTTAGAACAGAAGAAAACCAAGAAAAGCCGGGTTAGAACGGAAGAAAACCAAGAAAAGCAGAGTTAGAACGGAAGAAAACCAAGAAAAACAGGGTTAGAGCCGAAAAAAACCAAGAAAAACAGGGTTAGAGCAGAAGAAAACCAAGAAAAACAGGGTTAGAGCAGAAGAAAACCAAGAAAAGCCGGGTTAGAACGGGAGAAAACCAAGAAAAACAGGGTTAGAGCCAAAGAAAACCAAGAAAAGCAGGGTTTGAGCGGAAGAAAACCAAGAAAAGCAGGGTTACAGCGGAAGAAAACCAAGAAAAGCAGGGTTAGAGCGGAAGAAAACCAAGGAAAGCAGGGTTAGAACCGAAGAAAACCAAGAAAAACAGGTTTAGAGCGGAAGAAAACCAAGAAAAGCAGGGTTAGAGCCGAAAAAAAACAAGAAAAACAGGGTTAGAGCGGAAGAAAACCAAGAAAAGCCGGGTAAGAACGGAAGAAAACCAAGAAAAGCCGGGTTAGAACGGAAGAAAACCAAGAAAAACAGGGTTAGAGCCGAAAGAAAACAAGAAAAACAGGGTTAGAGCAGAAGAAAACCAAGAAAAGCCGGGTTAGAACGGAAGAATACCAAGAAAAACAGGGTTAGAGCCGAAAAAAAACAAGAAAAACAGGGTTAGAGCCGAAGAAAACCAAGAAAAGCAGGGTTAGAGCGGAAGAAAACCAAGAAAAGCAGGGTTAGAACGGAAGAAAACCAGGAAATGCAGGGTTAGAGCAGAAGAAAACCAAGAAAAACAGGGTTAGAGCCGAAAGAAAACAAGAAAAACAGGGTTAGAGCAGAAGAAAACCAAGAAAAACAGGGTTAGAGCGGAAGAAAACCAAGAAAAGCCGGGTAAGAACGAAAGAAAACCAAGAAAAACAGGGTTAGATCAGAAGAAAACCAAGAAAAGCAGGGTTAGAGCGGAAGAAAACCAAGAAAAGCAGGCTTAGAGCCGAAAAAAACAAAGAAAAACAGGGTTAGAACAGAAGAAAACCAAGAAAAGCCGGGTTAGAACGGAAGAAAACCAAGAAAAGCAGAGTTAGAACGGAAGAAAACTAAGAAAAACAGGGTTAGAGCCGAAAAAAACCAAGAAAAACAGGGTTAGAGCAGAAGAAAACCAAGAAAAGCCGGGTTAGAACGGAAGAAAACCAGGAAAAGCCGGGTTAGAACGGGAGAAAACCAATAAAAACAGGGTTAGAGCCAAAGAAAACCAAGAATAGCCGGGTTAGAGCGGAAGAAAACCAGGAAAAGCAGGGTTAGAGCGGAAGAAAACCAAGAAAAGCCGGGTTAGAGCGGAAGAAAACCAAGAAAAGCAGGGTTAGAACCGAAGAAAACCAAGAAAAACAGGTTTAGAGCGGAAGAAAACCAAGAAAAGCAGGGTTAGAGCGGAAGAAAACCAAGAAAAGCAGGGTTAGAGCCGAAGAAAACCAAGAAAAGCAGGGTTGGAGAGGAAGAAAACCAAGAAAAGCTGGGTTAGAACAGAAGAAAACCAAGAAAAGCAGGGTTAGAACGGAAGAAAACCAAGAAAAGCAGGGTTAGAGCGGAAGAAAACCAGGAAAAGGAGGCTTAAAGCCGAAAAGAACCAAGAAAAACAGGGTTAGAGCAGAAGAAAACCAAGAAAAGCCGGGTAAGAACTTAAGAAAACCAAGAAAAAAAATGTTAGAGCAGAAGAAAACCAAGAAAAGCAGGGTTAGAGCGGAAGAAAACCAAGAAAAGCAGGGTTAGAGCGGAAGAAAACCAAGAAAAGCAGGCTTAAAGCCGAAAAAAACCAAGAAAAACAGGGTTAGAACAGAAGAAAACCAAGAAAAGCCGGGTTAGAATGGAAGAAAACCAGGAAAAGCCGGGTTAGAACGGAAGAAAACCAAGAAAAACAGGGTTAGAGCCGAAAAAAAACAAGAAAAACAGGGTTAGAACAGAAGAAAACCAAGAAAAGCCGGGTTAGAACGGAAGAAAACCAGGAAAAGCCGGGTTAGAACGGAAGAAAACCAAGAAAAGCCGGGTTAGAACGGAAGAAAACCAAGAAAAACAGGTTTAGAACATAAGAAAAGCAAGAAAAGCCGGGTTAGAACGGAAGAAAACCAAGAAAAGCCGGGTTAGAGCGGAAGAAAACCAGGAAAAGCAGGCTTAAAGCCGAAAAAAAACAAGAAAAACGGTGTTAGAACAGAAGAAATCCAAGAAAAGCCGGGTTGGAACGGAAGAAAACCAAGAAAAGCCGGGTTAGAACGGAAGAAAACCAAGAAAAAGAGGGCTAGAGCCGAAAAAAAACAAAAAAAACAGGGTTAGAGCCGAAAAAAAATAATAAAAACAGGGTTAGAGCAGAAGAAAACCAAGAAAAACAGGGTTAGAGCCGAAAGAAAACAAGAAAAACAGGGTTAGAGCAGAAGAAACCAAGAAAAGCCGGGTTAGAACGGAAGAATACCAAGAAAAACAGGGTTAGAGCCGAAAAAAACCAAGAAAAACAGGGTTAGAGCAGAAGAAAACCAAGAAAAGCAGGGTTAGAGCGGAAGAAAACCAAGAAAAGCAGGGTTAGAACGGAAGAAAACCAAGAAAAGCAGGGTTAGAGCGGAAGAAAACCAAAAAAAGCAGGCTTAAAGCCGAAAAAAAACAAGAAAAGAAGGGTTAGAGCAGAAGAAAACCAAGAAAAGCCGGGTTAGAACGGAAGAAAACCAAGAAAAACAGGGTTAGAGGCGAAAAAAACCAAGAAAAACAGGTTTAGAGCAGAAGAAAACCAAGAAAAGCCGGGTTAGATAGGAAGAAAACCAGGAAAATCCGGGTTAGAACGGAAGAAAACCAAGAAAAACAGGGTTAGAGCCGAAAAAAAACAAGAAAAACAGGGTTAGAGCAGAAGAAAACCAAGAAAAGACGGGTTAGAACGGAAGAAAACCAAGAAAAGCCGGGTTAGAGCGGAAGAAAACCAAGAAAAACAGGGTTAGAGCCGAAGAAAATCAAGAAAAACAGGGTTAGAGCAGAAGAAAACCAAGAAAAGCCTGGTTAGAACGGAAGAAAACCAAGAAAAGCCGGGTTAGAACGGAAGAAAACCAAGAAAAACAGGGTTAGAGCCGAAAAAAATCAAGAAAAACAGGGTTAGAACAGAAGAAAACCAAGAAAAGCCGGGTTAGAACGGAAGAAAACCAGGAAAAGCCGGGTTAGAACGGAAGAAAACCAAGAAAAACAGGGTTAGAGCCTAAAAAAAAACAAGAAAAACAGTGTTATAGCAGAAGAAAACCAAGAAAAACAGGGTTAGAGCGGAAGAAAACCAAGAAAAGCCGGGTTAGAACGGAAGAAAACCAGGAAATGCAGGGTTAGAGCAGAAGAAAACCAAGAAAAACAGGGTTAGAGCGGAAGAAAACCAAGAGAAACAGGGTTAGAGCCGAAAAAAACCAAGAAAAACAGGGTTAGAGCGGAAGAAAACCAAGAAAAGCCGGGTAAGAACGGAAGAAAACCAAGAAAAACAGGGTTAGATCAGAAGAAAACCAAGAAAAGCAGGGTTAGAGCGGAAGAAAACCAAGAAAAGCAGGGTTAGAGCAGAAAAAAACAAAGAAAAACAGGGTTAGAACAGAAGAAAACCAAGAATAGCCGGGTTAGAACGGAAGAAAACCAAGAAAAGCAGAGTTAGAACGGAAGAAAACCAAGAAAAACAGGGTTAGAGCCGAAAAAAACCAAGAAAAACAGGGTTAGAGCAGAAGAAAACCAAGAAAAACAGGGTTAGAGCAGAAGAAAACCAAGAAAAGCCGGGTTAGAACGGAAGAAAACCAGGAAAAGCCAGGTTAGAACGAAAGAAAACCAAGAAAAACAGGGTTAGAGCCAAAGAAAACCAAGAAAAGCAGGGTTTGAGCGGAAGAAAACCAAGAAAAGCAGGGTTACAGCGGAAGAAAACCAAGAAAAGCAGTGTTAGAGCGGAAGAAAACCAAGGAAAGCAGGGTTAGAACCGAAGAAAACCAAGAAAAACAGGTTTAGATCGGAAGAAAACCAAGAAAAGCAGGGTTAGAGCGGAAGAAAACCAGGAAAAGCAGGGTTAGAGCCGAAGAAAACCAAGAAAAGCAGGGTTGGAGCGGAAGAAAACCAAGAAAAGCTGGGTAAGAACGGAAGAAAACCAAGAAAAGCAGGGTTAGAACGGAAGAAAACCAAGAAAAGCAGGGTTAGAGCGGAAGTAAACCAGGAAAAGGTGGCTTAAAGCCGAAAAGAACCAAGAAAAACAGGGTTAGAGCAGAAGAAAACCAAGAAAAGCCGGGTAAGAACGGAAGAAAACCAAGAAAAAATATGTTAGAGCAGAAGAAAACCAAGAAAAGCAGGGTTAGAGCGGAAGAAAACCAAGAAAAGCAGGGTTAGAGCGGAAGAAAACCAAGAAAAGCAGGCTTAAAGCCGAAAAAAAACAAGAAAAACAGGGTTAGAACAGAAGAAAACCAAGAAAAGCCGGGTTAGAACGGAAGAAAACCAGGAAAAGCCGGGTTAGAGCGGAAGAAAACCAAGAAAAGCCGGGTTAGAACGGAAGAAAACCAAAAAAACAGGTTTATAACATAAGAAAAGCAAGAAAAGCCGGGTTAGAACGGAAGAAAACCAAGAAAAGCCGGGTTAGAGCGGAAGAAAACCAGGAAAAGCAGGCTTAAAGCCGAAAAAAACCGAGAAAAACGGTGTTAGAACAGAAGAAATCCAAGAAAAGCCTGGTTGGAACGTAAGAAAACCAAGAAAAGCCGGGTTAGAACGGAAGAAAACCAAGAAAAACAGGGTTAGAGCCGAAGAAAATCAAGAAAAACAGAGTTAGAGCAGAAGAAAACCAAGAAAAGCCTGGTTAGAACGGAAGAAAACCAAGAAAAGCCGGGTTAGAACGGAAGAAAACCAGGAAAAGCAGGCTTAAAGCCGAAAAAAAACAAGAAAAACGGTGTTAGAACAGAAGAAAACCAAGAAAAGCCGGGTTGGAACGGAAGAAAACCAAGAAAAGCTGGGTTAGAACGGAAGAAAACCAAGAAAAACAGGGTTAGAGCCGAAAAAAACCAAGAAAAACAGGGTTAGAGCGGAAGAAAACCAAGAAAAGCCGGGTAAGAACGGAAGAAAACCAAGAAAAGCCGGGTTAGAACGGAAGAAAACCAAGAAAAACAGGGTTAGAGCCGAAAGAAAACAAGAAAAACAGGGTTAGAGCAGAAGAAACCAAGAAAAGCCGGGTTAGAACGGAAGAATACCAAGAAAAACAGGGTTAGAGCCGAAAAAAACCAAGAAAAACAGGGTTAGAGCAGAAGAAAACCAAGAAAAGCAGGGTTAGAGCGGAAGAAAACCAAGAAAAGCCGGGTTAGAACGGAAGAAAACCAAGAAAAGCCGGGTTAGAACGGAAGAAAACCAAAAAAACAGGTTTATAACATAAGAAAAGCAAGAAAAGCCGGGTTAGAACGGAAGAAAACCAAGAAAAGCCGGGTTAGAGCGGAAGAAAACCAGGAAAAGCAGGCTTAAAGCAGAAAAAAAACAAGAAAAACGGTGTTAGAACAGAAGAAATCCAAGAAAAGCCGGGTTGGAACGTAAGAAAACCAAGAAAAGCCGGGTTAGAACGGAAGAAAACCAAGAAAAACAGGGTTAGAGCCGAAGAAAATCAAGAAAAACAGAGTTAGAGCAGAAGAAAACCAAGAAAAGCCTGGTTAGAACGGAAGAAAACCAAGAAAAGCCGGGTTAGAACGGAAGAAAACCAGGAAAAGCAGGCTTAAAGCCGAAAAAAAACAAGAAAAACGGTGTTAGAACAGAAGAAAACCAAGAAAAGCCGGGTTGGAACGGAAGAAAACCAAGAAAAGCTGGGTTAGAACGGAAGAAAACCAAGAAAAACAGGGTTAGAGCCGAAAAAAACCAAGAAAAACAGGGTTAGAGCGGAAGAAAACCAAGAAAAGCCGGGTAAGAACGGAAGAAAACCAAGAAAAGCCGGGTTAGAACGGAAGAAAACCAAGAAAAACAGGGTTAGAGCCGAAAGAAAACAAGAAAAACAGGGTTAGAGCAGAAGAAACCAAGAAAAGCCGGGTTAGAACGGAAGAATACCAAGAAAAACAGGGTTAGAGCCGAAAAAAACCAAGAAAAACAGGGTTAGAGCAGAAGAAAACCAAGAAAAGCAGGGTTAGAGCGGAAGAAAACCAAGAAAAGCAGGGTTAGAACGGAAGAAAACCAAGAAAAGCAGGGTTAGAGCGGAAGAAAACCAGGAAAAGCAGGCTTAAAGCCGAAAAAAACCAAGAAAGGAAGGGTTAGAACAGAAGAAAACCAAGAAAAGCCGGGTTAGAACGGAAGAAAACCAAGAAAAACAGGGTTAGAGGCGAAAAAAACCAAGAAAAACAGGTTTAGAGCAGAAGAAAACCAAGAAAAGCCGGGTTAGATAGGAGGAAAACCAGGAAAAGCAGGGTTACAACGGAAGAAAACCAAGAAAAACAGGGTTAGAGCCGAAAAAAAACAAGAAAAACAGGGTTAGAGCAGAAGAAAACCAAGAAAAGACGGGTTAGAACGGAAGAAAACCAAGAAAAGCCGGGTTAGAGAGGAAGAAAACCAAGAAAAACAGGGTTAGAGCCGAAGAAAATCAAGAAAAACAGGGTTAGAGCAGAAGAAAACCAAGAAAAGCCTGGTTAGAACGGAAGAAAACCAAGAAAAGCAGAGTTAGAACGGAAGAAAACCAGGAAAAGCAGGCTTAAAGCCGAAAAAAAACAAGAAAAACGGTGTTAGAACAGAAGAAAACCAAGAAAAGCCGGGTTGGAACGGAAGAAAACCAAGAAAAGCCGGGTTAGAACGGAAGAAAACCAAGAAAAACAGGGTTAGAGCCGAAAAAAAACAAGAAAAACAGGGTTAGAGCGGAAGAAAACCAAGAAAAGCCGGGTAAGAACGGAAGAAAACCAAGAAAAGCCGGGTTAGAACGGAAGAAAACCAAGAAAAACAGGGTTAGAGCCGAAAGAAAACAAGAAAAACAGGGTTAGAGCAGAAGAAAACCAAGAGAAGCCGGGTTAGAACGGAAGAATACCAAGAAAAACAGGGTTAGAGCCGAAAAAACCCAAGAAAAACAGGGTTAGAGCCGAAGAAAACCAAGAAAAGCAGGGTTAGAGCGGAAGAAAACCAAGAAAAGACGGGTTAGAACGGAAGAAAACCAGGAAAAGCCGGGTTAGAACGGAAGAAAACCAAGAAAAACAGGGTTAGAGCCTAAAAAAAAACAAGAAAAACAGGGTTAGAGCAGAAGAAAACCAAGAAAAACATGGTTAGAGCGGAAGAAAACCAAGAAAAGCCGGGTTAGAACGGAAGAAAACCAGGAAATGCAGGGTTAGAGCAGAAGAAAACCAAGAAAAACAGGGTTGGAGCCGAAAGAAAACAAGAAAAACAGGGTTAGAGCAGAAGAAAACCAAGAAAAACAGGGTTAGAGCGGAAGAAAACCAAGAAAAGCCGGGTAAGAACGGAAGAAAACCAAGAAAAACAGGGTTAGATCAGAAGAAAACCAAGAAAAGCAGGGTTAGAGCGGAAGAAAACCAAGAAAAGCAGGCTTAGAGCCGAAAAAAACAAAGAAAAACAGGGTTAGAACAGAAGAAAACCAAGAAAAGCCGGGTTAGAACGGAAGAAAACCAAGAAAAGCAGAGTTAGAACGGAAGAAAACTAAGAAAAACAGGGTTAGAGCCGAAAAAAACCAAGAAAAACAGGGTTAGAGCAGAAGAAAACCAAGAAAAACAGGGTTAGAGCTGAAAATAACCAAGAAAAACAGGGTTAGAGCAGAAGAAAACCAAGAAAAGCCGGGTTAGAACGGAAGAAAACCAGGAAAAGCCGGGTTAGAACGGGAGAAAACCAAGAAAAACAGGGTTAGAGCCAAAGAAAACCAAGAATAGCCGGGTTAGAGCGGAAGAAAACCAGGAAAAGCAGGGTTAGAGCGGAAGAAAACCAAGAAAAGCCGGGTTAGAGCGGAAGAAAACCAAGAAAAGCAGGGTTAGAACCGAAGAAAACCAAGAAAAACAGGTTTAGAGCGGAAGAAAACCAAGAAAAGCAGGGTTAGAGCGGAAGAAAACTAAGAAAAGCAGGGTTAGAGCCGAAGAAAACCAAGAAAAGCAGGGTTGGAGCGGAAGAAAACCAAGAAAAGCTGGGTTAGAACAGAAGAAAACCAAGAAAAGCAGGGTTAGAACGGAAGAAAACCAAGAAAAGCAGGGTTAGAGCGGAAGAAAACCAGGAAAAGGAGGCTTAAAGCCGAAAAGAACCAAGAAAAACAGGGTTAGAGCAGAAGAAAACAAGAAAAGCCGGGTAAGAACTTAAGAAAACCAAGAAAAAAAATGTTAGAGCAGAAGAAAACCAAGAAAAGCAGGGTTAGAGCGGAAGAAAACCAAGAAAAGCAGGGTTAGAGCGGAAGAAAACCAAGAAAAGCAGGCTTAAAGCCGAAAATAAACAAGAAAAACAGGGTTAGAACAGAAGAAAACCAAGAAAAGCCGGGTTAGAATGGAAGAAAACCAGGAAAAGCCGGGTTAGAACGGAAGAAAACCAAGAAAAACAGGGTTAGAGCCGAAAAAAAACAAGAAAAACAGGGTTAGAACAGAAGAAAACCAAGAAAAGCCGGGTTAGAACGGAAGAAAACCAGGAAAAGCCGGGTTAGAACGGAAGAAAACCAAGAAAAGCCGGGTTAGAACAGAAGAAAACCAAGAAAAACAGGTTTAGAACATAAGAAAAGCAAGAAAAGCCGGGTTAGAACGGAAGAAAACCAAGAAAAGCCGGGTTAGAGCGGAAGAAAACCAGGAAAAGCAGGCTTAAAGCCAAAAAAAAACAAGAAAAACGGTGTTAGAACAGAAGAAATCCAAGAAAAGCCGGGTTGGAACGGAAGAAAACCAAGAAAAGCCGGGTTAGAACGGAAGAAAACCAAGAAAAACAGGGTTAGAGCGGAAGAAAAACAAAAAAAACAGGGTTAGAGCCGAAAAAAAATAATAAAAACAGGGTTAGAGCGGAAGAAAACCAAGAAAAGCCGGGTAAGAACGGAAGAAAACCAGGAAAAGCCAGGTTAGAACGGAAGAAAACCAAGAAAAACAGGGTTAGAGCCGAAAGAAAACAAGAAAAACAGGGTTAGAGCAGAAGAAACCAAGAAAAGCCGGGTTAGAACGGAAGAATACCAAGAAAAACAGGGTTAGAGCCGAAAAAAACCAAGAAAAACAGGGTTAGAGCAGAAGAAAACCAAGAAAAGCAGGGTTAGAGCGGAAGAAAACCAAGAAAAGCAGGGTTAGAACGGAAGAAAACCAAGAAAAGCAGGGTTAGAGCGGAAGAAAACCAGGAAAAGCAGGCTTAAAGCCGAAAAAAACCAAGAAAAGAAGGGTTAGAGCAGAAGAAAACCAAGAAAAGCCGGGTTAGAACGGAAGAAAACCAAGAAAAACAGGGTTAGAGGCGAAAAAAACCAAGAAAAACAGGTTTAGAGCAGAAGAAAACCAAGAAAAGCCGGGTTAGATAGGAAGAAAACCAGGAAAATCCGAGTTAGAACGGAAGAAAACCAAGAAAAACAGGGTTAGAGCCGAAAAAAAACAAGAAAAACAGGGTTAGAGCAGAAGAAAACCAAGAAAAGACGGGTTAGAACGGAAGAAAACCAAGAAAAGCCGGGTTAGAGCGGAAGAAAACCAAGAAAAACAGGGTTAGAGCCGAAGAAAATCAAGAAAAACAGGGTTAGAGCAGAAGAAAACCAAGAAAAGCCTGGTTAGAACGGAAGAAAACCAAGAAAAGCCGGGTTAGAACGGAAGAAAACCAAGAAAAACAGGGTTAGAGCCGAAAAAAAACAAGAAAAACAGGGTTAGAGCGGAAGAAAACCAAGAAAAGCCGGCTAAGAACGGAAGAAAACCAAGAAAAGCCGGGTTAGAACGGAAGAAAACCAAGAAAAACAGGGTTAGAGCCGAAAGAAAACAAGAAAAACAGGGTTAGAGCAGAAGAAAACCAAGAAAAGCCGGGTTAGAACGGAAGAATACCAAGAAAAACAGGGTTAGAGCCGAAAAAAACCAAGAAAAACAGGGTTAGAGCCGAAGAAAACCAAGAAAAGCAGGGTTAGAGCGGAAGAAAACCAAGAAAAGCAGGGTTAGAACGGAAGAAAACCAGGAAAAGCCGGGTTAGAACGGAAGAAAACCAAGAAAAACAGGGTTAGAGCCTAAAAAAAAACAAGAAAAACAGGGTTAGAGCAGAAGAAAACCAAGAAAAACATGGTTAGAGCGGAAGAAAACCAAGAAAAGCCGGGTTAGAACGGAAGAAAACCAGGAAATGCAGGGTTAGAGCAGAAGAAAACCAAGATAAACAGGGTTAGAGCCGAAAGAAAACAAGAAAAACAGGGTTAGAGCAGAAGAAAACCAAGAAAAACAGGGTTAGAGCGGAAGAAAACCAAGAAAAGCCGGGTAAGAACGGAAGAAAACCAAGAAAAACAGGGTTAGATCAGAAGAAAACCAAGAAAAGCAGGGTTAGAGCGGAAGAAAACCAAGAAAAGCAGGCTTAGAGCCGAAAAAAACAAAGAAAAACAGGGTTAGAACAGAAGAAAACCAAGAAAAGCCGGGTTAGAACGGAAGAAAACCAAGAAAAGCAGAGTTAGAACGGAAGAAAACTAAGAAAAACAGGGTTAGAGCCGAAAAAAACCAAGAAAAACAGGGTTAGAGCAGAAGAAAACCAAGAAAAACTGGGTTAGAGCTGAAAATAACCAAGAAAAACAGGGTTAGAGCAGAAGAAAACCAAGAAAAGCCGGGTTAGAACGGAAGAAAACCAGGAAAAGCCGGGTTAGAACGGGAGAAAACCAAGAAAAACAGGGTTAGAGCCAAAGAAAACCAAGAATAGCCGGGTTAGAGCGGAAGAAAACCAGGAAAAGCAGGGTTAGAGCAGAAGAAAACCAAGAAAAGCCGGGTTAGAGCGGAAGAAAACCAAGAAAAGCAGGGTTAGAACCGAAGAAAACCAAGAAAAACAGGTTTAGAGCGGAAGAAAACCAAGAAAAGCAGGGTTAGAGCGGAAGAAAACTAAGAAAAGCAGGGTTAGAGCCGAAGAAAACCAAGAAAAGCAGGGTTGGAGCGGAAGAAAACCAAGAAAAGCTGGGTTAGAACAGAAGAAAACCAAGAAAAGCAGGGTTAGAACGGAAGAAAACCAAGAAAAGCAGGGTTAGAGCGGAAGAAAACCAGGAAAAGGAGGCTTAAAGCCGAAAAGAACCAAGAAAAACAGGGTTAGAGCAGAAGAAAACCAAGAAAAGCCGGGTTAGAGCGGAAGAAAACCAGGAAAAGCAGGCTTAAAGCAGAAAAAAAACAAGAAAAACGGTGTTAGAACAGAAGAAATCCAAGAAAAGCCGGGTTGGAACGTAAGAAAACCAAGAAAAGCCGGGTTAGAACGGAAGAAAACCAAGAAAAACAGGGTTAGAGCCGAAGAAAATCAAGAAAAACAGAGTTAGAGCAGAAGAAAACCAAGAAAAGCCTGGTTAGAACGGAAGAAAACCAAGAAAAGCCGGGTTAGAACGGAAGAAAACCAGGAAAAGCAGGCTTAAAGCCGAAAAAAAACAAGAAAAACGGTGTTAGAACAGAAGAAAACCAAGAAAAGCCGGGTTGGAACGGAAGAAAACCAAGAAAAGCTGGGTTAGAACGGAAGAAAACCAAGAAAAACAGGGTTAGAGCCGAAAAAAACCAAGAAAAACAGGGTTAGAGCGGAAGAAAACCAAGAAAAGCCGGGTAAGAACGGAAGAAAACCAAGAAAAGCCGGGTTAGAACGGAAGAAAACCAAGAAAAACAGGGTTAGAGCCGAAAGAAAACAAGAAAAACAGGGTTAGAGCAGAAGAAACCAAGAAAAGCCGGGTTAGAACGGAAGAATACCAAGAAAAACAGGGTTAGAGCCGAAAAAAACCAAGAAAAACAGGGTTAGAGCAGAAGAAAACCAAGAAAAGCAGGGTTAGAGCGGAAGAAAACCAAGAAAAGCAGGGTTAGAACGGAAGAAAACCAAGAAAAGCAGGGTTAGAGCGGAAGAAAACCAGGAAAAGCAGGCTTAAAGCCGAAAAAAACCAAGAAAGGAAGGGTTAGAACAGAAGAAAACCAAGAAAAGCCGGGTTAGAACGGAAGAAAACCAAGAAAAACAGGGTTAGAGGCGAAAAAAACCAAGAAAAACAGGTTTAGAGCAGAAGAAAACCAAGAAAAGCCGGGTTAGATAGGAGGAAAACCAGGAAAAGCAGGGTTACAACGGAAGAAAACCAAGAAAAACAGGGTTAGAGCCGAAAAAAAACAAGAAAAACAGGGTTAGAGCAGAAGAAAACCAAGAAAAGACGGGTTAGAACGGAAGAAAACCAAGAAAAGCCGGGTTAGAGAGGAAGAAAACCAAGAAAAACAGGGTTAGAGCCGAAAGAAAACAAGAAAAACAGGGTTAGAGCAGAAGAAAACCAAGAAAAGCCGGGTTAGAACGGAAGAAAACCAAGAAAAGCCGGGTTAGAGAGGAAGAAAACCAAGAAAAACAGGGTTAGAGCCGAAGAAAATCAAGAAAAACAGGGTTAGAGCAGAAGAAAACCAAGAAAAGCCTGGTTAGAACGGAAGAAAACCAAGAAAAGCCGGGTTAGAACGGAAGAAAACCAAGAAAAACAGGGTTAGAGCCGAAAAAAAACAAGAAAAACAGGGTTAGAGCGGAAGAAAACCAAGAAAAGCCGGCTAAGAACGGAAGAAAACCAAGAAAAGCCGGGTTAGAACGGAAGAAAACCAAGAAAAACAGGGTTAGAGCCGAAAGAAAACAAGAAAAACAGGGTTAGAGCAGAAGAAAACCAAGAAAAGCCGGGTTAGAACGGAAGAATACCAAGAAAAACAGGGTTAGAGAGGAAGAAAACCAAGAAAAACAGGGTTAGAGCCGAAGAAAATCAAGAAAAACAGGGTTAGAGCAGAAGAAAACCAAGAAAAGCCTGGTTAGAACGGAAGAAAACCAAGAAAAGCAGAGTTAGAACGGAAGAAAACCAGGAAAAGCAGGCTTAAAGCCGAAAAAAAACAAGAAAAACGGTGTTAGAACAGAAGAAAACCAAGAAAAGCCGGGTTGGAACGGAAGAAAACCAAGAAAAGCCGGGTTAGAACGGAAGAAAACCAAGAAAAACAGGGTTAGAGCCGAAAAAAAACAAGAAAAACAGGGTTAGAGCGGAAGAAAACCAAGAAAAGCCGGGTAAGAACGGAAGAAAACCAAGAAAAGCCGGGTTAGAACGGAAGAAAACCAAGAAAAACAGGGTTAGAGCCGAAAGAAAACAAGAAAAACAGGGTTAGAGCAGAAGAAAACCAAGAGAAGCCGGGTTAGAACGGAAGAATACCAAGAAAAACAGGGTTAGAGCCGAAAAAACCCAAGAAAAACAGGGTTAGAGCCGAAGAAAACCAAGAAAAGCAGGGTTACAGCGGAAGAAAACCAAGAAAAGACGGGTTAGAACGGAAGAAAACCAGGAAAAGCCGGGTTAGAACGGAAGAAAACCAAGAAAAACAGGGTTAGAGCCTAAAAAAAAACAAGAAAAACAGGGTTAGAGCAGAAGAAAACCAAGAAAAACATGGTTAGAGCGGAAGAAAACCAAGAAAAGCCGGGTTAGAACGGAAGAAAACCAGGAAATGCAGGGTTAGAGCAGAAGAAAACCAAGAAAAACAGGGTTGGAGCCGAAAGAAAACAAGAAAAACAGGGTTAGAGCAGAAGAAAACCAAGAAAAACAGGGTTAGAGCGGAAGAAAACCAAGAAAAGCCGGGTAAGAACGGAAGAAAACCAAGAAAAACAGGGTTAGATCAGAAGAAAACCAAGAAAAGCAGGGTTAGAGCGGAAGAAAACCAAGAAAAGCAGGCTTAGAGCCGAAAAAAACAAAGAAAAACAGGGTTAGAACAGAAGAAAACCAAGAAAAGCCGGGTTAGAACGGAAGAAAACCAAGAAAAGCAGAGTTAGAACGGAAGAAAACTAAGAAAAACAGGGTTAGAACAGAAGAAAACCAAGAAAAGCCGGGTTAGAATGGAAGAAAACCAGGAAAAGCCGGGTTAGAACGGAAGAAAACCAAGAAAAACAGGGTTAGAGCCGAAAAAAAACAAGAAAAACAGGGTTAGAACAGAAGAAAACCAAGAAAAGCCGGGTTAGAACGGAAGAAAACCAGGAAAAGCCGGGTTAGAACGGAAGAAAACCAAGAAAAGCCGGGTTAGAACAGAAGAAAACCAAGAAAAACAGGTTTAGAACATAAGAAAAGCAAGAAAAGCCGGGTTAGAACGGAAGAAAACCAAGAAAAGCCGGGTTAGAGCGGAAGAAAACCAGGAAAAGCAGGCTTAAAGCCAAAAAAAAACAAGAAAAACGGTGTTAGAACAGAAGAAATCCAAGAAAAGCCGGGTTGGAACGGAAGAAAACCAAGAAAAGCCGGGTTAGAACGGAAGAAAACCAAGAAAAACAGGGTTAGAGCGGAAGAAAAACAAAAAAAACAGGGTTAGAGCCGAAAAAAAATAATAAAAACAGGGTTAGAGCGGAAGAAAACCAAGAAAAGCCGGGTAAGAACGGAAGAAAACCAGGAAAAGCCAGGTTAGAACGGAAGAAAACCAAGAAAAACAGGGTTAGAGCCGAAAGAAAACAAGAAAAACAGGGTTAGAGCAGAAGAAACCAAGAAAAGCCGGGTTAGAACGGAAGAATACCAAGAAAAACAGGGTTAGAGCCGAAAAAAACCAAGAAAAACAGGGTTAGAGCAGAAGAAAACCAAGAAAAGCAGGGTTAGAGCGGAAGAAAACCAAGAAAAGCAGGGTTAGAACGGAAGAAAACCAAGAAAAGCAGGGTTAGAGCGGAAGAAAACCAGGAAAAGCAGGCTTAAAGCCGAAAAAAACCAAGAAAAGAAGGGTTAGAGCAGAAGAAAACCAAGAAAAGCCGGGTTAGAACGGAAGAAAACCAAGAAAAACAGGGTTAGAGGCGAAAAAAACCAAGAAAAACAGGTTTAGAGCAGAAGAAAACCAAGAAAAGCCGGGTTAGATAGGAAGAAAACCAGGAAAATCCGAGTTAGAACGGAAGAAAACCAAGAAAAACAGGGTTAGAGCCGAAAAAAAACAAGAAAAACAGGGTTAGAGCAGAAGAAAACCAAGAAAAGACGGGTTAGAACGGAAGAAAACCAAGAAAAGCCGGGTTAGAGCGGAAGAAAACCAAGAAAAACAGGGTTAGAGCCGAAGAAAATCAAGAAAAACAGGGTTAGAGCAGAAGAAAACCAAGAAAAGCCTGGTTAGAACGGAAGAAAACCAAGAAAAGCCGGGTTAGAACGGAAGAAAACCAAGAAAAACAGGGTTAGAGCCGAAAAAAAACAAGAAAAACAGGGTTAGAGCGGAAGAAAACCAAGAAAAGCCGGCTAAGAACGGAAGAAAACCAAGAAAAGCCGGGTTAGAACGGAAGAAAACCAAGAAAAACAGGGTTAGAGCCGAAAGAAAACAAGAAAAACAGGGTTAGAGCAGAAGAAAACCAAGAAAAGCCGGGTTAGAACGGAAGAAAACCAAGAAAAGCCGGGTTAGAGAGGAAGAAAACCAAGAAAAACAGGGTTAGAGCCGAAGAAAATCAAGAAAAACAGGGTTAGAGCAGAAGAAAACCAAGAAAAGCCTGGTTAGAACGGAAGAAAACCAAGAAAAGCAGAGTTAGAACGGAAGAAAACCAGGAAAAGCAGGCTTAAAGCCGAAAAAAAACAAGAAAAACGGTGTTAGAACAGAAGAAAACCAAGAAAAGCCGGGTTGGAACGGAAGAAAACCAAGAAAAGCCGGGTTAGAACGGAAGAAAACCAAGAAAAACAGGGTTAGAGCCGAAAAAAAACAAGAAAAACAGGGTTAGAGCGGAAGAAAACCAAGAAAAGCCGGGTAAGAACGGAAGAAAACCAAGAAAAGCCGGGTTAGAACGGAAGAAAACCAAGAAAAACAGGGTTAGAGCCGAAAGAAAACAAGAAAAACAGGGTTAGAGCAGAAGAAAACCAAGAGAAGCCGGGTTAGAACGGAAGAATACCAAGAAAAACAGGGTTAGAGCCGAAAAAACCCAAGAAAAACAGGGTTAGAGCCGAAGAAAACCAAGAAAAGCAGGGTTAGAGCGGAAGAAAACCAAGAAAAGACGGGTTAGAACGGAAGAAAACCAGGAAAAGCCGGGTTAGAACGGAAGAAAACCAAGAAAAACAGGGTTAGAGCCTAAAAAAAAACAAGAAAAACAGGGTTAGAGCAGAAGAAAACCAAGAAAAACATGGTTAGAGCGGAAGAAAACCAAGAAAAGCCGGGTTAGAACGGAAGAAAACCAGGAAATGCAGGGTTAGAGCAGAAGAAAACCAAGAAAAACAGGGTTGGAGCCGAAAGAAAACAAGAAAAACAGGGTTAGAGCAGAAGAAAACCAAGAAAAACAGGGTTAGAGCGGAAGAAAACCAAGAAAAGCCGGGTAAGAACGGAAGAAAACCAAGAAAAACAGGGTTAGATCAGAAGAAAACCAAGAAAAGCAGGGTTAGAGCGGAAGAAAACCAAGAAAAGCAGGCTTAGAGCCGAAAAAAACAAAGAAAAACAGGGTTAGAACAGAAGAAAACCAAGAAAAGCCGGGTTAGAACGGAAGAAAACCAAGAAAAGCAGAGTTAGAACGGAAGAAAACTAAGAAAAACAGGGTTAGAGCCGAAAAAAACCAAGAAAAACAGGGTTAGAGCAGAAGAAAACCAAGAAAAACAGGGTTAGAGCTGAAAATAACCAAGAAAAACAGGGTTAGAGCAGAAGAAAACCAAGAAAAGCCGGGTTAGAACGGAAGAAAACCAGGAAAAGCCGGGTTAGAACGGGAGAAAACCAAGAAAAACAGGGTTAGAGCCAAAGAAAACCAAGAATAGCCGGGTTAGAGCGGAAGAAAACCAGGAAAAGCAGGGTTAGAGCGGAAGAAAACCAAGAAAAGCCGGGTTAGAGCGGAAGAAAACCAAGAAAAGCAGGGTTAGAACCGAAGAAAACCAAGAAAAACAGGTTTAGAGCGGAAGAAAACCAAGAAAAGCAGGGTTAGAGCGGAAGAAAACTAAGAAAAGCAGGGTTAGAGCCGAAGAAAACCAAGAAAAGCAGGGTTGGAGCGGAAGAAAACCAAGAAAAGCTGGGTTAGAACAGAAGAAAACCAAGAAAAGCAGGGTTAGAACGGAAGAAAACCAAGAAAAGCAGGGTTAGAGCGGAAGAAAACCAGGAAAAGGAGGCTTAAAGCCGAAAAGAACCAAGAAAAACAGGGTTAGAGCAGAAGAAAACCAAGAAAAGCCGGGTAAGAACTTAAGAAAACCAAGAAAAAAAATGTTAGAGCAGAAGAAAACCAAGAAAAGCAGGGTTAGAGCAGAAGAAAACCAAGAAAAGCAGGGTTAGAGCGGAAGAAAACCAAGAAAAGCAGGCTTAAAGCCGAAAATAAACAAGAAAAACAGGGTTAGAACAGAAGAAAACCAAGAAAAGCCGGGTTAGAATGGAAGAAAACCAGGAAAAGCCGGGTTAGAACGGAAGAAAACCAAGAAAAACAGGGTTAGAGCCGAAAAAAAACAAGAAAAACAGGGTTAGAACAGAAGAAAACCAAGAAAAGCCGGGTTAGAACGGAAGAAAACCAGGAAAAGCCGGGTTAGAACGGAAGAAAACCAAGAAAAGCCGGGTTAGAACGGAAGAAAACCAAGAAAAACAGGTTTAGAACATAAGAAAAGCAAGAAAAGCTGGGTTAGAACGGAAGAAAACCAAGAAAAGCCGGGTTAGAGCGGAAGAAAACCAGGAAAAGCAGGCTTAAAGCCAAAAAAAAACAAGAAAAACGGTGTTAGAACAGAAGAAATCCAAGAAAAGCCGGGTTGGAACGGAAGAAAACCAAGAAAAGCCGGGTTAGAACGGAAGAAAACCAAGAAAAACAGGGTTAGAGCGGAAGAAAAACAAAAAAAACAGGGTTAGAGCCGAAAAAAAATAATAAAAACAGGGTTAGAGCGGAAGAAAACCAAGAAAAGCCGGGTAAGAACGGAAGAAAACCAGGAAAAGCCAGGTTAGAACGGAAGAAAACCAAGAAAAACAGGGTTAGAGCCGAAAGAAAACAAGAAAAACAGGGTTAGAGCAGAAGAAACCAAGAAAAGCCGGGTTAGAACGGAAGAATACCAAGAAAAACAGGGTTAGAGCCGAAAAAAACCAAGAAAAACAGGGTTAGAGCAGAAGAAAACCAAGAAAAGCAGGGTTAGAGCGGAAGAAAACCAAGAAAAGCAGGGTTAGAACGGAAGAAAACCAAGAAAAGCAGGGTTAGAGCGGAAGAAAACCAGGAAAAGCAGGCTTAAAGCCGAAAAAAACCAAGAAAAGAAGGGTTAGAGCAGAAGAAAACCAAGAAAAGCCGGGTTAGAACGGAAGAAAACCAAGAAAAACAGGGTTAGAGGCGAAAAAAACCAAGAAAAACAGGTTTAGAGCAGAAGAAAACCAAGAAAAGCCGGGTTAGATAGGAAGAAAACCAGGAAAATCCGGGTTAGAACGGAAGAAAATTAAGAAAAACAGGGTTAGAGCCGAAAAAAAACAAGAAAAACAGGGTTAGAGCAGAAGAAAACCAAGAAAAGACGGGTTAGAACGGAAGAAAACCAAGAAAAGCCGGGTTAGAGCGGAAGAAAACCAAGAAAAACAGGGTTAGAGCCGAAGAAAATCAAGAAAAACAGGGTTAGAGCAGAAAAAAACCAAGAAAAGCCTGGTTAGAACGGAAGAAAACCAAGAAAAGCCGGGTTAGAACGGAAGAAAACCAAGAAAAACAGGATTAGAGCCGAAAAAAAACAAGAAAAACAGGGTTAGAACAGAAGAAAACCAAGAAAAGCCTGGTTAGAACGGAAGAAAACCAGGAAATCCGGGTTAGAACGGAAGAAAACCAAGAAAAACAGGGTTAGAGCCTAAAAAAAACCAAGAAAAACAGTGTTATAGCAGAAGAAAACCAAGAAAAACAGGGTTAGAGCGGAAGAAAACCAGGAAAAGCCGGGTTAGAACGGAAGAAAACCAGGAAATGCAGGGTTAGAGCAGAAGAAAACCAAGAAAAACAGGGTTAGAGCGGAAGAAAACCAAGAGAAACAGGGTTAGAGCCGAAAAAAACCAAGAAAAACAGGGTTAGAGCGGAAGAAAACCAAGAAAAGCCGGGTAAGAACGGAAGAAAACCAAGAAAAACAGGGTTAGATCAGAAGAAAACCAAGAAAAGCAGGGTTAGAGCGGAAGAAAACCAAGAAAAGCAGGGTTAGAGCCGAAAAAAACAAAGAAAAACAGGGTTAGAACAGAAGAAAACCAAGAAAAGCCGGGTTAGAACGGAAGAAAACCAAGAAAAGCAGAGTTAGAACGGAAGAAAACCAAGAAAAACAGGGTTAGAGCCGAAAAAAACCAAGAAAAACAGGGTTAGAGCAGAAGAAAACCAAGAAAAACAGGGTTAGAGCAGAAGAAAACCAAGAAAAGCCGGGTTAGAACGGAAGAAAACCAGGAAAAGCAGGGTTAGAGCGGAAGAAAACCAAGAAAAACAGGGTTAGAGCCAAAGAAAACCAAGAAAAGCAGGGTTTGAGCGGAAGAAAACCAAGAAAAGCAGGGTTACAGCGGAAGAAAACCAAGAAAAGCAGGGTTAGAGCGGAAGAAAACCAAGGAAAGCAGGGTTAGAACCGAAGAAAACCAAGAAAAACAGAATTAGAGCCAAAAAAAAACCAAGAAAAGCAGGGTTAGAGCGGAAGAAAACCAGGAAAAGCAGGGTTAGAGCCGAAGAAAACCAAGAAAAGCAGGGTTGGAGCGGAAGAAAACCAAGAAAAGCTGGGTTAGAACGGAAGAAAACCAAGAAAAGCAGGGTTAGAACGGAAGAAAACCAAGAAAAGCAGGGTTAGAGCGGAAGAAAACCAGGAAAAGGTGGCTTAAAGCCGAAAAGAACCAAGAAAAACAGGGTTAGAGCAGAAGAAATCCAAGAAAAGCCGGGTAAGAACGGAAGAAAACCAAGAAAAAATATGTTAGAGCAGAAGAAAACCAAGAAAAGCAGGGTTAGAGCGGAAGAAAACCAAGAAAAGCAGGGTTAGAGCGGAAGAAAACCAAGAAAAGCAGGCTTAAAGCCGAAAAAAAACAAGAAAAACAGGGTTAGAACAGAAGAAAACCAAGAAAAGCCGGGTTAGAACGGAAGAAAACCAGGAAAAGCCGGGTTAGAACGGAAGAAAACCAAGAAAAGCCGGGTTAGAACGGAAGAAAACCAAGAAAAACAGGTTTAGAACATAAGAAAAGCAAGAAAAGCCGGGTTAGAACGGAAGAAAACCAAGAAAAGCCGGGTTAGAGCGGAAGAAAACCAGGAAAAGCAGGCTTAAAGCCGAAAAAAACCAAGAAAAACGGTGTTAGAACAGAAGAAATCCAAGAAAAGCCGGGTTGGAACGTAAGAAAAGCAAGAAAAGCCGGGTTAGAACGGAAGAAAACCAAGAAAAACAGGGTTAGAGCCGAAGAAAATCAAGAAAAACAGAGTTAGAGCAGAAGAAAACCAAGAAAAGCCTGGTTAGAACGGAAGAAAACCAAGAAAAGCCGGGTTAGAACGGAAGAAAACCAGGAAAAGCAGGCTTAAAGCCGAAAAAAAACAAGAAAAACGGTGTTAGAACAGAAGACAACCAAGAAAAGCCGGGTTGGAACGGAAGAAAACCAAGAAAAGCTGGGTTAGAACGGAAGAAAACCAAGAAAAACAGGGTTAGAGCCGAAAAAAAACAAGAAAAACAGGGTTAGAGCGGAAGAAAACCAAGAAAAGCCGGGTAAGAACGGAAGAAAACCAAGAAAAGCCGGGTTAGAACGGAAGAAAACCAAGAAAAACAGGGTTAGAGCCGAAAGAAAACAAGAAAAACAGGGTTAGAGCAGAAGAAACCAAGAAAAGCCGGGTTAGAACGGAAGAATACCAAGAAAAACAGGGTTAGAGCCGAAAAAAACCAAGAAAAACAGGGTTAGAGCAGAAGAAAACCAAGAAAAGCAGGGTTAGAGCGGAAGAAAACCAAGAAAAGCAGGGTTAGAACGGAAGAAAACCAAGAAAAGCAGGGTTAGAGCGGAAGAAAACCAGGAAAAGCAGGCTTAAAGCCGAAAAAAACCAAGAAAGGAAGGGTTAGAACAGAAGAAAACCAAGAAAAGCCGGGTTAGAACGGAAGAAAACCAAGAAAAACAGGGTTAGAGGCGAAAAAAACCAAGAAAAACAGGTTTAGAGCAGAAGAAAACCAAGAAAAGCCGGGTTAGATAGGAAGAAAACCAGGAAAATCCGGGTTAGAACGGAAGAAAACCAAGAAAAACAGGGTTAGAGCCGAAAAAAAACAAGAAAAACAGGGTTAGAGCAGAAGAAAACCAAGAAAAGACGGGTTAGAACGGAAGTAAACCAAGAAAAACGGGGTTAGAGAGGAAGAAAACCAAGAAAAACAGGGTTAGAGCCGAAGAAAATCAAGAAAAACAGGGTTAGAGCAGAAGAAAACCAAGAAAAGCCTGGTTAGAACGGAAGAAAACCAAGAAAAGCCGGGTTAGAACGGAAGAAAACCAGGAAAAGCAGGCTTAAAGCCGAAAAAAAACAAGAAAAACGGTGTTAGAACAGAAGAAAACCAAGAAAAGCCGGGTTGGAACGGAAGAAAACCAAGAAAAGCCGGGTTAGAACGGAAGAAAACCAAGAAAAACAGGGTTAGAGCCGAAAAAAAACAAGAAAAACAGGGTTAGAGCGGAAGAAAACCAAGAAAAGCCGGCTAAGAACGGAAGAAAACCAAGAAAAGCCGGGTTAGAACGGAAGAAAACCAAGAAAAACAGGGTTAGAGCCGAAAGAAAACAAGAAAAACAGGGTTAGAGCAGAAGAAAACCAAGAAAAGCCGGGTTAGAACGGAAGAATACCAAGAAAAACAGGGTTAGAGCCGAAAAAAACCAAGAAAAACAGGGTTAGAGCCGAAGAAAACCAAGAAAAGCAGGGTTAGAGCGGAAGAAAACCAAGAAAAGCAGGGTTAGAACGGAAGAAAACCAGGAAAAGCCGGGTTAGAACGGAAGAAAACCAAGAAAAACAGGGTTAGAGCCTAAAAAAAAACAAGAAAAACAGGGTTAGAGCAGAAGAAAACCAAGAAAAACATGGTTAGAGCGGAAGAAAACCAAGAAAAGCCGGGTTAGAACGGAAGAAAACCAGGAAATGCAGGGTTAGAGCAGAAGAAAACCAAGAAAAACAGGGTTAGAGCCGAAAGAAAACAAGAAAAACAGGGTTAGATCAGAAGAAAACCAAGAAAAACAGGGTTAGAGCGGAAGAAAACCAAGAAAAGCCGGGTAAGAACGGAAGAAAACCAAGAAAAACAGGGTTAGATCAGAAGAAAACCAAGAAAAGCAGGGTTAGAGCGGAAGAAAACCAAGAAAAGCAGGCTTAGAGCCGAAAAAAACAAAGAAAAACAGGGTTAGAACAGAAGAAAACCAAGAAAAGCCGGGTTAGAACGGAAGAAAACCAAGAAAAGCAGAGTTAGAACGGAAGAAAACTAAGAAAAACAGGGTTAGAGCCGAAAAAAACCAAGAAAAACAGGGTTAGAGCAGAAGAAAACCAAGAAAAACAGGGTTAGAGCTGAAAATAACCAAGAAAAACAGGGTTAGAGCAGAAGAAAACCAAGAAAAGCCGGGTTAGAACGGAAGAAAACCAGGAAAAGCCGGGTTAGAACGGGAGAAAACCAAGAAAAACAGGGTTAGAGCCAAAGAAAACCAAGAATAGCCGGGTTAGAGCGGAAGAAAACCAGGAAAAGCAGGGTTAGAGCGGAAGAAAACCAAGAAAAGCCGGGTTAGAGCGGAAGAAAACCAAGAAAAGCAGGGTTAGAACCGAAGAAAACCAAGAAAAACAGGTTTAGAGCGGAAGAAAACCAAGAAAAGCAGGGTTAGAGCGGAAGAAAACTAAGAAAAGCAGGGTTAGAGCCGAAGAAAACCAAGAAAAGCAGGGTTAGAGCGGAAGAAAACCAAGAAAAGCTGGGTTAGAACAGAAGAAAACCAAGAAAAGCAGGGTTAGAACGGAAGAAAACCAAGAAAAGCAGGGTTAGAGCGGAAGAAAACCAGGAAAAGGAGGCTTAAAGCCGAAAAGAACCAAGAAAAACAGGGTTAGAGCAGAAGAAAACCAAGAAAAGCCGGGTAAGAACTTAAGAAAACCAAGAAAAAAAATGTTAGAGCAGAAGAAAACCAAGAAAAGCAGGGTTAGAGCGGAAGAAAACCAAGAAAAGCAGGGTTAGAGCGGAAGAAAACCAAGAAAAGCAGGCTTAAAGCCGAAAATAAACAAGAAAAACAGGGTTAGAACAGAAGAAAACCAAGAAAAGCCGGGTTAGAATGGAAGAAAACCAGGAAAAGCCAGGTTAGAACGGAAGAAAACCAAGAAAAACAGGGTTAGAGCCGAAAAAAAACAAGAAAAACAGGGTTAGAACAGAAGAAAACCAAGAAAAGCCGGGTTAGAACGGAAGAAAACCAGGAAAAGCCGGGTTAGAACGGAAGAAAACCAAGAAAAGCCGGGTTAGAACGGAAGAAAACCAAGAAAAACAGGTTTAGAACATAAGAAAAGCAAGAAAAGCCGGGTTAGAACGGAAGAAAACCAAGAAAAGCCGGGTTAGAGCGGAAGAAAACCAGGAAAAGCAGGCTTAAAGCCAAAAAAAAACAAGAAAAACGGTGTTAGAACAGAAGAAATCCAAGAAAAGCCGGGTTGGAACGGAAGAAAACCAAGAAAAGCCGGGTTAGAACGGAAGAAAACCAAGAAAAACAGTGTTAGAGCGGAAGAAAAACAAAAAAAACAGGGTTAGAGCCGAAAAAAAATAATAAAAACAGGGTTAGAGCGGAAGAAAACCAAGAAAAGCCGGGTAAGAACGGAAGAAAACCAGGAAAAGCCAGGTTAGAACGGAAGAAAACCAAGAAAAACAGGGTTAGAGCCGAAAGAAAACAAGAAAAACAGGGTTAGAGCAGAAGAAACCAAGAAAAGCCGGGTTAGAACGGAAGAATACCAAGAAAAACAGGGTTAGAGCCGAAAAAAACCAAGAAAAACAGGGTTAGAGCAGAAGAAAACCAAGAAAAGCAGGGTTAGAGCGGAAGAAAACCAAGAAAAGCAGGGTTAGAACGGAAGAAAACCAAGAAAAGCAGGGTTAGAGCGGAAGAAAACCAGGAAAAGCAGGCTTAAAGCCGAAAAAAACCAAGAAAAGAAGGGTTAGAGCAGAAGAAAACCAAGAAAAGCCGGGTTAGAACGGAAGAAAACCAAGAAAAACAGGGTTAGAGGCGAAAAAAACCAAGAAAAACAGGTTTAGAGCAGAAGAAAACCAAGAAAAGCCGGGTTAGATAGGAAGAAAACCAGGAAAATCCGCGTTAGAATGGAAGAAAACCAAGAAAAACAGGGTTAGAGCCGAAAAAAAACAAGAAAAACAGGGTTAGAGCAGAAGAAAACCAAGAAAAGACGGGTTAGAACGGAAGAAAACCAAGAAAAGCAGGGTTAGAACCGAAGAAAACCAAGAAAAACAGGGTTAGAGCCGAAGAAAATCAAGAAAAACAGGGTTAGAGCAGAAGAAAACCAAGAAAAGCCTGGTTAGAACGGAAGAAAACCAAGAAAAGCCGGGTTAGAACGGAAGAAAACCAAGAAAAACAGGGTTAGAGCCGAAAAAAAACAAGAAAAACAGGGTTAGAACAGAAGAAAACCAAGAAAAGCCGGGTTAGAACGGAAGAAAACCAAGAAAAACAGGGTTAGAACGGAAGAAAACCAAGAAAAACAGGGTTAGAGCCTAAAAAAAAACAAGAAAAACAGTGTTATAGCAGAAGAAAACCAAGAAAAACAGGGTTGGGCGGAAGAAAACCAAGAAAAGCCGGGTTAGAACGGAAGAAAACCAGGAAATGCAGGGTTAGAGCAGAAGAAAACCAAGAAAAACAGGGTTAGAGCGGAAGAAAACCAAGAGAAACAGGGTTAGAGCCGAAAAAAACCAAGAAAAACAGGGTTAGAGCGGAAGAAAACCAAGAAAAGCCGGGTAAGAACGGAAGAAAACCAAGAAAAACAGGGTTAGATCAGAAGAAAACCAAGAAAAGCAGGGTTAGAGCGGAAGAAAACCAAGAAAAGCAGGCTTAGAGCCGAAAAAAACAAAGAAAAACAGGGTTAGAACAGAAGAAAACCAAGAAAAGCCGGGTTAGAACGGAAGAAAACCAAGAAAAGCAGAGTTAGAACGGAAGAAAACCAAGAAAAACAGGGTTAGAGCCGAAAAAAACCAAGAAAAACAGGGTTAGAGCAGAAGAAAACCAAGAAAAACAGGGTTAGAGCAGAAGAAAACCAAGAAAAGCCGGGTTAGAACGGAAGAAAACCAGGAAAAGCCAGGTTAGAACGGGAGAAAACCAAGAAAAACAGGGTTAGAGCCAAAGAAAACCAAGAAAAGCAGGGTTTGAGCGGAAGAAAACCAAGAAAAGCAGGGTTACAGCGGAAGAAAACCAAGAAAAGCAGGGTTAGAGCGGAAGAAAACCAAGGAAAGCAGGGTTAGAACCGAAGAAAACCAAGAAAAACAGGTTTAGAGCGGAAGAAAACCAAGAAAAGCAGGGTTAGAGCGGAAGAAAACCAGGAAAAGCAGGGTTAGAGCCGAAGAAAACCAAGAAAAGCAGGGTTGGAGCGGAAGAAAACCAAGAAAAGCTGGGTTAGAACGGAAGAAAACCAAGAAAAGCAGGGTTAGAACGGAAGAAAACCAAGAAAAGCAGGGTTAGAGCGGAAGAAAACCAGGAAAAGGTGGCTTAAAGCCGAAAAGAACCAAGAAAAACAGGGTTAGAGCAGAAGAAATCCAAGAAAAGCCGGGTAAGAACGGAAGAAAACCAAGAAAAAATATGTTAGAGCAGAAGAAAACCAAGAAAAGCAGGGTTAGAGCGGAAGAAAACCAAGAAAAGCAGGGTTAGAGCGGAAGAAAACCAAGAAAAGCAGGCTTAAAGCCGAAAAAAAACAAGAAAAACAGGGTTAGAACAGAAGAAAACCAAGAAAAGCCGAGTTAGAACGGAAGAAAACCAAGAAAAACAGGGTTAGAACAGAAGAAAACCAAGAAAAGCCGGGTTAGAACGGAAGAAAACCAAGAAAAACAGGTTTAGAACATAAGAAAAGCAAGAAAAGCCGGGTTAGAACGGAAGAAAACCAAGAAAAGCCGGGTTAGAACGGAAGAAAACCAAGAAAAAGCCAGGTTAGAACGGAAGAAAACCAAGAAAAACAGGGTTAGAGCCGAAAGAAAACAAGAAAAACAGGGTTAGAGCAGAAGAAAACCAAGAAAAGCCGGGTTAGAACGGAAGAATATCAAGAAAAACAGGGTTAGAGCCGAAAAAAAACAAGAAAACCCGGGTTAGAACGGAAGTAAACCAAGAAAAACGGGGTTAGAGCCGAAGAAAACCAAGAAAAACAGGGTTAGAACAGAAGGAATCTAAGAAAAACAGGGTTAGAGCCGAAGAAAACCAAGAAAAACAGGGTTAGAACGGAAGAAAACCAGGAAATGCAGGGTTAGAACGGAAGAAAACCAGGAAAAGCCGGGTTAGAACGGGAGAAAACCAAGAAAACCAGGGTTAGAGCCAAAGAAAACCAAGAAAAGCAGGGTTAGAGCGGAAGAAAACCAAGAAAAGCAGGGTTAGAGCGGAAAAAAACCAGGAAAAGCAGGGTTAGAGCCGAAGAAAACCAAGAAAAGCAGGGTTAGAGCGGAAGAAAACCAAGAAAAGCAGGGTTAGAGCGGAAGAAAACCAGGAAAAGCCGGATTAGAACGGAAGAAAACCAAGAAAAACAGGGTTAGAGCCTAAAAAAAAACAAGAAAAACAGTGTTATAGCAGAAGAAAACCAAGAAAAACAGGGTTGGGCGGAAGAAAACCAAGAAAAGCCGGGTTAGAACGGAAGAAAACCAGGAAATGCAGGGTTAGAGCAGAAGAAAACCAAGAAAAACAGGGTTAGAGCGGAAGAAAACCAAGAGAAACAGGGTTAGAGCCGAAAAAAACCAAGAAAAACAGGGTTAGAGCGGAAGAAAACCAAGAAAAGCCGGGTAAGAACGGAAGAAAACCAAGAAAAACAGGGTTAGATCAGAAGAAAACCAAGAAAAGCAGGGTTAGAGCGGAAGAAAACCAAGAAAAGCAGGCTTAGAGCCGAAAAAAACAAAGAAAAACAGGGTTAGAACAGAAGAAAACCAAGAAAAGCCGGGTTAGAACGGAAGAAAACCAAGAAAAGCAGAGTTAGAACGGAAGAAAACCAAGAAAAACAGGGTTAGAGCCGAAAAAAACCAAGAAAAACAGGGTTAGAGCAGAAGAAAACCAAGAAAAACAGGGTTAGAGCAGAAGAAAACCAAGAAAAGCCGGGTTAGAACGGAAGAAAACCAGGAAAAGCCAGGTTAGAACGGGAGAAAACCAAGAAAAACAGGGTTAGAGCCAAAGAAAACCAAGAAAAGCAGGGTTTGAGCGGAAGAAAACCAAGAAAAGCAGGGTTACAGCGGAAGAAAACCAAGAAAAGCAGGGTTAGAGCGGAAGAAAACCAAGGAAAGCAGGGTTAGAACCGAAGAAAACCAAGAAAAACAGGTTTAGAGCGGAAGAAAACCAAGAAAAGCAGGGTTAGAGCGGAAGAAAACCAGGAAAAGCAGGGTTAGAGCCGAAGAAAACCAAGAAAAGCAGGGTTGGAGCGGAAGAAAACCAAGAAAAGCTGGGTTAGAACGGAAGAAAACCAAGAAAAGCAGGGTTAGAACGGAAGAAAACCAAGAAAAGCAGGGTTAGAGCGGAAGAAAACCAGGAAAAGGTGGCTTAAAGCCGAAAAGAACCAAGAAAAACAGGGTTAGAGCAGAAGAAATCCAAGAAAAGCCGGGTAAGAACGGAAGAAAACCAAGAAAAAATATGTTAGAGCAGAAGAAAACCAAGAAAAGCAGGGTTAGAGCGGAAGAAAACCAAGAAAAGCAGGGTTAGAGCGGAAGAAAACCAAGAAAAGCAGGCTTAAAGCCGAAAAAAAACAAGAAAAACAGGGTTAGAACAGAAGAAAACCAAGAAAAGCCGAGTTAGAACGGAAGAAAACCAAGAAAAACAGGGTTAGAACAGAAGAAAACCAAGAAAAGCCGGGTTAGAACGGAAGAAAACCAAGAAAAACAGGTTTAGAACATAAGAAAAGCAAGAAAAGCCGGGTTAGAACGGAAGAAAACCAAGAAAAGCCGGGTTAGAACGGAAGAAAACCAAGAAAAAGCCAGGTTAGAACGGAAGAAAACCAAGAAAAACAGGGTTAGAGCCGAAAGAAAACAAGAAAAACAGGGTTAGAGCAGAAGAAAACCAAGAAAAGCCGGGTTAGAACGGAAGAATATCAAGAAAAACAGGGTTAGAGCCGAAAAAAAACAAGAAAACCCGGGTTAGAACGGAAGTAAACCAAGAAAAACGGGGTTAGAGCCGAAGAAAACCAAGAAAAACAGGGTTAGAACAGAAGGAATCTAAGAAAAACAGGGTTAGAGCCGAAGAAAACCAAGAAAAACAGGGTTAGAGCGGAAGAAAACCAAGAAAAACACGGTTAGAGCCGAAAAAAACCAAGAAAAACAGGGTTAGAGCGGAAGAAAACCAAGAAAAGCCTGGTAAGAACGGAAGAAAACATAGAAAAACAGGGTTAGATCAGAAGAAAACCAAGTAAAGCAGCGTTAGAGCGGAAGAAAACCAAGAAAAGCAGGGTTAGAGCGGAAGAAATCCAAGAAAAGCAGGGTTAGAACGAAAGAAAACAAAGAAAAGCAGGGTTAGAGCGGAAGAAAACCAAGAAAAGCAGGCTTAAAGCCGAAAATAACCAAGAAAATCAAGGTTAGAACAGAAGAAAACCTGGAAAAGCCGGGTTAGAACTGAAGAAAACCAGGAAAAGCAGAGTTAGAACGGAAGAAAACCAAGAAAAACAGGGTTAGGGCCGAAAAAAACCAAGAAAAACAGGGTTAGAGCAGAAGAAAACCAAGAAAACCCGGGTTAGAACGGAAGAAAACCAGGAAAAGCCGGGTTAGAACGGGAGAAAACCAAGAAAACCAGGGTTAGAGCCAAAGAAAACCAAGAAAAGCAGGGTTAGAGCGGAAGAAAACCAAGAAAAGCAGGGTTAGAGCGGAAAAAAACCAGGAAAAGCAGGGTTAGAGCCGAAGAAAACCAAGAAAAGCAGGGTTAGAGCGGAAGAAAACCAAGAAAAGCAGGGTTAGAGCGGAAGAAAACCAGGAAAAGCAGGGTTAGAACGGAAGAAAACCAAGAAAAACAGGGTTAGAGGCGAAAAAAACCAAGAAAAACAGGTTTAGAGCAGAAGAAAACCAAGAAAAGCCGGGTTAGATAGGAAGAAAACCAAGAAAAACAGGGTTAGAGCCGAAAAGAACCAAGAAAAACAGGGTTAGAGCAGAAGAAAACCAAGAAAAGCCGGGTTAGAACGGAAGAAAACCAGGAAAAGCCGGGTTAGAACGGAAGAAAACCAAGAAAAACAGGGTTAGGGCCGAAAAAAACCAAGAAAAACAGGGTTAGAGCAGAAGAAAACCAAGAAAACCCGGGTTAGAACGGAAGAAAACCAGGAAAAGCCGGGTTAGAACGGAAGAAAACCAAGAAAAACAGGGTTAGAGCCTAAAAAAAAACAAGAAAAACAGTGTTATAGCAGAAGAAAACCAAGAAAAACAGGGTTAGAGCGGAAGAAAACCAAGAAAAGCCGGGTTAGAACGGAAGAAAACCAGGAAATGCAGGGTTAGAGCAGAAGAAAACCAAGAAAAACAGGGTTAGAGCGGAAGAAAACCAAGAGAAACAGGGTTAGAGCCGAAAAAAACCAAGAAAAACAGGGTTAGAGCGGAAGAAAACCAAGAAAAGCCGGGTAAGAACGGAAGAAAACCAAGAAAAACAGGGTTAGATCAGAAGAAAACCAAGAAAAGCAGGGTTAGAGCGGAAGAAAACCAAGAAAAGCAGGCTTAGAGCCGAAAAAAACAAAGAAAAACAGGGTTAGAACAGAAGAAAACCAAGAAAAGCCGGGTTAGAACGGAAGAAAACCAAGAAAAGCAGAGTTAGAACGGAAGAAAACCAAGAAAAACAGGGTTAGAGCCGAAAAAAACCAAGAAAAACAGGGTTAGAGCAGAAGAAAACCAAGAAAAACAGGGTTAGAGCAGAAGAAAACCAAGAAAAGCCGGGTTAGAACGGAAGAAAACCAGGAAAAGCCAGGTTAGAACGGGAGAAAACCAAGAAAAACAGGGTTAGAGCCAAAGAAAACCAAGAAAAGCAGGGTTTGAGCGGAAGAAAACCAAGAAAAGCAGGGTTACAGCGGAAGAAAACCAAGAAAAGCAGGGTTAGAGCGGAAGAAAACCAAGGAAAGCAGGGTTAGAACCGAAGAAAACCAAGAAAAACAGGTTTAGAGCGGAAGAAAACCAAGAAAAGCAGGGTTAGAGCGGAAGAAAACCAGGAAAAGCAGGGTTAGAGCCGAAGAAAACCAAGAAAAGCAGGGTTGGAGCGGAAGAAAACCAAGAAAAGCTGGGTTAGAACGGAAGAAAACCAAGAAAAGCAGGGTTAGAACGGAAGAAAACCAAGAAAAGCAGGGTTAGAGCGGAAGAAAACCAGGAAAAGGTGGCTTAAAGCCGAAAAGAACCAAGAAAAACAGGGTTAGAGCAGAAGAAATCCAAGAAAAGCCGGGTAAGAACGGAAGAAAACCAAGAAAAAATATGTTAGAGCAGAAGAAAACCAAGAAAAGCAGGGTTAGAGCGGAAGAAAACCAAGAAAAGCAGGGTTAGAGCGGAAGAAAACCAAGAAAAGCAGGCTTAAAGCCGAAAAAAAACAAGAAAAACAGGGTTAGAACAGAAGAAAACCAAGAAAAGCCGAGTTAGAACGGAAGAAAACCAAGAAAAACAGGGTTAGAACAGAAGAAAACCAAGAAAAGCCGGGTTAGAACGGAAGAAAACCAAGAAAAACAGGTTTAGAACATAAGAAAAGCAAGAAAAGCCGGGTTAGAACGGAAGAAAACCAAGAAAAGCCGGGTTAGAACGGAAGAAAACCAAGAAAAAGCCAGGTTAGAACGGAAGAAAACCAAGAAAAACAGGGTTAGAGCCGAAAGAAAACAAGAAAAACAGGGTTAGAGCAGAAGAAAACCAAGAAAAGCCGGGTTAGAACGGAAGAATATCAAGAAAAACAGGGTTAGAGCCGAAAAAAAACAAGAAAACCCGGGTTAGAACGGAAGTAAACCAAGAAAAACGGGGTTAGAGCCGAAGAAAACCAAGAAAAACAGGGTTAGAACAGAAGGAATCTAAGAAAAACAGGGTTAGAGCCGAAGAAAACCAAGAAAAACAGGGTTAGAGCGGAAGAAAACCAAGAAAAACACGGTTAGAGCCGAAAAAAACCAAGAAAAACAGGGTTAGAGCGGAAGAAAACCAAGAAAAGCCTGGTAAGAACGGAAGAAAACATAGAAAAACAGGGTTAGATCAGAAGAAAACCAAGTAAAGCAGCGTTAGAGCGGAAGAAAACCAAGAAAAGCAGGGTTAGAGCGGAAGAAATCCAAGAAAAGCAGGGTTAGAACGAAAGAAAACAAAGAAAAGCAGGGTTAGAGCGGAAGAAAACCAAGAAAAGCAGGCTTAAAGCCGAAAATAACCAAGAAAATCAAGGTTAGAACAGAAGAAAACCTGGAAAAGCCGGGTTAGAACTGAAGAAAACCAGGAAAAGCAGAGTTAGAACGGAAGAAAACCAAGAAAAACAGGGTTAGGGCCGAAAAAAACCAAGAAAAACAGGGTTAGAGCAGAAGAAAACCAAGAAAACCCGGGTTAGAACGGAAGAAAACCAGGAAAAGCCGGGTTAGAACGGGAGAAAACCAAGAAAACCAGGGTTAGAGCCAAAGAAAACCAAGAAAAGCAGGGTTAGAGCGGAAGAAAACCAAGAAAAGCAGGGTTACAGCGGAAGAAAACCAAGAAAAGCAGGGTTAGAGCGGAAGAAAACCAAGGAAAGCAGGGTTAGAACCGAAGAAAACCAAGAAAAACAGGTTTAGAGCGGAAGAAAACCAAGAAAAGCAGGGTTAGAGCGGAAGAAAACCAGGAAAAGCAGGGTTAGAGCCGAAGAAAACCAAGAAAAGCAGGGTTGGAGCGGAAGAAAACCAAGAAAAGCTGGGTTAGAACGGAAGAAAACCAAGAAAAGCAGGGTTAGAACGGAAGAAAACCAAGAAAAGCAGGGTTAGAGCGGAAGAAAACCAGGAAAAGGTGGCTTAAAGTAGAAAAGAACCAAGAAAAACAGGGTTAGAGCAGAAGAAATCCAAGAAAAGCCGGGTAAGAACGGAAGAAAACCAAGAAAAAATATGTTAGAGCAGAAGAAAACCAAGAAAAGCAGGGTTAGAGCGGAAGAAAACCAAGAAAAGCAGGGTTAGAGCGGAAGAAAACCAAGAAAAGCAGGCTTAAAGCCGAAAAAAAACAAGAAAAACAGGGTTAGAACAGAAGAAAACCAAGAAAAGCCGAGTTAGAACGGAAGAAAACCAAGAAAAACAGGGTTAGAACAGAAGAAAACCAAGAAAAGCCGGGTTAGAACGGAAGAAAACCAAGAAAAACAGGTTTAGAACATAAGAAAAGCAAGAAAAGCCGGGTTAGAACGGAAGAAAACCAAGAAAAGCCGGGTTAGAACGGAAGAAAACCAAGAAAAAGCCAGGTTAGAACGGAAGAAAACCAAGAAAAACAGGGTTAGAGCCGAAAGAAAACAAGAAAAACAGGGTTAGAGCAGAAGAAAACCAAGAAAAGCCGGGTTAGAACGGAAGAATATCAAGAAAAACAGGGTTAGAGCCGAAAAAAAACAAGAAAACCCGGGTTAGAACGGAAGTAAACCAAGAAAAACGGGGTTAGAGCCGAAGAAAACCAAGAAAAACAGGGTTAGAACAGAAGGAATCTAAGAAAAACAGGGTTAGAGCCGAAGAAAACCAAGAAAAACAGGGTTAGAGCGGAAGAAAACCAAGAAAAACACGGTTAGAGCCGAAAAAAACCAAGAAAAACAGGGTTAGAGCGGAAGAAAACCAAGAAAAGCCTGGTAAGAACGGAAGAAAACATAGAAAAACAGGGTTAGATCAGAAGAAAACCAAGTAAAGCAGCGTTAGAGCGGAAGAAAACCAAGAAAAGCAGGGTTAGAGCGGAAGAAATCCAAGAAAAGCAGGGTTAGAACGAAAGAAAACAAAGAAAAGCAGGGTTAGAGCGGAAGAAAACCAAGAAAAGCAGGCTTAAAGCCGAAAATAACCAAGAAAATCAAGGTTAGAACAGAAGAAAACCTGGAAAAGCCGGGTTAGAACTGAAGAAAACCAGGAAAAGCAGAGTTAGAACGGAAGAAAACCAAGAAAAACAGGGTTAGGGCCGAAAAAAACCAAGAAAAACAGGGTTAGAGCAGAAGAAAACCAAGAAAACCCGGGTTAGAACGGAAGAAAACCAGGAAAAGCCGGGTTAGAACGGGAGAAAACCAAGAAAACCAGGGTTAGAGCCAAAGAAAACCAAGAAAAGCAGGGTTAGAGCGGAAGAAAACCAAGAAAAGCAGGGTTAGAGCGGAAAAAAACCAGGAAAAGCAGGGTTAGAGCCGAAGAAAACCAAGAAAAGCAGGGTTAGAGCGGAAGAAAACCAAGAAAAGCAGGGTTAGAGCGGAAGAAAACCAGGAAAAGCAGGGTTAGAACGGAAGAAAACCAAGAAAAACAGGGTTAGAGGCGAAAAAAACCAAGAAAAACAGGTTTAGAGCAGAAGAAAACCAAGAAAAGCCGGGTTAGATAGGAAGAAAACCAAGAAAAACAGGGTTAGAGCCGAAAAGAACCAAGAAAAACAGGGTTAGAGCAGAAGAAAACCAAGAAAAGCCGGGTTAGAACGGAAGAAAACCAGGAAAAGCCGGGTTAGAACGGAAGAAAACCAAGAAAAACAGGGTTAGGGCCGAAAAAAACCAAGAAAAACAGGGTTAGAGCAGAAGAAAACCAAGAAAACCCGGGTTAGAACGGAAGAAAACCAGGAAAAGCCGGGTTAGAACGGAAGAAAACCAAGAAAAACAGGGTTAGAGCCTAAAAAAAAACAAGAAAAACAGTGTTATAGCAGAAGAAAACCAAGAAAAACAGGGTTAGAGCGGAAGAAAACCAAGAAAAGCCGGGTTAGAACGGAAGAAAACCAGGAAATGCAGGGTTAGAGCAGAAGAAAACCAAGAAAAACAGGGTTAGAGCGGAAGAAAACCAAGAGAAACAGGGTTAGAGCCGAAAAAAACCAAGAAAAACAGGGTTAGAGCGGAAGAAAACCAAGAAAAGCCGGGTAAGAACGGAAGAAAACCAAGAAAAACAGGGTTAGATCAGAAGAAAACCAAGAAAAGCAGGGTTAGAGCGGAAGAAAACCAAGAAAAGCAGGCTTAGAGCCGAAAAAAACAAAGAAAAACAGGGTTAGAACAGAAGAAAACCAAGAAAAGCCGGGTTAGAACGGAAGAAAACCAAGAAAAGCAGAGTTAGAACGGAAGAAAACCAAGAAAAACAGGGTTAGAGCCGAAAAAAACCAAGAAAAACAGGGTTAGAGCAGAAGAAAACCAAGAAAAACAGGGTTAGAGCAGAAGAAAACCAAGAAAAGCCGGGTTAGAACGGAAGAAAACCAGGAAAAGCCAGGTTAGAACGGGAGAAAACCAAGAAAAACAGGGTTAGAGCCAAAGAAAACCAAGAAAAGCAGGGTTTGAGCGGAAGAAAACCAAGAAAAGCAGGGTTACAGCGGAAGAAAACCAAGAAAAGCAGGGTTAGAGCGGAAGAAAACCAAGGAAAGCAGGGTTAGAACCGAAGAAAACCAAGAAAAACAGGTTTAGAGCGGAAGAAAACCAAGAAAAGCAGGGTTAGAGCGGAAGAAAACCAGGAAAAGCAGGGTTAGAGCCGAAGAAAACCAAGAAAAGCAGGGTTGGAGCGGAAGAAAACCAAGAAAAGCTGGGTTAGAACGGAAGAAAACCAAGAAAAGCAGGGTTAGAACGGAAGAAAACCAAGAAAAGCAGGGTTAGAGCGGAAGAAAACCAGGAAAAGGTGGCTTAAAGCCGAAAAGAACCAAGAAAAACAGGGTTAGAGCAGAAGAAATCCAAGAAAAGCCGGGTAAGAACGGAAGAAAACCAAGAAAAAATATGTTAGAGCAGAAGAAAACCAAGAAAAGCAGGGTTAGAGCGGAAGAAAACCAAGAAAAGCAGGGTTAGAGCGGAAGAAAACCAAGAAAAGCAGGCTTAAAGCCGAAAAAAAACAAGAAAAACAGGGTTAGAACAGAAGAAAACCAAGAAAAGCCGAGTTAGAACGGAAGAAAACCAAGAAAAACAGGGTTAGAACAGAAGAAAACCAAGAAAAGCCGGGTTAGAACGGAAGAAAACCAAGAAAAACAGGTTTAGAACATAAGAAAAGCAAGAAAAGCCGGGTTAGAACGGAAGAAAACCAAGAAAAGCCGGGTTAGAACGGAAGAAAACCAAGAAAAAGCCAGGTTAGTACGGAAGAAAACCAAGAAAAACAGGGTTAGAGCCGAAAGAAAACAAGAAAAACAGGGTTAGAGCAGAAGAAAACCAAGAAAAGCCGGGTTAGAACGGAAGAATATCAAGAAAAACAGGGTTAGAGCCGAAAAAAAACAAGAAAACCCGGGTTAGAACGGAAGTAAACCAAGAAAAACGGGGTTAGAGCCGAAGAAAACCAAGAAAAACAGGGTTAGAACAGAAGGAATCTAAGAAAAACAGGGTTAGAGCCGAAGAAAACCAAGAAAAACAGGGTTAGAGCGGAAGAAAACCAAGAAAAACACGGTTAGAGCCGAAAAAAACCAAGAAAAACAGGGTTAGAGCGGAAGAAAACCAAGAAAAGCCTGGTAAGAACGGAAGAAAACATAGAAAAACAGGGTTAGATCAGAAGAAAACCAAGTAAAGCAGCGTTAGAGCGGAAGAAAACCAAGAAAAGCAGGGTTAGAGCGGAAGAAATCCAAGAAAAGCAGGGTTAGAACGAAAGAAAACAAAGAAAAGCAGGGTTAGAGCGGAAGAAAACCAAGAAAAGCAGGCTTAAAGCCGAAAATAACCAAGAAAATCAAGGTTAGAACAGAAGAAAACCTGGAAAAGCCGGGTTAGAACTGAAGAAAACCAGGAAAAGCAGAGTTAGAACGGAAGAAAACCAAGAAAAACAGGGTTAGGGCCGAAAAAAACCAAGAAAAACAGGGTTAGAGCAGAAGAAAACCAAGAAAACCCGGGTTAGAACGGAAGAAAACCAGGAAAAGCCGGGTTAGAACGGGAGAAAACCAAGAAAACCAGGGTTAGAGCCAAAGAAAACCAAGAAAAGCAGGGTTAGAGCGGAAGAAAACCAAGAAAAGCAGGGTTAGAGCGGAAAAAAACCAGGAAAAGCAGGGTTAGAGCCGAAGAAAACCAAGAAAAGCAGGGTTAGAGCGGAAGAAAACCAAGAAAAGCAGGGTTAGAGCGGAAGAAAACCAGGAAAAGCAGGGTTAGAACGGAAGAAAACCAAGAAAAACAGGGTTAGAGGCGAAAAAAACCAAGAAAAACAGGTTTAGAGCAGAAGAAAACCAAGAAAAGCCGGGTTAGATAGGAAGAAAACCAAGAAAAACAGGGTTAGAGCCGAAAAGAACCAAGAAAAACAGGGTTAGAGCAGAAGAAAACCAAGAAAAGCCGGGTTAGAACGGAAGAAAACCAGGAAAAGCCGGGTTAGAACGGAAGAAAACCAAGAAAAACAGGGTTAGAGCCGAAAAAAACCAAGAAAAACAGTGTTATAGCAGAAGAAAACCAAGAAAAGCCGGGTTAGAACGGAAGAAAACCAAGAAAAACAGGGTTAGAGCGGAAGAAAACCAAGAAAAACAGTGTTAGAGCCGAAAAAAACCAACAAAAACAGGGTTAGAGCGGAAGAAAACCAAGAAAAGCCGGGTTAGAACGGAAGAAAACCAAGAAAAGCCGGGTTAGAACGGAAGAAAACCAAGAAAAACAGGGTTAGAGCCGAAAGAAAACAAGAAAAACAGGGTTAGAGCAGAAGAAAACCAAGAAAAGCCGGGTTAGAACGGAAGAATACCAAGAAAAACAGGGTTAGAGCCGAAAAAAAACAAGAAAAACAGGGTTAGAGCCGAAGAAAACCAAGAAAAGCAGGGTTACAGCGGAAGAAAACCAAGAAAAGCAGGGTTAGAACGGAAGAAAACCAAGAAAAGCAGTGTTAGAGCAAAAGAAAACCAAGAAAAGCCGGGTTAGAACGGAAGAAAACCAAGAAAAACAGGGTTAGAGGCGAAAAAAACCAAGAAAAACAGGGTTAGAGCAGAAGAAAACCAAGAAAAGCCGGGTTAGAACGGATGAAAACCAAGAAAAGCCGGGTTTGAGCGGAAGAAAACCAGGAAAAACAGGCTTAAAGCCAAAAAAAAACAAGAAAAACGGTGTTAGAACAGAAGAAAACCAAGAAAAGCCGGGTTAGAACGGGAGAAAACCAAGAAAAACAGGGTTAGAGCCAAAGAAAACCAAGAAAAGCCGGGTTAGAGCGGAAGAAAACCAAGAAAAGCAGGCTTAGAGCAGAAGAAAACCAAGAAAAGCCGGGTTAGAACGGAAGAAAACCAAGAAAAGCAGGGTTAGAACAGAAGAAAACCAAGAAAAACAGAATTAGAGCCAAAAAAAAACAAGAAAAACAGGGTTAGAGCAGAAGAAAACCAAGAAAAACAGGGTTAGAGCGGAAGAAAACCAAGAAAAGCCGGGTTAGAACGGAAGAAAACCAGGAAATGCAGGGTTAGAGCAGATGAAAACCAAGAAAAGCAGGGTTAGAACGGAAGAAAACCAAGAAAAGCAGGGTTAGAGCAGAAGAAAACCAGGAAAAGCAGGCTTAAAGCCGAAAAAAACCAAGAAAAACAGGGTTAGAGCAGAAGAAAACCAAGAAAAGCCGGGTTAGAACGGAAGAAAACCAAGAAAAACAGGGTTAGAGGCGAAAAAAACCAAGAAAAACAGGTTTAGAGCAGAAGAAAACCAAGAAAAGCCGGGTTAGAACGGAAGAAAACCAGGAAAATCCGGGTTAGAACGGAAGAAAAGCAAGAAAAACAGGGTTAGACCCGAAGGAAAACCAAGAAAAACAGGGTTAGAGCAGAAGAAAACCAAGAAAAGCCGGGTTAGAACGGAAGAAAACCAAGAAAAGCCGGGTTAGAGCGGAAGAAAACCAAGAAAAACAGGGTTAGAGCCGAAAGAAAACAAGAAAAACAGGGTTAGAGCAGAAGAAAACCAAGAAAAGCCGGGTTAGAACGGAAGAATACCAAGAAAAACAGGGTTAGAGCCGAAAAAAAACAAGAAAAACAGGGTTAGAGCCGAAGAAAACCAAGAAAAGCAGGGTTACAGCGGAAGAAAACCAAGAAAAGCAGGGTTAGAACGGAAGAAAACCAAGAAAAGCAGTGTAAGAGCAAAAGAAAACCAAGAAAAGCCGGGTTAGAACGGAAGAAAACCAAGAAAAACAGGGTTAGAGGCGAAAAAAACCAAGAAAACAGGGTTAGACCAGAAGAAAACCAAGAAAAGCCGGGTTAGAACGGATGAAAACCAAGAAAAGCCGGGTTTGAGCGGAAGAAAACCAGGAAAAACAGGCTTAAAGCCAAAAAAAAACAAGAAAAACGGTGTTAGAACAGAAGAAAACCAAGAAAAGCCGGGTTAGAACGGAAGAAAACCAAGAAAAGCCGGGTTAGAACGGAAGAAAAACAAGAAAAACAGGGTTAGAGCCGAAAAAAAACAAGAAAAACAGGGTTAGAACAGAAGAAAACCAAGAAAAGCCGAGTTAGAACGGAAGAAAACCAGGAAAAGCCGGGTTAGAACGGAAGAAAACCAAGAAAAACAGGGTTAGAGCCTAAAAAAAACCAAGAAAAACAGGGTTAGAGCAGAAGAAAACCAAGAAAAACAGGGTTAGAGCGGAAGAAAACCAAGAAAAGCCGGGTTAGAACGGAAGAAAACCAGGAAATGCAGGGTTAGAGCAGATGAAAACCAAGAAAAGCAGGGTTAGAACGGAAGAAAACCAAGAAAAGCAGGGTTAGAGCAGAAGAAAACCAGGAAAAGCAGGCTTAAAGCCGAAAAAAACCAAGAAAAACAGGGTTAGAGCAGAAGAAAACCAAGAAAAGCCGGGTTAGAACGGAAGAAAACCAAGAAAAACAGGGTTAGAGGCGAAAAAAACCAAGAAAAACAGGTTTAGAGCAGAAGAAAACCAAGAAAAGCCGGGTTAGAACGGAAGAAAACCAGGAAAATCCGGGTTAGAACGGAAGAAAAGCAAGAAAAACAGGGTTAGACCCGAAGGAAAACCAAGAAAAACAGGGTTAGAGCAGAAGAAAACCAAGAAAAGCCGGGTTAGAACGGAAGAAAACCAAGAAAAGCCGGGTTAGAGCGGAAGAAAACCAGGAAAAGCAGGCTTAAAGCCGAAAAAAAACAAGAAAAACAGGGTTAGAGCAGAAGAAAACCAAGAGAAGCCGGGTTAGAACGGAAGAAAACCAAGAAAAGCCGGGTTAGAACGGAAGAAAACCAAGAAAAACAGGGTTAGAGCCAAAAAAAAACAAGAAAAACAGGGTTAGAACAGAAGAAAACCAAGAAAAGCCGGGTTAGAACGGAAGAAAACCAGGAAAAGCCGGGTTAGAACGGAAGAAAACCAAGAAAAACAGGGTTAGAGCCTAAAAAAAAACAAGAAAATCAGGGTTAGAGCAGAAGAAAACCAAGAAAAACAGGGTTAGTGTGGAAGAAAACCAAGAAAAGCCGGGTTAGAACGGAAGAAAACCAGGAAATGCAGGGTTAGAGCAGAAGAAAACCAAGAAAAGCAGGGTTAGAACAGAAGAAAACCAAGAAAAGCAGGGTTAGAGCAGAAGAAAACCAGGAAAAGCAGGCTTAAAGCCAAAAAAAACCAAAAAAAACAGGGTTAGAGCAGAAGAAAACCAAGAAAAGCCGGGTTAGAACGGAAGAAAACCAGGAAAAGCCGGGTTAGAACGGGAGAAAACCAAGAAAAACAGGGTTAGAGCCAAAGAAAACCAAGAAAAGCCGGGTTAGAGCGGAAGAAAACCAAGAAAAGCAGGCTTAGAGCAGAAGAAAACCAAGAAAAGCCGGGTTAGAACGGAAGAAAACCAAGAAAAGCAGGGTTAGAACAGAAGAAAACCAAGAAAAACAGAATTAGAGCCAAAAAAAAACAAGAAAAACAGGGTTAGAACAGAAGAAAACCAAGAAAAGCCGGGTTAGAACGGAAGAAAACCAGGAAAAGCAGGGTTAGAGCGGAAGAAAACCAAGAAAAGCAGGGTTAGAGCGGAAGAAAACCAAGAAAAGCAGGGTTAGAGCGGAAGAAAACCAAGAAAAGCAGGGTTAGAACCGAAGAAAACCAAGAAAAACAGGTTTAGAGCGGAAGAAAACCAAGAAAAGCAGGGTTAGAGCGGAAGAAAACCAAGAAAAGCAGGGTTAGAGCCGAAGAAAACCAAGAAAAGCAGGGTTGGAGCGGAAGAAAATCAAGAAAAACAGGGTTAGAGCAGAAGAAAACCAAGAAAAGCCGGGTTAGAACGGAAGAAAACCAAGAAAAGCCGGGTTAGAACGGAAGAAAACCAGGAAAAGCAGGCTTAAAGCCGAAAAAAAACAAGAAAAACGGTGTTAGAACAGAAGAAAACCAAGAAAAGCCGGGTAAGAACGGAAGAAAACCATGAAAAAAAATGTTAGAGCAGAAGAAAACCAAGAAAAGCAGGGTTACAGCGGAAGAAAACCAAGAAAAACAGGTTTAGAACATAAGAAGACTAAGAAAAGCCGGGTTAGAACGGAAGAAAACCAAGAAAAGCCGGGTTAGAACAGAAGAAAACCAAGAAAAGCCGGGTTAGAGAGGAAGAAAACCAAGAAAAACAGGGTTAGAGCCGAAGAAAATCAAGAAAAACAGGGTTAGAGCAGAAGAAAACCAAGAAAAGCCGGGTTAGAACGGAAGAAAACCAAGAAAAGCCGGGTTAGAACGGAAGAAAACCAGGAAAAGCAGGCTTAAAGCCGAAAAAAAACAAGAAAAACGGTGTTAGAACAGAAGAAAACCAAGAAAAGCCGGGTAAGAACGGAAGAAAACCATGAAAAAAAATGTTAGAGCAGAAGAAAACCAAGAAAAGCAGGGTTACAGCGGAAGAAAACCAAGAAAAACAGGGTTAGAGCGGAAGAAAACCAAGAAAAGCTGGGTTAGAACGGAAGAAAACCAAGAAAAGCAGGGTTAGAACGGAAGAAAACCAAGAAAAGCAGGGTTAGAGCGGAAGAAAACCAGGAAAAGGATGTTTAAAGCCGAAAAGAACCAAGAAAAACAGGGTTAGAGCAGAAGAAAACCAAGAATAGCCGGGTAAGAACGGAAGAAAACCATGAAAAAAAATGTTAGAGCAGAAGAAAACCAAGAAAAGCAGGGTTACAGCGGAAGAAAACCAAGAAAAACAGGGTTAGAGCGGAAGAAAACCAAGAAAAGCAGGCTTAAAGCCGAAAAAAAACAAGAAAAACAGGGTTAGAACAGAAGAAAACCAAGAAAAGCCGGGTTAGAACGGAAGAAAACCAGGAAAAGCCGGGTTAGAACGGAAGAAAACCAAGAAAAACAGGGTTAGAGCCGAAAAAAAACAAGAAAAACAGGGTTAGAACAGAAGAAAACCAAGAAAAGCCGGGTTAGAACGGAAGAAAACCAGGAAAAGCCGGGTTAGAACGGAAGAAAACCAAGAAAAGCCGGGTTAGAACGGAAGAAAACCAAGAAAAACAGGTTTAGAACATAAGAAGACTAAGAAAAGCCGGGTTAGAACGGAAGAAAACCAAGAAAAGCCGGGTTAGAACAGAAGAAAACCAAGAAAAGCCGGGTTAGAGAGGAAGAAAACCAAGAAAAACAGGGTTAGAGCCGAAGAAAATCAAGAAAAACAGGGTTAGAGCAGAAGAAAACCAAGAAAAGCCGGGTTAGAACGGAAGAAAACCAAGAAAAGCCGGGTTAGAACGGAAGAAAACCAGGAAAAGCAGGCTTAAAGCCGAAAAAAAACAAGAAAAACGGTGTTAGAACAGAAGAAAACCAAGAAAAGCCGGGTAAGAACGGAAGAAAACCATGAAAAAAAATGTTAGAGCAGAAGAAAACCAAGAAAAGCAGGTTTAGAACATAAGAAGACTAAGAAAAGCCGGGTTAGAACGGAAGAAAACCAAGAAAAGCCGGGTTAGAACAGAAGAAAACCAAGAAAAGCCGGGTTAGAGAGGAAGAAAACCAAGAAAAACAGGGTTAGAGCCGAAGAAAATCAAGAAAAACAGGGTTAGAGCAGAAGAAAACCAAGAAAAGCCGGGTTAGAACGGAAGAAAACCAGGAAAAGCAGGCTTAAAGCCGAAAAAAAACAAGAAAAACGGTGTTAGAACAGAAGAAAACCAAGAAAAGCCGGGTAAGAACGGAAGAAAACCATGAAAAAAAATGTTAGAGCAGAAGAAAACCAAGAAAAGCAGGGTTACAGCGGAAGAAAACCAAGAAAAACAGGGTTAGAGCGGAAGAAAACCAAGAAAAGCAGGCTTAAAGCCGAAAAAAAACAAGAAAAACAGGGTTAGAACAGAAGAAAACCAAGAAAAGCCGGGTTAGAACGGAAGAAAACCAGGAAAAGCCGGGTTAGAACGGAAGAAAACCAAGAAAAGCCGGGTTAGAACGGAAGAAAACCAAGAAAAACAGGTTTAGAACATAAGAAGACTAAGAAAAGCCGGGTTAGAACGGAAGAAAACCAAGAAAAGCCGGGTTAGAACAGAAGAAAACCAAGAAAAACAGGCTTAGAGCAGAAGAAAACCAAGAAAAGCCGGGTTAGAACGGAAGAAAACCAAGAAAAGCAGGGTTAGAACAGAAGAAAACCAAGAAAAACAGAATTAGAGCCAAAAAAAAACAAGAAAAACAGGGTTAGAACAGAAGAAAACCAAGAAAAGCCGGGTTAGAACGGAAGAAAACCAGGAAAAGCAGGGTTAGAGCGGAAGAAAACCAAGAAAAGCAGGGTTAGAGCGGAAGAAAACCAAGAAAAGCAGGGTTAGAGCGGAAGAAAACCAAGAAAAGCAGGGTTAGAACCGAAGAAAACCAAGAAAAACAGGTTTAGAGCGGAAGAAAACCAAGAAAAGCAGGGTTAGAGCGGAAGAAAACCAAGAAAAGCAGGGTTAGAGCCGAAGAAAACCAAGAAAAGCAGGGTTGGAGCGGAAGAAAACCAAGAAAAGCTGGGTTAGAACGGAAGAAAACCAAGAAAAGCAGGGTTAGAACGGAAGAAAACCAAGAAAAGCAGGGTTAGAGCGGAAGAAAACCAGGAAAAGGATGTTTAAAGCCGAAAAGAACCAAGAAAAACAGGGTTAGAGCAGAAGAAAACCAAGAATAGCCGGGTAAGAACGGAAGAAAACCATGAAAAAAAATGTTAGAGCAGAAGAAAACCAAGAAAAGCAGGGTTACAGCGGAAGAAAACCAAGAAAAACAGGGTTAGAGCGGAAGAAAACCAAGAAAAGCAGGCTTAAAGCCGAAAAAAAACAAGAAAAACAGGGTTAGAACAGAAGAAAACCAAGAAAAGCCGGGTTAGAACGGAAGAAAACCAGGAAAAGCCGGGTTAGAACGGAAGAAAACCAAGAAAAACAGGGTTAGAGCCGAAAAAAAACAAGAAAAACAGGGTTAGAACAGAAGAAAACCAAGAAAAGCCGGGTTAGAACGGAAGAAAACCAGGAAAAGCCGGGTTAGAACGGAAGAAAACCAAGAAAAGCCGGGTTAGAACGGAAGAAAACCAAGAAAAACAGGTTTAGAACATAAGAAGACTAAGAAAAGCCGGGTTAGAACGGAAGAAAACCAAGAAAAGCCGGGTTAGAACAGAAGAAAACCAAGAAAAGCCGGGTTAGAGAGGAAGAAAACCAAGAAAAACAGGGTTAGAGCCGAAGAAAATCAAGAAAAACAGGGTTAGAGCAGAAGAAAACCAAGAAAAGCCGGGTTAGAACGGAAGAAAACCAAGAAAAGCCGGGTTAGAACGGAAGAAAACCAGGAAAAGCAGGCTTAAAGCCGAAAAAAAACAAGAAAAACGGTGTTAGAACAGAAGAAAACCAAGAAAAGCCGGGTAAGAACGGAAGAAAACCATGAAAAAAAATGTTAGAGCAGAAGAAAACCAAGAAAAGCAGGGTTACAGCGGAAGAAAACCAAGAAAAACAGGGTTAGAGCGGAAGAAAACCAAGAAAAGCAGGCTTAAAGCCGAAAAAAAACAAGAAAAACAGGGTTAGAACAGAAGAAAACCAAGAAAAGCCGGGTTAGAACGGAAGAAAACCAGGAAAAGCCGGGTTAGAACGGAAGAAAACCAAGAAAAACAGGGTTAGAGCCGAAAAAAAACAAGAAAAACAGGGTTAGAACAGAAGAAAACCAAGAAAAGCCGGGTTAGAACGGAAGAAAACCAGGAAAAGCCGGGTTAGAACGGAAGAAAACCAAGAAAAGCCGGGTTAGAACGGAAGAAAACCAAGAAAAACAGGTTTAGAACATAAGAAGACTAAGAAAAGCCGGGTTAGAACGGAAGAAAACCAAGAAAAGCCGGGTTAGAACAGAAGAAAACCAAGAAAAACAGGCTTAGAGCAGAAGAAAACCAAGAAAAGCCGGGTTAGAACGGAAGAAAACCAAGAAAAGCAGGGTTAGAACAGAAGAAAACCAAGAAAAACAGAATTAGAGCCAAAAAAAAACAAGAAAAACAGGGTTAGAACAGAAGAAAACCAAGAAAAGCCGGGTTAGAACGGAAGAAAACCAGGAAAAGCAGGGTTAGAGCGGAAGAAAACCAAGAAAAGCAGGGTTAGAGCGGAAGAAAACCAAGAAAAGCAGGGTTAGAGCGGAAGAAAACCAAGAAAAGCAGGGTTAGAACCGAAGAAAACCAAGAAAAACAGGTTTAGAGCGGAAGAAAACCAAGAAAAGCAGGGTTAGAGCGGAAGAAAACCAAGAAAAGCAGGGTTAGAGCCGAAGAAAACCAAGAAAAGCAGGGTTGGAGCGGAAGAAAACCAAGAAAAGCTGGGTTAGAACGGAAGAAAACCAAGAAAAGCAGGGTTAGAACGGAAGAAAACCAAGAAAAGCAGGGTTAGAGCGGAAGAAAACCAGGAAAAGGATGTTTAAAGCCGAAAAGAACCAAGAAAAACAGGGTTAGAGCAGAAGAAAACCAAGAATAGCCGGGTAAGAACGGAAGAAAACCATGAAAAAAAATGTTAGAGCAGAAGAAAACCAAGAAAAGCAGGGTTACAGCGGAAGAAAACCAAGAAAAACAGGGTTAGAGCGGAAGAAAACCAAGAAAAGCAGGCTTAAAGCCGAAAAAAAACAAGAAAAACAGGGTTAGAACAGAAGAAAACCAAGAAAAGCCGGGTTAGAACGGAAGAAAACCAGGAAAAGCCGGGTTAGAACGGAAGAAAACCAAGAAAAACAGGGTTAGAGCCGAAAAAAAACAAGAAAAACAGGGTTAGAACAGAAGAAAACCAAGAAAAGCCGGGTTAGAACGGAAGAAAACCAGGAAAAGCCGGGTTAGAACGGAAGAAAACCAAGAAAAGCCGGGTTAGAACGGAAGAAAACCAAGAAAAACAGGTTTAGAACATAAGAAGACTAAGAAAAGCCGGGTTAGAACGGAAGAAAACCAAGAAAAGCCGGGTTAGAACAGAAGAAAACCAAGAAAAACAGGCTTAGAGCAGAAGAAAACCAAGAAAAGCCGGGTTAGAACGGAAGAAAACCAAGAAAAGCAGGGTTAGAACAGAAGAAAACCAAGAAAAACAGAATTAGAGCCAAAAAAAAACAAGAAAAACAGGGTTAGAACAGAAGAAAACCAAGAAAAGCCGGGTTAGAACGGAAGAAAACCAAGAAAAGCCGGGTTAGAACGGAAGAAAACCAAGAAAAGCAGGGTTAGAACGAAAGAAAACCAGGAAAAGCAGGCTTAAAGCCGAAAAAAAACAAGAAAAACGGTGTTAGAACAGAAGAAAACCAAGAAAAGCCGGGTTGGAACGGAAGAAAACCAAGAAAAGCTGGGTTAGAACGGAAGAAAACCAAGAAAAACAGGGTTAGAGCCGAAAAAAAACAAGAAAAACAGGGTTAGAGCGGAAGAAAACCAAGAAAAGCCGGGTTAGAACGGAAGAAAACCAAGAAAAACAGGGTTAGAGCCGAAAGAAAACAAGAAAAACAGGGTTAGAGCAGAAGAAACCAAGAAAAGCCGGGTTAGAACGGAAGAATACCAAGAAAAACAGGGTTAGAGCCGAAAAAAACCAAGAAAAACAGGGTTAGAGCAGAAGAAAACCAAGAAAAGCAGGGTTAGAGCGGAAGAAAACCAAGAAAAGCAGGGTTAGAACGGAAGAAAACCAAGAAAAGCAGGGTTAGAGCGGAAGAAAACCAGGAAAAGCAGGCTTAAAGCCGAAAAAAACCAAGAAAGGAAGGGTTAGAACAGAAGAAAACCAAGAAAAGCCGGGTTAGATAGGAAGAAAACCAGGAAAATCCGGGTTAGAACGGAAGAAAACCAAGAAAAACAGGGTTAGAGCCGAAAAAAAACAAGAAAAACAGGGTTAGAGCAGAAGAAAACCAAGAAAAGACGGGTTAGAACGGAAGAAAACCAAGAAAAGCCGGGTTAGAGAGGAAGAAAACCAAGAAAAACAGGGTTAGAGCCGAAGAAAATCAAGAAAAACAGGGTTAGAGCAGAAGAAAACCAAGAAAAGCCGGGTTAGAACGGAAGAAAACCAAGAAAAGCCGGGTTAGAACGGAAGAAAACCAGGAAAAGCAGGCTTAAAGCCGAAAAAAAACAAGAAAAACGGTGTTAGAACAGAAGAAAACCAAGAAAAGCCGGGTTGGAACGGAAGAAAACCAAGAAAAGCCGGGTTAGAACGGAAGAAAACCAAGAAAAACAGGGTTAGAGCCGAAAAAAAACAAGAAAAACAGGGTTAGAGCGGAAGAAAACCAAGAAAAGCCGGCTAAGAACGGAAGAAAACCAAGAAAAGCCGGGTTAGAACGGAAGAAAACCAAGAAAAACAGGGTTAGAGCCGAAAGAAAACAAGAAAAACAGGGTTAGAGCAGAAGAAAACCAAGAAAAGCCGGGTTAGAACGGAAGAATACCAAGAAAAACAGGGTTAGAGCCGAAAAAAACCAAGAAAAACAGGGTTAGAGCCGAAGAAAACCAAGAAAAGCAGGGTTAGAGCGGAAGAAAACCAAGAAAAGCAGGGTTAGAACGGAAGAAAACCAGGAAAAGCCGGGTTAGAACGGAAGAAAACCAAGAAAAACAGGGTTAGAGCCTAAAAAAAAACAAGAAAAACAGGGTTAGAGCAGAAGAAAACCAAGAAAAACATGGTTAGAGCGGAAGAAAACCAAGAAAAGCCGGGTTAGAACGGAAGAAAACCAGGAAATGCAGGGTTAGAGCAGAAGAAAACCAAGAAAAACAGGGTTAGAGCCGAAAGAAAACAAGAAAAACAGGGTTAGAGCAGAAGAAAACCAAGAAAAACAGGGTTAGAGCGGAAGAAAACCAAGAAAAGCCGGGTAAGAACGGAAGAAAACCAAGAAAAACAGGGTTAGATCAGAAGAAAACCAAGAAAAGCAGGGTTAGAGCGGAAGAAAACCAAGAAAAGCAGGCTTAGAGCCGAAAAAAACAAAGAAAAACAGGGTTAGAACAGAAGAAAACCAAGAAAAGCCGGGTTAGAACGGAAGAAAACCAAGAAAAGCAGAGTTAGAACGGAAGAAAACTAAGAAAAACAGGGTTAGAGCCGAAAAAAACCAAGAAAAACAGGGTTAGAGCAGAAGAAAACCAAGAAAAACAGGGTTAGAGCTGAAAATAACCAAGAAAAACAGGGTTAGAGCAGAAGAAAACCAAGAAAAGCCGGGTTAGAACGGAAGAAAACCAGGAAAAGCCGGGTTAGAACGGGAGAAAACCAAGAAAAACAGGGTTAGAGCCAAAGAAAACCAAGAATAGCCGGGTTAGAGCGGAAGAAAACCAGGAAAAGCAGGGTTAGAGCGGAAGAAAACCAAGAAAAGCCGGGTTAGAGCGGAAGAAAACCAAGAAAAGCAGGGTTAGAACCGAAGAAAACCAAGAAAAACAGGTTTAGAGCGGAAGAAAACCAAGAAAAGCAGGGTTAGAGCGGAAGAAAACTAAGAAAAGCAGGGTTAGAGCGGAAGAAAACCAAGAAAAGCTGGGTTAGAACAGAAGAAAACCAAGAAAAGCAGGGTTAGAACGGAAGAAAACCAAGAAAAGCAGGGTTAGAGCGGAAGAAAACCAGGAAAAGGAGGCTAAAGCCGAAAAGAACCAAGAAAAACAGGGTTAGAGCAGAAGAAAACCAAGAAAAGCCGGGTAAGAACTTAAGAAAACCAAGAAAAAAAATGTTAGAGCAGAAGAAAACCAAGAAAAGCAGGGTTACAGCGGAAGAAAACCAAGAAAAACAGGGTTAGAGCGGAAGAAAACCAAGAAAAGCAGGCTTAAAGCCGAAAATAAACAAGAAAAACAGGGTTAGAACAGAAGAAAACCAAGAAAAGCCGGGTTAGAATGGAAGAAAACCAGGAAAAGCCGGGTTAGAACGGAAGAAAACCAAGAAAAACAGGGTTAGAGCCGAAAAAAAACAAGAAAAACAGGGTTAGAACAGAAGAAAACCAAGAAAAGCCGGGTTAGAACGGAAGAAAACCAGGAAAAGCCGGGTTAGAACGAAAGAAAACCAAGAAAAGCCGGGTTAGAGCGGAAGAAAACCAGGAAAAGCAGGCTTAAAGCCAAAAAAAAACAAGAAAAACGGTGTTAGAACAGAAGAAATCCAAGAAAAGCCGGGTTGGAACGGAAGAAAACCAAGAAAAGCCGGGTTAGAACGGAAGAAAACCAAGAAAAACAGGGTTAGAGCGGAAGAAAAACAAAAAAAACAGGGTTAGAGCCGAAAAAAAATAATAAAAACAGGGTTAGAGCGGAAGAAAACCAAGAAAAGCCGGGTAAGAACGGAAGAAAACCAGGAAAAGCCAGGTTAGAACGGAAGAAAACCAAGAAAAACAGGGTTAGAGCCGAAAGAAAACAAGAAAAACAGGGTTAGAGCAGAAGAAACCAAGAAAAGCCGGGTTAGAACGGAAGAATACCAAGAAAAACAGGGTTAGAGCCGAAAAAAACCAAGAAAAACAGGGTTAGAGCAGAAGAAAACCAAGAAAAGCAGGGTTAGAGCGGAAGAAAACCAAGAAAAGCAGGGTTAGAACGGAAGAAAACCAAGAAAAGCAGGGTTAGAGCGGAAGAAAACCAGGAAAAGCAGGCTTAAAGCCGAAAGAAAACCAAGAAAAGAAGGGTTAGAGCAGAAGAAAACCAAGAAAAGCCGGGTTAGAACGGAAGAAAACCAAGAAAAACAGGGTTAGAGGCGAAAAAAACCAAGAAAAACAGGTTTAGAGCAGAAGAAAACCAAGAAAAGCCGGGTTAGATAGGAAGAAAACCAGGAAAATCCGGGTTAGAACGGAAGAAAACCAAGAAAAACAGGGTTAGAGCCGAAAAAAAACAAGAAAAACAGGGTTAGAGCAGAAGAAAACCAAGAAAAGACGGGTTAGAACGGAAGAAAACCAAGAAAAGCCGGGTTAGAGCGGAAGACAACCAAGAAAAACAGGGTTAGAGCCGAAGAAAATCAAGAAAAACAGGGTTAGAGCAGAAGAAAACCAAGAAAAGCCTGGTTAGAACGGAAGAAAACCAAGAAAAGCCGGGTTAGAACGGAAGAAAACCAAGAAAAACAGGGTTAGAGCCGAAAAAAAACAAGAAAAACAGGGTTAGAACAGAAGAAAACCAAGAAAAGCCGGGTTAGAACGGAAGAAAACCAGGAAAAGCCGGGTTAGAACGGAAGAAAACCAAGAAAAACAGGGTTAGAGCCTAAAAAAAAACAAGAAAAACAGTGTTATAGCAGAAGAAAACCAAGAAAAACAGGGTTAGAGCGGAAGAAAACCAAGAAAAGCCGGGTTAGAACGGAAGAAAACCAGGAAATGCAGGGTTAGAGCAGAAGAAAACCAAGAAAAACAGGGTTAGAGCGGAAGAAAACCAAGAGAAACAGGGTTAGAGCCGAAAAAAACCAAGAAAAACAGGGTTAGAGCGGAAGAAAACCAAGAAAAGCCGGGTAAGAACGGAAGAAAACCAAGAAAAACAGGGTTAGATCAGAAGAAAACCAAGAAAAGCAGGGTTAGAGCGGAAGAAAACCAAGAAAAGCAGGCTTAGAGCCGAAAAAAACAAAGAAAAACAGGGTTAGAACAGAAGAAAACCAAGAAAAGCCGGGTTAGAACGGAAGAAAACCAAGAAAAGCAGAGTTAGAACGGAAGAAAACCAAGAAAAACAGGGTTAGAGCCGAAAAAAACCAAGAAAAACAGGGTTAGAGCAGAAGAAAACCAAGAAAAACAGGGTTAGAGCAGAAGAAAACCAAGAAAAGCCGGGTTAGAACGGAAGAAAACCAGGAAAAGCCAGGTTAGAACGGGAGAAAACCAAGAAAAACAGGGTTAGAGCCAAAGAAAACCAAGAAAAGCAGGGTTTGAGCGGAAGAAAACCAAGAAAAGCAGGGTTACAGCGGAAGAAAACCAAGAAAAGCAGGGTTAGAGCGGAAGAAAACCAAGGAAAGCAGGGTTAGAACCGAAGAAAACCAAGAAAAACAGGTTTAGAGCGGAAGAAAACCAAGAAAAGCAGGGTTAGAGCGGAAGAAAACCAGGAAAAGCAGGGTTAGAGCCGAAGAAAACCAAGAAAAGCAGGGTTGGAGCGGAAGAAAACCAAGAAAAGCTGGGTTAGAACGGAAGAAAACCAAGAAAAGCAGGGTTAGAACGGAAGAAAACCAAGAAAAGCAGGGTTAGAGCGGAAGAAAACCAGGAAAAGGTGGCTTAAAGCCGAAAAGAACCAAGAAAAACAGGGTTAGAGCAGAAGAAATCCAAGAAAAGCCGGGTAAGAACGGAAGAAAACCAAGAAAAAATATGTTAGAGCAGAAGAAAACCAAGAAAAGCAGGGTTAGAGCGGAAGAAAACCAAGAAAAGCAGGGTTAGAGCGGAAGAAAACCAAGAAAAGCAGGCTTAAAGCCGAAAAAAAACAAGAAAAACAGGGTTAGAACAGAAGAAAACCAAGAAAAGCCGAGTTAGAACGGAAGAAAACCAAGAAAAACAGGGTTAGAACAGAAGAAAACCAAGAAAAGCCGGGTTAGAACGGAAGAAAACCAAGAAAAACAGGTTTAGAACATAAGAAAAGCAAGAAAAGCCGGGTTAGAACGGAAGAAAACCAAGAAAAGCCGGGTTAGAACGGAAGAAAACCAAGAAAAAGCAAGGTTAGAACGGAAGAAAACCAAGAAAAACAGGGTTAGAGCCGAAAGAAAACAAGAAAAACAGGGTTAGAGCAGAAGAAAACCAAGAAAAGCCGGGTTAGAACGGAAGAATATCAAGAAAAACAGGGTTAGAGCCGAAAAAAAACAAGAAAACCCGGGTTAGAACGGAAGTAAACCAAGAAAAACGGGGTTAGAGCGGAAGAAAACCAAGAAAAGCCGGGTTAGAACGGAAGAAAACCAGGAAAAGCCAGGTTAGAACGGGAGAAAACCAAGAAAAACAGGGTTAGAGCCAAAGAAAACCAAGAAAAGCAGGGTTTGAGCGGAAGAAAACCAAGAAAAGCAGGGTTACAGCGGAAGAAAACCAAGAAAAGCAGGGTTAGAGCGGAAGAAAACCAAGGAAAGCAGGGTTAGAACCGAAGAAAACCAAGAAAAACAGGTTTAGAGCGGAAGAAAACCAAGAAAAGCAGGGTTAGAGCGGAAGAAAACCAGGAAAAGCAGGGTTAGAGCCGAAGAAAACCAAGAAAAGCAGGGTTGGAGCGGAAGAAAACCAAGAAAAGCTGGGTTAGAACGGAAGAAAACCAAGAAAAGCTGGGTTAGAACGGAAGAAAACCAAGAAAAGCAGGGTTAGAGCGGAAGAAAACCAGGAAAAGGTGGCTTAAAGCCGAAAAGAACCAAGAAAAACAGGGTTAGAGCAGAAGAAATCCAAGAAAAGCCGGGTAAGAACGGAAGAAAACCAAGAAAAAATATGTTAGAGCAGAAGAAAACCAAGAAAAGCAGGGTTAGAGCGGAAGAAAACCAAGAAAAGCAGGGTTAGAGCGGAAGAAAACCAAGAAAAGCAGGCTTAAAGCCGAAAAAAAACAAGAAAAACAGGGTTAGAACAGAAGAAAACCAAGAAAAGCCGAGTTAGAACGGAAGAAAACCAAGAAAAACAGGGTTAGAACAGAAGAAAACCAAGAAAAGCCGGGTTAGAACGGAAGAAAACCAAGAAAAACAGGTTTAGAACATAAGAAAAGCAAGAAAAGCCGGGTTAGAACGGAACAAAACCAAGAAAAGCCGGGTTAGAACGGAAGAAAACCAAGAAAAAGCAAGGTTAGAACGGAAGAAAACCAAGAAAAACAGGGTTAGAGCCGAAAGAAAACAAGAAAAACAGGGTTAGAGCAGAAGAAAACCAAGAAAAGCCGGGTTAGAACGGAAGAATATCAAGAAAAACAGGGTTAGAGCCGAAAAAAAACAAGAAAACCCGGGTTAGAACGGAAGTAAACCAAGAAAAACGGGGTTAGAGCCGAAGAAAACCAAGAAAAACAGGGTTAGAACAGAAGGAATCTAAGAAAAACAGGGTTAGAGCCGAAGAAAACCAAGAAAAGCAGGGTTAGAGCGGAAGAAAACCAAGAAAAACACGGTTAGAGCCGAAAAAAACCAAGAAAAACAGGGTTAGAGCGGAAGAAAACCAAGAAAAGCCTGGTAAGAACGGAAGAAAACATAGAAAAACAGGGTTAGATCAGAAGAAAACCAAGAAAAGCAGGGTTAGAGCGGAAGAAAACCAAGAAAAGCAGGGTTAGAGCGGAAGAAATCCAAGAAAAGCAGGGTTAGAACGAAAGAAAACAAAGAAAAGCAGGGTTAGAGCGGAAGAAAACCAAGAAAAGCAGGCTTAAAGCCGAAAATAACCAAGAAAATCAGGGTTAGAACAGAAGAAAACCTGGAAAAGCCGGGTTAGAACTGAAGAAAACCAGGAAAAGCAGAGTTAGAACGGAAGAAAACCAAGAAAAACAGGGTTAGGGCCGAAAAAAACCAAGAAAAACAGGGTTAGAGCAGAAGAAAACCAAGAAAAGCCGGGTTAGAACGGAAGAAAACCAGGAAAAGCCAGGTTAGAACGGGAGAAAACCAAGAAAACCAGGGTTAGAGCCAAAGAAAACCAAGAAAAGCAGGGTTAGAGCGGAAGAAAACCAAGAAAAGCAGGGTTAGAGCGGAAAAAAACCAGGAAAAGCAGGGTTAGAGCCGAAGAAAACCAAGAAAAGCAGGGTTAGAGCGGAAGAAAACCAAGAAAAGCAGGGTTAGAGCGGAAGAAAACCAGGAAAAGCAGGGTTAGAGCCGAAGAAAACCAAGAAAAGCAGGGTTAGAACCGAAGAAAACCAAGAAAAACAGGTATAGAGCGGAAGAAAATTAAGAAAAGCAGGGTTAGAGCGGAAGAATACCAAGAAAAACAGGGTTAGAGCCGAAAAGAACCAAGAAAAACAGGGTTAGAGCAGAAGAAAACCAAGAAAAGCCGGGTTAGAACGGAAGAAAACCAGGAAAAGCCGGGTTAGAACGGAAGAAAACCAAGAAAAACAGGGTTAGAGCCGAAAAAAACCAAGAAAAACAGTGTTATAGCAGAAGAAAACCAAGAAAAGCCGGGTTAGAACGGAAGAAAACCAAGAAAAACAGGGTTAGAGCGGAAGAAAACCAAGAAAAACAGTGTTAGAGCCGAAAAAAACCAACAAAAACAGGGTTAGAGCGGAAGAAAACCAAGAAAAGCCGGGTTAGAACGGAAGAAAACCAAGAAAAGCCGGGTTAGAACGGAAGAAAACCAAGAAAAACAGGGTTAGAGCCGAAAGAAAACAAGAAAAACAGGGTTAGAGCAGAAGAAAACCAAGAAAAGCCGGGTTAGAACGGAAGAATACCAAGAAAAACAGGGTTAGAGCCGAAAAAAAACAAGAAAAACAGGGTTAGAGCCGAAGAAAACCAAGAAAAGCAGGGTTACAGCGGAAGAAAACCAAGAAAAGCAGGGTTAGAACGGAAGAAAACCAAGAAAAGCAGTGTTAGAGCAAAAGAAAACCAAGAAAAGCCGGGTTAGAACGGAAGAAAACCAAGAAAAACAGGGTTAGAGCCGAAAAAAAACAAGAAAAACAGGGTTAGAGCAGAAGAAAACCAAGAAAAGACGGGTTAGAACGGAAGAAAACCAAGAAAAGCCGGGTTAGAGCGGAAGAAAACCAAGAAAAACAGGGTTAGAGCCGAAGAAAATCAAGAAAAACAGGGTTAGAGCAGAAGAAAACCAAGAAAAGCCTGGTTAGAACGGAAGAAAACCAAGAAAAGCCGGGTTAGAACGGAAGAAAACCAAGAAAAACAGGGTTAGAGCCGAAAAAAAACAAGAAAAACAGGGTTAGAACAGAAGAAAACCAAGAAAAGCCGGGTTAGAACGGAAGAAAACCAGGAAAAGCCGGGTTAGAACGGAAGAAAACCAAGAAAAACAGGGTTAGAGCCTAAAAAAAAACAAGAAAAACAGTGTTATAGCAGAAGAAAACCAAGAAAAACAGGGTTAGAGCGGAAGAAAACCAAGAAAAGCCGGGTTAGAACGGAAGAAAACCAGGAAATGCAGGGTTAGAGCAGAAGAAAACCAAGAAAAACAGGGTTAGAGCGGAAGAAAACCAAGAGAAACAGGGTTAGAGCCGAAAAAAACCAAGAAAAACAGGGTTAGAGCGGAAGAAAACCAAGAAAAGCCGGGTAAGAACGGAAGAAAACCAAGAAAAACAGGGTTAGATCAGAAGAAAACCAAGAAAAGCAGGGTTAGAGCGGAAGAAAACCAAGAAAAGCAGGCTTAGAGCCGAAAAAAACAAAGAAAAACAGGGTTAGAACAGAAGAAAACCAAGAAAAGCCGGGTTAGAACGGAAGAAAACCAAGAAAAGCAGAGTTAGAACGGAAGAAAACCAAGAAAAACAGGGTTAGAGCCGAAAAAAACCAAGAAAAACAGGGTTAGAGCAGAAGAAAACCAAGAAAAACAGGGTTAGAGCAGAAGAAAACCAAGAAAAGCCGGGTTAGAACGGAAGAAAACCAGGAAAAGCCAGGTTAGAACGGGAGAAAACCAAGAAAAACAGGGTTAGAGCCAAAGAAAACCAAGAAAAGCAGGGTTTGAGCGGAAGAAAACCAAGAAAAGCAGGGTTACAGCGGAAGAAAACCAAGAAAAGCAGGGTTAGAGCGGAAGAAAACCAAGGAAAGCAGGGTTAGAACCGAAGAAAACCAAGAAAAACAGGTTTAGAGCGGAAGAAAACCAAGAAAAGCAGGGTTAGAGCGGAAGAAAACCAGGAAAAGCAGGGTTAGAGCCGAAGAAAACCAAGAAAAGCAGGGTTGGAGCGGAAGAAAACCAAGAAAAGCTGGGTTAGAACGGAAGAAAACCAAGAAAAGCAGGGTTAGAACGGAAGAAAACCAAGAAAAGCAGGGTTAGAGCGGAAGAAAACCAGGAAAAGGTGGCTTAAAGCCGAAAAGAACCAAGAAAAACAGGGTTAGAGCAGAAGAAATCCAAGAAAAGCCGGGTAAGAACGGAAGAAAACCAAGAAAAAATATGTTAGAGCAGAAGAAAACCAAGAAAAGCAGGGTTAGAGCGGAAGAAAACCAAGAAAAGCAGGGTTAGAGCGGAAGAAAACCAAGAAAAGCAGGCTTAAAGCCGAAAAAAAACAAGAAAAACAGGGTTAGAACAGAAGAAAACCAAGAAAAGCCGAGTTAGAACGGAAGAAAACCAAGAAAAACAGGGTTAGAACAGAAGAAAACCAAGAAAAGCCGGGTTAGAACGGAAGAAAACCAAGAAAAACAGGTTTAGAACATAAGAAAAGCAAGAAAAGCCGGGTTAGAACGGAAGAAAACCAAGAAAAGCCGGGTTAGAACGGAAGAAAACCAAGAAAAAGCAAGGTTAGAACGGAAGAAAACCAAGAAAAACAGGGTTAGAGCCGAAAGAAAACAAGAAAAACAGGGTTAGAGCAGAAGAAAACCAAGAAAAGCCGGGTTAGAACGGAAGAATATCAAGAAAAACAGGGTTAGAGCCGAAAAAAAACAAGAAAACCCGGGTTAGAACGGAAGTAAACCAAGAAAAACGGGGTTAGAGCGGAAGAAAACCAAGAAAAGCCGGGTTAGAACGGAAGAAAACCAGGAAAAGCCAGGTTAGAACGGGAGAAAACCAAGAAAAACAGGGTTAGAGCCAAAGAAAACCAAGAAAAGCAGGGTTTGAGCGGAAGAAAACCAAGAAAAGCAGGGTTACAGCGGAAGAAAACCAAGAAAAGCAGGGTTAGAGCGGAAGAAAACCAAGGAAAGCAGGGTTAGAACCGAAGAAAACCAAGAAAAACAGGTTTAGAGCGGAAGAAAACCAAGAAAAGCAGGGTTAGAGCGGAAGAAAACCAGGAAAAGCAGGGTTAGAGCCGAAGAAAACCAAGAAAAGCAGGGTTGGAGCGGAAGAAAACCAAGAAAAGCTGGGTTAGAACGGAAGAAAACCAAGAAAAGCTGGGTTAGAACGGAAGAAAACCAAGAAAAGCAGGGTTAGAGCGGAAGAAAACCAGGAAAAGGTGGCTTAAAGCCGAAAAGAACCAAGAAAAACAGGGTTAGAGCAGAAGAAATCCAAGAAAAGCCGGGTAAGAACGGAAGAAAACCAAGAAAAAATATGTTAGAGCAGAAGAAAACCAAGAAAAGCAGGGTTAGAGCGGAAGAAAACCAAGAAAAGCAGGGTTAGAGCGGAAGAAAACCAAGAAAAGCAGGCTTAAAGCCGAAAAAAAACAAGAAAAACAGGGTTAGAACAGAAGAAAACCAAGAAAAGCCGAGTTAGAACGGAAGAAAACCAAGAAAAACAGGGTTAGAACAGAAGAAAACCAAGAAAAGCCGGGTTAGAACGGAAGAAAACCAAGAAAAACAGGTTTAGAACATAAGAAAAGCAAGAAAAGCCGGGTTAGAACGGAACAAAACCAAGAAAAGCCGGGTTAGAACGGAAGAAAACCAAGAAAAAGCAAGGTTAGAACGGAAGAAAACCAAGAAAAACAGGGTTAGAGCCGAAAGAAAACAAGAAAAACAGGGTTAGAGCAGAAGAAAACCAAGAAAAGCCGGGTTAGAACGGAAGAATATCAAGAAAAACAGGGTTAGAGCCGAAAAAAAACAAGAAAACCCGGGTTAGAACGGAAGTAAACCAAGAAAAACGGGGTTAGTGCCGAAGAAAACCAAGAAAAACAGGGTTAGAACAGAAGGAATCTAAGAAAAACAGGGTTAGAGCCGAAGAAAACCAAGAAAAGCAGGGTTAGAGCGGAAGAAAACCAAGAAAAACACGGTTAGAGCCGAAAAAAACCAAGAAAAACAGGGTTAGAGCGGAAGAAAACCAAGAAAAGCCTGGTAAGAACGGAAGAAAACATAGAAAAACAGGGTTAGATCAGAAGAAAACCAAGAAAAGCAGGGTTAGAGCGGAAGAAAACCAAGAAAAGCAGGGTTAGAGCGGAAGAAATCCAAGAAAAGCAGGGTTAGAACGAAAGAAAACAAAGAAAAGCAGGGTTAGAGCGGAAGAAAACCAAGAAAAGCAGGCTTAAAGCCGAAAATAACCAAGAAAATCAGGGTTAGAACAGAAGAAAACCTGGAAAAGCCGGGTTAGAACTGAAGAAAACCAGGAAAAGCAGAGTTAGAACGGAAGAAAACCAAGAAAAACAGGGTTAGGGCCGAAAAAAACCAAGAAAAACAGGGTTAGAGCAGAAGAAAACCAAGAAAAGCCGGGTTAGAACGGAAGAAAACCAGGAAAAGCCGGGTTAGAACGGGAGAAAACCAAGAAAACCAGGGTTAGAGCCAAAGAAAACCAAGAAAAGCAGGGTTAGAGCGGAAGAAAACCAAGAAAAGCAGGGTTAGAGCGGAAAAAAACCAGGAAAAGCAGGGTTAGAGCCGAAGAAAACCAAGAAAAGCAGGGTTAGAGCGGAAGAAAACCAAGAAAAGCAGGGTTAGAGCGGAAGAAAACCAGGAAAAGCAGGGTTAGAGCCGAAGAAAACCAAGAAAAGCAGGGTTAGAACCGAAGAAAACCAAGAAAAACAGGTATAGAGCGGAAGAAAATTAAGAAAAGCAGGGTTAGAGCGGAAGAATACCAAGAAAAACAGGGTTAGAGCCGAAAAGAACCAAGAAAAACAGGGTTAGAGCAGAAGAAAACCAAGAAAAGCCGGGTTAGAACGGAAGAAAACCAGGAAAAGCCGGGTTAGAACGGAAGAAAACCAAGAAAAACAGGGTTAGAGCCGAAAAAAAACAAGAAAAACAGTGTTATAGCAGAAGAAAACCAAGAAAAGCCGGGTTAGAACGGAAGAAAACCAAGAAAAACAGGGTTAGAGCGGAAGAAAACCAAGAAAAACAGTGTTAGAGCCGAAAAAAACCAACAAAAACAGGGTTAGAGCGGAAGAAAACCAAGAAAAGCCGGGTTAGAACGGAAGAAAACCAAGAAAAGCCGGGTTAGAACGGAAGAAAACCAAGAAAAACAGGGTTAGAGCCGAAAGAAAACAAGAAAAACAGGGTTAGAGCAGAAGAAAACCAAGAAAAGCCGGGTTAGAACGGAAGAATACCAAGAAAAACAGGGTTAGAGCCGAAAAAAAACAAGAAAAACAGGGTTAGAGCCGAAGAAAACCAAGAAAAGCAGGGTTACAGCGGAAGAAAACCAAGAAAAGCAGGGTTAGAACGGAAGAAAACCAAGAAAAGCAGTGTTAGAGCAAAAGAAAACCAAGAAAAGCCGGGTTAGAACGGAAGAAAACCAAGAAAAACAGGGTTAGAGGCGAAAAAAACCAAGAAAAACAGGGTTAGAGCAGAAGAAAACCAAGAAAAGCCGGGTTAGAACGGATGAAAACCAAGAAAAGCCGGGTTTGAGCGGAAGAAAACCAGGAAAAACAGGCTTAAAGCCAAAAAAAAACAAGAAAAACGGTGTTAGAACAGAAGAAAACCAAGAAAAGCCGGGTTAGAACGGAAGAAAACCAAGAAAAGCCGGGTTAGAACGGAAGAAAAACAAGAAAAACAGGGTTAGAGCCGAAAAAAAAACAAGAAAAACAGGGTTAGAACAGAAGAAAACCAAGAAAAGCCGAGTTAGAACGGAAGAAAACCAGGAAAAGCCGGGTTAGAACGGAAGAAAACCAAGAAAAACTGGGTTAGAGCCTAAAAAAAACCAAGAAAAACAGGGTTAGAGCAGAAGAAAACCAAGAAAAACAGGGTTAGAGCGGAAGAAAACCAAGAAAAGCCGGGTTAGAACGGAAGAAAACCAGGAAATGCAGGGTTAGAGCAGATGAAAACCAAGAAAAGCAGGGTTAGAACGGAAGAAAACCAAGAAAAGCAGGGTTAGAGCAGAAGAAAACCAGGAAAAGCAGGCTTAAAGCCGAAAAAAACCAAGAAAAACAGGGTTAGAGCAGAAGAAAACCAAGAAAAGCCGGGTTAGAACGGAAGAAAACCAAGAAAAACAGGGTTAGAGGCGAAAAAAACCAAGAAAAACAGGTTTAGAGCAGAAGAAAACCAAGAAAAGCCGGGTTAGAACGGAAGAAAACCAGGAAAATCCGGGTTAGAACGGAAGAAAAGCAAGAAAAACAGGGTTTGACCCGAAGGAAAACCAAGAAAAACAGGGTTAGAGCAGAAGAAAACCAAGAAAAGCCGGGTTAGAACGGAAGAAAACCAAGAAAAGCCGGGTTAGAGCGGAAGAAAACCAGGAAAAGCAGGCTTAAAGCCGAAAAAAAACAAGAAAAACAGGGTTAGAGCAGAAGAAAACCAAGAGAAGCCGGGTTAGAACGGAAGAAAACCAAGAAAAGCCGGGTTAGAACGGAAGAAAACCAAGAAAAACAGGGTTAGAGCCGAAAAAAAACAAGAAAAACAGGGTTAGAACAGAAGAAAACCAAGAAAAGCCGGGTTAGAACGGAAGAAAACCAGGAAAAGCCGGGTTAGAACGGAAGAAAACCAAGAAAAACAGGGTTAGAGCCTAAAAAAAAACAAGAAAATCAGGGTTAGAGCAGAAGAAAACCAAGAAAAACAGGGTTAGAGTGGAAGAAAACCAAGAAAAGCCGGGTTAGAACGGAAGAAAACCAGGAAATGCAGGGTTAGAGCAGAAGAAAACCAAGAAAAGCAGGGTTAGAACAGAAGAAAACCAAGAAAAGCAGGGTTAGAGCAGAAGAAAACCAGGAAAAGCAGGCTTAAAGCCAAAAAAAACCAAAAAAAACAGGGTTAGAGCAGAAGAAAACCAAGAAAAGCCGGGTTAGAACGGAAGAAAACCAGGAAAAGCCGGGTTAGAACGGGAGAAAACCAAGAAAAACAGGGTTAGAGCCAAAGAAAACCAAGAAAAGCCGGGTTAGAGCGGAAGAAAACCAAGAAAAGCAGGCTTAGAGCAGAAGAAAACCAAGAAAAGCCGGGTTAGAACGGAAGAAAACCAAGAAAAGCAGGGTTAGAACAGAAGAAAACCAAGAAAAACAGAATTAGAGCCAAAAAAAAACAAGAAAAACAGGGTTAGAACAGAAGAAAACCAAGAAAAGCCGGGTTAGAACGGAAGAAAACCAGGAAAAGCAGGGTTAGAGCGGAAGAAAACCAAGAAAAGCAGGGTTAGAACCGAAGAAAACCAAGAAAAACAGGTTTAGAGCGGAAGAAAACCAAGAAAAGCAGGGTTAGAGCGGAAGAAAACCAAGAAAAGCAGGGTTAGAGCCGAAGAAAACCAAGAAAAGCAGGGTTGGAGCGGAAGAAAACCAAGAAAAGCTTGGTTAGAACGGAAGAAAACCAAGAAAAGCAGGGTTAGAACGGAAGAAAACCAAGAAAAGCAGGGTTAGAGCGGAAGAAAACCAGGAAAAGGAGGTTTAAAGCCGAAAAGAACCAAGAAAAACAGGGTTAGAGCAGAAGAAAACCAAGAAAAGCCGGGTAAGAACGGAAGAAAACCATGAAAAAAAATGTTAGAGCAGAAGAAAACCAAGAAAAGCAGGGTTACAGCGGAAGAAAACCAAGAAAAACAGGGTTAGAGCGGAAGAAAACCAAGAAAAGCAGGCTTAAAGCCGAAAAAAAACAAGAAAAACAGGGTTAGAACAGAAGAAAACCAAGAAAAGCCGGGTTAGAACGGAAGAAACCCAGGAAAAGCCGGGTTAGAACGGAAGAAAACCAAGAAAAACAGGGTTAGAGCCGAAAAAAAACAAGAAAAACAGGGTTAGAACAGAAGAAAAACAAGAAAAGCCGGGTTAGAACGGAAGAAAACCAGGAAAAGCCGGGTTAGAACGGAAGAAAACCAAGAAAAGCCGGGTTAGAACGGAAGAAAACCAAGAAAAACAGGTTTAGAACATAAGAAGACTAAGAAAAGCCAAGTTAGAACGGAAGAAAACCAAGAAAAGCCGGGTTAGAACAGAAGAAAACCAAGAAAAACAGGCTTAGAGCAGAAGAAAACCAAGAAAAGCCGGGTTAGAACGGAAGAAAACCAAGAAAAGCAGGGTTAGAACAGAAGAAAACCAAGAAAAACAGAATTAGAGCCAAAAAAAACCAAGAAAAACAGGGTTAGAACAGAAGAAAACCAAGAAAAGCCGGGTTAGAACGGAAGAAAACCAAGAAAAGCCGGGTTAGAACGGAAGAAAACCAAGAAAAACAGGGTTAGAGCCGAAAAAAAACAAGAAAAACAGGGTTAGAGCCGAAAAAAACAAACAAAAACAAGGTTAGAGCGGAAGAAAACCAAGAAAAGCCGGGTAAGAATGGAAGAAAACCAAGAAAAGCCGGGTTAGAACGGAAGAAAACCAAGAAAAACAGGGTTAGAGCCGAAAGAAAAGAAGAAAAACAGGGTTAGAGCGGAAGAAAACCAAGAAAAGCCGGGTTAGAACGGAAGAATACCAAGAAAAACAGGGTTAGAGCCGAAAAAAACCAAGAAAAACGGGGTTAGAGCCGAAGAAAACCAAGAAAAGCAGGGTTAGAGCGGAAGAAAACCAAGAAAAGCTGGGTTAGAACGGAAGAAAACCAAGAAAAGCAGGGTTAGAGCCGAAGAAAACCAAGAAAAACAGGGTTAGAGCGGAAGAAAACCAAGAAAAACAGGGTTAGAGCCGAAAAAAACCAAGAAAAACAGGGTTAGAGCGGAAGAAAACCAAGAAAAGCCGGGTAAGAACGGAAGAAAACCAAGAAAAACAGGGTTAGATCAGAAGAAAACCAAGAAAAGCAGGGTTAGAGCGGAAGAAAACCAAGAAAAGCAGGGTTAGAGCGGAAGAAATCCAAGAAAAGCAGGGTTAGAACGAAAGAAAACCAAGAAAAGCAGGGTTAGAGCGGAAGAAAACCAAGAAAAGCAGGCTTAAAGCCTAAAAAAAATTAAGAAAAACAGGGTTAGAAGAGAAGAAAACCAAGAAAAGCCGGGTTAGAACGGAAGAAAACCAGGAAAAGCAGAGTTAGAACGGAAGAAAACCAAGAAAAACAGGGTTAGAGCCGAAAAAAAACAAGAAAAACAGGGTTAGAGCAGAAGAAAACCAAGAAAAGCAGGGTTAGAGCTGAAAATAACCAAGAAAAACAGGGTTAGAACGGAAGAAAACAAAGAAAAGCCGGGTTACAACGGAAGAAAACCAAGAAAAGCCGGGTTAGAACGGAAGAAAACCAAGAAAAACAGGGTTAGAGCCGAAAAAAAACAAGAAAAACAGGGTTAGAGCCGAAAAAAACCAACAAAAACAAGGTTAGAGCGGAAGAAAACCAAGAAAAGCCGGGTAAGAATGGAAGAAAACCAAGAAAAGCCGGGTTAGAACGGAAGAAAACCAAGAAAAACAGGGTTAGAGCCGAAAGAAAACAAGAAAAACAGGGTTAGAGCGGAAGAAAACCAAGAAAAGCCGGGTTAGAACGGAAGAATACCAAGAAAAACAGGGTTAGAGCCGAAAAAAAACAAGAAAAACGGGGTTAGAGCCGAAGAAAACCAAGAAAAGCAGGGTTAGAGCGGAAGAAAACCAAGAAAAGCTGGGTTAGAACGGAAGAAAACCAAGAAAAGCAGGGTTAGAGCCGAAGAAAACCAAGAAAAACAGGGTTAGAGCGGAAGAAAACCAAGAAAAACAGGGTTAGAGCCGAAAAAAACCAAGAAAAACAGGGTTAGAGCGGAAGAAAACCAAGAAAAGCCGGGTAAGAACGGAAGAAAACCAAGAAAAACAGGGTTAGATCAGAAGAAAACCAAGAAAAGCAGGGTTAGAGCGGAAGAAAACCAAGAAAAGCAGGGTTAGAGCGGAAGAAATCCAAGAAAAGCAGGGTTAGAACGAAAGAAAACCAGGAAAAGCAGGGTTAGAGCTGAAAATAACCAAGAAAAACAGGGTTAGAACGGAAGAAAACAAAGAAAAGCCGGGTTAGAACGGAAGAAAACCAGGAAAAGCCGGGTTAGAACGGAAGAAAACCAAGAAAAACAGGGTTAGAGCCAAAGAAAACCAAGAAAAGCCGGGTTAGAGCGGAAGAAAACCAAGAAAAGCAGGGTTAGAGCGGAAGAAAACCAAGAAAAACAGGGTTAGAGCCGAAAGAAAACAAGAAAAACAGGGTTAGAGCCGAAAAAAACCAAGAAAAACAGGGTTAGAGCAGAAGAAAACCAAGAAAAGCAGGGTTAGAGCTGAAAATAACCAAGAAAAACAGGGTTAGAACGGAAGAAAACCAGGAAAAGCCGGGTTAGAACGGAAGAAAACCAAGAAAAACAGGGTTAGAGCCTAAAAAAAAACTAGAAAATCAGGGTTAGAGCAGAAGAAAACCAAGAAAAACAGGGTTAGAGTGGAAGAAAACCAAGAAAAACAGGGTTAGAGCTGAAAATAACCAAGAAAAACAGGGTTAGAGCGGAAGAAAACCAGGAAAAGGTGGCTTAAAGCCGAAAAGAACCAAGAAAAACAGGGTTAGAGCAGAAGAAATCCAAGAAAAGCCGGGTAAGAACGGAAGAAAACCAAGAAAAAATATGCTAGAGCAGAAGAAAACCAAGAAAAGCAGGGTTAGAGCGGAAGAAAACCAAGAAAAGCAGGGTTAGAGCGGAAGAAAACCAAGAAAAGCAGGCTTAAAGCCGAAAAAAAACAAGAAAAACAGGGTTAGAACAGAAGAAAACCAAGAAAAGCCGGGTTAGAACGGAAGAAAACCAAGAAAAACAGGGTTAGAACAGAAGAAAACCAAGAAAAGCCGGGTTAGAACGGAAGAAAACCAAGAAAAAAAGGTTTAGAACATAAGAAAAGCAAGAAAAGCCGGGTTAGAACGGAAGAAAACCAAGAAAAGCCGGGTTAGAACGGAAGAAAACCAAGAAAAAGCAAGGTTAGAACGGAAGAAAACCAAGAAAAACAGGGTTAGAGCCGAAAGAAAACAAGAAAAACAGGGTTAGAGCAGAAGAAAACCAAGAAAAGCCGGGTTAGAACGGAAGAATATCAAGAAAAACAGGGTTAGAGCCGAAAAAAAACAAGAAAACCCGGGTTAGAACGGAAGTAAACCAAGAAAAACGGGGTTAGAGCCGAAGAAAACCAAGAAAAACAGGGTTAGAACAGAAGGAATCTAAGAAAAACAGGGTTAGAGCCGAAGAAAACCAAGAAAAGCAGGGTTAGAGCGGAAGAAAACCAAGAAAAACACGGTTAGAGCCGAAAAAAACCAAGAAAAACAGGGTTAGAGCGGAAGAAAACCAAGAAAAGCCTGGTAAGAACGGAAGAAAACATAGAAAAACAGGGTTAGATCAGAAGAAAACCAAGAAAAGCAGGGTTAGAGCGGAAGAAAACCAAGAAAAGCAGGGTTAGAGCGGAAGAAATCCAAGAAAAGCAGGGTTAGAACGAAAGAAAACAAAGAAAAGCAGGGTTAGAGCGGAAGAAAACCAAGAAAAGCAGGCTTAAAGCCGAAAATAACCAAGAAAATCAGGGTTAGAACAGAAGAAAACCTGGAAAAGCCGGGTTAGAACTGAAGAAAACCAGGAAAAGCAGAGTTAGAACGGAAGAAAACCAAGAAAAACAGGGTTAGGGCCGAAAAAAACCAAGAAAAACAGGGTTAGAGCAGAAGAAAACCAAGAAAAGCCGGGTTAGAACGGAAGAAAACCAGGAAAAGCCGGGTTAGAACGGGAGAAAACCAAGAAAACCAGGGTTAGAGCCAAAGAAAACCAAGAAAAGCAGGGTTAGAGCGGAAGAAAACCAAGAAAAGCAGGGTTAGAGCGGAAAAAAACCAGGAAAAGCAGGGTTAGAGCCGAAGAAAACCAAGAAAAGCAGGGTTAGAGCGGAAGAAAACCAAGAAAAGCAGGGTTAGAGCGGAAGAAAACCAGGAAAAGCAGGGTTAGAGCCGAAGAAAACCAAGAAAAGCAGGGTTAGAACCGAAGAAAACCAAGAAAAACAGGTATAGAGCGGAAGAAAATTAAGAAAAGCAGGGTTAGAGCGGAAGAATACCAAGAAAAACAGGGTTAGAGCCGAAAAGAACCAAGAAAAACAGGGTTAGAGCAGAAGAAAACCAAGAAAAGCCGGGTTAGAACGGAAGAAAACCAGGAAAAGCCGGGTTAGAACGGAAGAAAACCAAGAAAAACAGGGTTAGAGCCGAAAAAAAACAAGAAAAACAGTGTTATAGCAGAAGAAAACCAAGAAAAGCCGGGTTAGAACGGAAGAAAACCAAGAAAAACAGGGTTAGAGCGGAAGAAAACCAAGAAAAACAGTGTTAGAGCCGAAAAAAACCAACAAAAACAGGGTTAGAGCGGAAGAAAACCAAGAAAAGCCGGGTTAGAACGGAAGAAAACCAAGAAAAGCCGGGTTAGAACGGAAGAAAACCAAGAAAAACAGGGTTAGAGCCGAAAGAAAACAAGAAAAACAGGGTTAGAGCAGAAGAAAACCAAGAAAAGCCGGGTTAGAACGGAAGAATACCAAGAAAAACAGGGTTAGAGCCGAAAAAAAACAAGAAAAACAGGGTTAGAGCCGAAGAAAACCAAGAAAAGCAGGGTTACAGCGGAAGAAAACCAAGAAAAGCAGGGTTAGAACGGAAGAAAACCAAGAAAAGCAGTGTTAGAGCAAAAGAAAACCAAGAAAAGCCGGGTTAGAACGGAAGAAAACCAAGAAAAACAGGGTTAGAGGCGAAAAAAACCAAGAAAAACAGGGTTAGAGCAGAAGAAAACCAAGAAAAGCCGGGTTAGAACGGATGAAAACCAAGAAAAGCCGGGTTTGAGCGGAAGAAAACCAGGAAAAACAGGCTTAAAGCCAAAAAAAAACAAGAAAAACGGTGTTAGAACAGAAGAAAACCAAGAAAAGCCGGGTTAGAACGGAAGAAAACCAAGAAAAGCCGGGTTAGAACGGAAGAAAAACAAGAAAAACAGGGTTAGAGCCGAAAAAAAAACAAGAAAAACAGGGTTAGAACAGAAGAAAACCAAGAAAAGCCGAGTTAGAACGGAAGAAAACCAGGAAAAGCCGGGTTAGAACGGAAGAAAACCAAGAAAAACAGGGTTAGAGCCTAAAAAAAAACAAGAAAAACAGGGTTAGAGCAGAAGAAAACCAAGAAAAACAGGGTTAGAGCGGAAGAAAACCAAGAAAAGCCGGGTTAGAACGGAAGAAAACCAGGAAATGCAGGGTTAGAGCAGATGAAAACCAAGAAAAGCAGGGTTAGAACGGAAGAAAACCAAGAAAAGCAGGGTTAGAGCAGAAGAAAACCAGGAAAAGCAGGCTTAAAGCCGAAAAAAACCAAGAAAAACAGGGTTAGAGCAGAAGAAAACCAAGAAAAGCCGGGTTAGAACGGAAGAAAACCAAGAAAAACAGGGTTAGAGGCGAAAAAAACCAAGAAAAACAGGTTTAGAGCAGAAGAAAACCAAGAAAAGCCGGGTTAGAACGGAAGAAAACCAGGAAAATCCGGGTTAGAACGGAAGAAAAGCAAGAAAAACAGGGTTTGACCCGAAGGAAAACCAAGAAAAACAGGGTTAGAGCAGAAGAAAACCAAGAAAAGCCGGGTTAGAACGGAAGAAAACCAAGAAAAGCCGGGTTAGAGCGGAAGAAAACCAGGAAAAGCAGGCTTAAAGCCGAAAAAAAACAAGAAAAACAGGGTTAGAGCAGAAGAAAACCAAGAGAAGCCGGGTTAGAACGGAAGAAAACCAAGAAAAGCCGGGTTAGAACGGAAGAAAACCAAGAAAAACAGGGTTAGAGCCGAAAAAAAACAAGAAAAACAGGGTTAGAACAGAAGAAAACCAAGAAAAGCCGGGTTAGAACGGAAGAAAACCAGGAAAAGCCGGGTTAGAACGGAAGAAAACCAAGAAAAACAGGGTTAGAGCCTAAAAAAAAACAAGAAAATCAGGGTTAGAGCAGAAGAAAACCAAGAAAAACAGGGTTAGAGTGGAAGAAAACCAAGAAAAGCCGGGTTAGAACGGAAGAAAACCAGGAAATGCAGGGTTAGAGCAGAAGAAAACCTAGAAAAGCAGGGTTAGAACAGAAGAAAACCAAGAAAAGCAGGGTTAGAGCAGAAGAAAACCAGGAAAAGCAGGCTTAAAGCCAAAAAAAACCAAAAAAAACAGGGTTAGAGCAGAAGAAAACCAAGAAAAGCCGGGTTAGAACGGAAGAAAACCAGGAAAAGCCGGGTTAGAACGGGAGAAAACCAAGAAAAACAGGGTTAGAGCCAAAGAAAACCAAGAAAAGCCGGGTTAGAGCGGAAGAAAACCAAGAAAAGCAGGCTTAGAGCAGAAGAAAACCAAGAAAAGCCGGGTTAGAACGGAAGAAAACCAAGAAAAGCAGGGTTAGAACAGAAGAAAACCAAGAAAAACAGAATTAGAGCCAAAAAAAAACAAGAAAAACAGGGTTAGAACAGAAGAAAACCAAGAAAAGCCGGGTTAGAACGGAAGAAAACCAGGAAAAGCAGGGTTAGAGCGGAAGAAAACCAAGAAAAGCAGGGTTAGAGCGGAAGAAAACCAAGAAAAGCAGGGTTAGAGCGGAAGAAAACCAAGAAAAGCAGGGTTAGAACCGAAGAAAACCAAGAAAAACAGGTTTAGAGCGGAAGAAAACCAAGAAAAGCAGGGTTAGAGCGGAAGAAAACCAAGAAAAGCAGGGTTAGAGCCGAAGAAAAGCAAGAAAAGCAGGGTTGGAGCGGAAGAAAACCAAGAAAAGCTTGGTTAGAACAGAAGAAAACCAAGAAAAGCAGGGTTAGAATGGAAGAAAACCAAGAAAAGCAGGGTTAGAGCGGAAGAAAACCAGGAAAAGGAGGTTTAAAGCCGAAAAGAACCAAGAAAAACAGGGTTAGAGCAGAAGAAAACCAAGAAAAGCCGGGTAAGAACGGAAGAAAACCATGAAAAAAAATGTTAGAGCAGAAGAAAACCAAGAAAAGCAGGGTTACAGCGGAAGAAAACCAAGAAAAACAGGGTTAGAGCGGAAGAAAACCAAGAAAAGCAGGCTTAAAGCCGAAAAAAAACAAGAAAAACAGGGTTAGAACAGAAGAAAACCAAGAAAAGCTGGGTTAGAACGGAAGAAACCCAGGAAAAGCCGGGTTAGAACGGAAGAAAACCAAGAAAAACAGGGTTAGAGCCGAAAAAAAACAAGAAAAACAGGGTTAGAACAGAAGAAAAACAAGAAAAGCCGGGTTAGAACGGAAGAAAACCAGGAAAAGCCGGGTTAGAACGGAAGAAAACCAAGAAAAGCCGGGTTAGAACGGAAGAAAACCAAGAAAAACAGGTTTAGAACATAAGAAGACTAAGAAAAGCCAAGTTAGAACGGAAGAAAACCAAGAAAAGCCGGGTTAGAACAGAAGAAAACCAAGAAAAACAGGCTTAGAGCAGAAGAAAACCAAGAAAAGCCGGGTTAGAACGGAAGAAAACCAAGAAAAGCAGGGTTAGAACAGAAGAAAACCAAGAAAAACAGAATTAGAGCCAAAAAAAAACAAGAAAAACAGGGTTAGAACAGAAGAAAACCAAGAAAAGCCGGGTTAGAACGGAAGAAAACCAAGAAAAGCCGGGTTAGAACGGAAGAAAACCAAGAAAAACAGGGTTAGAGCCGAAAAAAAACAAGAAAAACAGGGTTAGAGCCGAAAAAAACAAACAAAAACAAGGTTAGAGCGGAAGAAAACCAAGAAAAGCCGGGTAAGAATGGAAGAAAACCAAGAAAAGCCGGGTTAGAACGGAAGAAAACCAAGAAAAACAGGGTTAGAGCCGAAAGAAAAGAAGAAAAACAGGGTTAGAGCGGAAGAAAACCAAGAAAAGCCGGGTTAGAACGGAAGAATACCAAGAAAAACAGGGTTAGAGCCGAAAAAAACCAAGAAAAACGGGGTTAGAGCCGAAGAAAACCAAGAAAAGCAGGGTTAGAGCGGAAGAAAACCAAGAAAAGCTGGGTTAGAACGGAAGAAAACCAAGAAAAGCAGGGTTAGAGCCGAAGAAAACCAAGAAAAACAGGGTTAGAGCGGAAGAAAACCAAGAAAAACAGGGTTAGAGCCGAAAAAAACCAAGAAAAACAGGGTTAGAGCGGAAGAAAACCAAGAAAAGCCGGGTAAGAACGGAAGAAAACCAAGAAAAACAGGGTTAGATCAGAAGAAAACCAAGAAAAGCAGGGTTAGAGCGGAAGAAAACCAAGAAAAGCAGGGTTAGAGCGGAAGAAATCCAAGAAAAGCAGGGTTAGAACGAAAGAAAACCAAGAAAAGCAGGGTTAGAGCGGAAGAAAACCAAGAAAAGCAGGCTTAAAGCCTAAAAAAAATTAAGAAAAACAGGGTTAGAAGAGAAGAAAACCAAGAAAAGCCGGGTTAGAACGGAAGAAAACCAGGAAAAGCAGAGTTAGAACGGAAGAAAACCAAGAAAAACAGGGTTAGAGCCGAAAAAAAACAAGAAAAACAGGGTTAGAGCAGAAGAAAACCAAGAAAAGCAGGGTTAGAGCTGAAAATAACCAAGAAAAACAGGGTTAGAACGGAAGAAAACAAAGAAAAGCCGGGTTACAACGGAAGAAAACCAAGAAAAGCCGGGTTAGAACGGAAGAAAACCAAGAAAAACAGGGTTAGAGCCGAAAAAAAACAAGAAAAACAGGGTTAGAGCCGAAAAAAACCAACAAAAACAAGGTTAGAGCGGAAGAAAACCAAGAAAAGCCGGGTAAGAATGGAAGAAAACCAAGAAAAGCCGGGTTAGAACGGAAGAAAACCAAGAAAAACAGGGTTAGAGCCGAAAGAAAAGAAGAAAAACAGGGTTAGAGCGGAAGAAAACCAAGAAAAGCCGGGTTAGAACGGAAGAATACCAAGAAAAACAGGGTTAGAGCCGAAAAAAACCAAGAAAAACGGGGTTAGAGCCGAAGAAAACCAAGAAAAGCAGGGTTAGAGCGGAAGAAAACCAAGAAAAGCTGGGTTAGAACGGAAGAAAACCAAGAAAAGCAGGGTTAGAGCCGAAGAAAACCAAGAAAAACAGGGTTAGAGCGGAAGAAAACCAAGAAAAACAGGGTTAGAGCCGAAAAAAACCAAGAAAAACAGGGTTAGAGCGGAAGAAAACCAAGAAAAGCCGGGTAAGAACGGAAGAAAACCAAGAAAAACAGGGTTAGATCAGAAGAAAACCAAGAAAAGCAGGGTTAGAGCGGAAGAAAACCAAGAAAAGCAGGGTTAGAGCGGAAGAAATCCAAGAAAAGCAGGGTTAGAACGAAAGAAAACCAGGAAAAGCAGGGTTAGAGCTGAAAATAACCAAGAAAAGCAGGGTTAGAGCTGAAAATAACCAAGAAAAACAGGGTTAGAACGGAAGAAAACCAGGAAAAGCCGGGTTAGAACGGAAGAAAACCAAGAAAAACAGGGTTAGAGCCTAAAAAAAAACTAGAAAATCAGGGTTAGAGCAGAAGAAAACCAAGAAAAACAGGGTTAGAGTGGAAGAAAACCAAGAAAAACAGGGTTAGAGCTGAAAATAACCAAGAAAAACAGGGTTAGAGCAGAAGAAAACCAAGAAAAGCCGGGTTAGAACGGAAGAAAACCAAGAAAAGCAGGGTTAGAGCGGAAGAAAACCAAGAAAAGCAGGGTTAGAGCGGAAGAAAACCAAGAAAAGCAGGGTTAGAGCGGAAGAAAACCAAGAAAAGCAGGGTTAGAACCGAAGAGAACCAAGAAAAACAGGTTTAGAGCGGAAGAAAACCAAGAAAAGCAGGTTTAGAGCGGAAGAAAACCAAGAAAAGCAGGGTTAGAGCCGAAGAAAACCAAGAAAAGCAGGGTTGGAGCGGAAGAAAACCAAGAAAAGCTGGGTTAGAACGGAAGAAAACCAAGAAAAGCAGGGTTAGAACGGAAGAAAACCAAGAAAAGCAGGGTTAGAGCGGAAGAAAACCAGGAAAAGGAGGTTTAAAGCCGAAAAGAACCAAGAAAAACAGGGTTAGAGCAGAAGAAAACCAAGAAAAGCCGGGTTAGAACAGAAGAAAACCAAGAAAAACAGGGTTAGAGCCGAAAAAAACCAAAAAAAACAGGGTTAGGGCGGCAGAAAACCAAGAAAAGCCGGGTTAGAACGGAAGAAAACCAAGAAAAACAGGGTTAGATGCGAAAAAAACCAAGAAAAACAGGCTTAGAGCAGAAGAAAACCAAGAAAAGCCGGGTTAGAACGGAAGAAAACCAAGAAAAGCAGGGTTAGAACAGAAGAAAACCAAGAAAAACAGAATTAGAGCCAAAAAAAAACAAGAAAAACAGGGTTAGAACAGAAGAAAACCAAGAAAAGCCGGGTTAGAACGGAAGAAAACCAAGAAAAGCCGGGTTAGAACGGAAGAAAACCAAGAAAAACAGGGTTAGAGCCGAAAAAAAACAAGAAAAACAGGGTTAGAGCAGAAAAAAACCAACAAAAACAAGGTTAGAGCGGAAGAAAACCAAGAAAAGCCGGGTAAGAATGGAAGAAAACCAAGAAAAGCCGGGTTAGAACGGAAGAAAACCAAGAAAAACAGGGTTAGAGCCGAAAGAAAACAAGAAAAACAGGGTTAGAGCGGAAGAAAACCAAGAAAAGCCGGGTTAGAACGGAAGAATACCAAGAAAAACAGGGTTAGAGCCGAAAAAAACCAAGAAAAACGGGGTTAGAGCCGAAGAAAACCAAGGAAAGCAGGGTTAGAGCGGAAGAAAACCAAGAAAAGCTGGGTTAGAACGGAAGAAAACCAAGAAAAGCAGGGTTAGAGCCGAAAAAAACCAAGAAAAACAGGGTTAGAGCGGAAGAAAACCAAGAAAAACAGGGTTAGAGCCGAAAAAGGTTTAAAGCCGAAAAGAACCAAGAAAAACAGGGTTAGAGCAGAAGAAAACCAAGAAAAGCCGGGTTAGAACAGAAGAAAACCAAGAAAAACAGGGTTAGAGCCGAAAAAAACCAAAAAAAACAGGGTTAGGGCGGAAGAAAACCAAGAAAAGCCGGGTTAGAACGGAAGAAAACCAAGAAAAACAGGGTTAGATGCGAAAAAAACCAAGAAAAACAGGCTTAGAGCAGAAGAAAACCAAGAAAAGCCGGGTTAGAACGGAAGAAAACCAAGAAAAGCAGGGTTAGAACAGAAGAAAACCAAGAAAAACAGAATTAGAGCCAAAAAAAAACAAGAAAAACAGGGTTAGAACAGAAGAAAACCAAGAAAAGCCGGGTTAGAACGGAAGAAAACCAAGAAAAGCCGGGTTAGAACGGAAGAAAACCAAGAAAAACAGGGTTAGAGCCGAAAAAAAACAAGAAAAACAGGGTTAGAGCCGAAAAAAACCAACAAAAACAAGGTTAGAGCGGAAGAAAACCAAGAAAAGCCGGGTAAGAATGGAAGAAAACCAAGAAAAGCCGGGTTAGAACGGAAGAAAACCAAGAAAAACAGGGTTAGAGCCGAAAGAAAACAAGAAAAACAGGGTTAGAGCGGAAGAAAACCAAGAAAAGCCGGGTTAGAACGGAAGAATACCAAGAAAAACAGGGTTAGAGCCGAAAAAAAACAAGAAAAACGGGGTTAGAGCCGAAGAAAACCAAGAAAAGCAGGGTTAGAGCGGAAGAAAACCAAGAAAAGCCGGGTAAGAACGGAAGAAAACCAAGAAAAGCAGGGTTAGAGCCGGAAAAAACCAAGAAAAACAGGGTTAGAGCGGAAGAAAACCAAGAAAAACAGGGTTAGAGCCGAAAAAAACCAAGAAAAACAGGGTTAGAGCGGAAGAAAACCAAGAAAAGCCGGGTAAGAACGGAAGAAAACCAAGAAAAACAGGGTTAGATCAGAAGAAAACCAAGAAAAGCAGGGTTAGAGCGGAAGAAAACCAAGAAAAGCAGGGTTAGAGCGGAAGAAATCCAAGAAAAGCAGGGTTAGAACGAAAGAAAACCAAGAAAAGCAGGGTTAGAGCGGAAGAAAACCAAGAAAAGCAGGCTTAAAGCCGAAAAAAAATTAAGAAAAACAGGGTTAGAAGAGAAGAAAACCAAGAAAAGCCGGGTTAGAACGGAAGAAAACCAGGAAAAGCAGAGTTAGAACGGAAGAAAACCAAGAAAAACAGGGTTAGAGCCGAAAAAAACCAAGAAAAACAGGGTTAGAGCAGAAGAAAACCAAGAAAAGCAGGGTTAGAGCTGAAAATAACCAAGAAAAACAGGGTTAGAACGGAAGAAAACAAAGAAAAGCCGGGTTAGAACGGAAGAAAACCAAGAAAAGCCGGGTTAGAACGGAAGAAAACCAAGAAAAACAGGGTTAGAGCCGAAAAAAAACAAGAAAAACAGGGTTAGAGCCGAAAAAAACCAACAAAAACAAGGTTAGAGCGGAAGAAAACCAAGAAAAGCCGGGTAAGAATGGAAGAAAACCAAGAAAAGCCGGGTTAGAACGGAAGAAAACCAAGAAAAACAGGGTTAGAGCCGAAAGAAAACAAGAAAAACAGGGTTAGAGCGGAAGAAAACCAAGAAAAGCAGGGTTAGAGCGGAAGAAAACAAAGAAAAGCAGGGTTAGAGCCGAAGAAAACCAAGAAAAACAGGGTTAGAGCTGAAGAAAACCAAGAAAAACAGGGTTAGAGCCGAAAAAAAACAAGAAAAACAGGGTTAGAGCGGAAGAAAACCAAGAAAAGCCGGGTAAGAACGGAAGAAAACCAAGAAAAACAGGGTTAGATCAGAAGAAAACCAAGAAAAGCAAGGTTAGAGCGGAAGAAAACCAAGAAAAGCTGGGTTAGAACGGAAGAAAACAAAGAAAAGCAGGGTAAGAATGGAAGAAAACCAAGAAAAACAGGGTTAGAACGGAAGAATACCAAGAAAAACAGGGTTAGAGCCGAAAAAAACCAAGAAAAACGGGGTTAGAGCCGAAGAAAACCAAGAAAAGCAGGGTTAGAGCGGAAGAAAACCAAGAAAAGCTGGGTTAGAACGGAAGAAAACAAAGAAAAGCAGGGTTAGAGCCGAAGAAAACCAAGAAAAACAGGGTTAGAGCTGAAGAAAACCAAGAAAAACAGGGTTAGAGCCGAAAAAAACCAAGAAAAACAGGGTTAGAGCGGAAGAAAACCAAGAAAAGCCGGGTAAGAACGGAAGAAAACCAAGAAAAACAGGGTTAGATCAGAAGAAAACCAAGAAAAGCAAGGTTAGAGCGGAAGAAAACCAAGAAAAACAGGGTTAGAGCCGAAAAAAACCAAGAAAAACAGGGTTAGAGCAGAAGAAAACCAAGAAAAGCCGGGTAAGAACGGAAGAAAACCAAGAAAAACAGGGTTAGATCAGAAGAAAACCAAGAAAAGCAGGGTTAGAGCGGAAGAAAACCAAGAAAAGCAGGGTTAGAGCGGAAGAAATCCAAGAAAAGCAGGGTTAGAACGAAAGAAAACCAAGAAAAGCAGGGTTAGAGCGGAAGAAAACCAAGAAAAGCAGGCTTAAAGCCGAAAAAAAATTAAGAAAAACAGGGTTAGAAGAGAAGAAAACCAAGAAAAGCCGGGTTAGAACGGAAGAAAACCAGGAAAAGCAGAGTTAGAACGGAAGAAAACCAAGAAAAACAGGGTTAGAGCCGAAAAAAACCAAGAAAAACAGGGTTAGAGCAGAAGAAAACCAAGAAAAGCAGGGTTAGAGCTGAAAATAACCAAGAAAAACAGGGTTAGAACGGAAGAAAACAAAGAAAAGCCGGGTTAGAACGGAAGAAAACCAAGAAAAGCCGGGTTAGAACGGAAGAAAACCAAGAAAAACAGGGTTAGAGCCGAAAAAAAACAAGAAAAACAGGGTTAGAGCCGAAAAAAACCAACAAAAACAAGGTTAGAGCGGAAGAAAACCAAGAAAAGCCGGGTAAGAATGGAAGAAAACCAAGAAAAGCCGAGTTAGAACGGAAGAAAACCAAGAAAAACAGGGTTAGAGCCGAAAGAAAACAAGAAAAACAGGGTTAGAGCGGAAGAAAACCAAGAAAAGCCGAGTTAGAACGGAAGAATACCAAGAAAAACAGGGTTAGAGCCGAAAAAAACCAAGAAAAACGGGGTTAGAGCCGAAGAAAACCAAGAAAAGCAGGGTTAGAGCGGAAGAAAACCAAGAAAAGCTGGGTTAGAACGGAAGAAAACAAAGAAAAGCAGGGTTAGAGCCGAAGAAAACCAAGAAAAACAGGGTTAGAGCTGAAGAAAACCAAGAAAAACAGGGTTAGAGCCGAAAGAAACCAAGAAAAACAGGGTTAGAGCGGAAGAAAACCAAGAAAAGCCGGGTAAGAACGGAAGAAAACCAAGAAAAACAGGGTTAGATCAGAAGAAAACCAAGAAAAGCAAGGTTAGAGCGGAAGAAAACCAAGAAAAGCAGGGTTAGAGCGGAAGAAATCCAAGAAAAGCAGGGTTAGAACGAATGAAAACCAAGAAAAGCAGGGTTAGAGCGGAAGAAAACCAAGAAAAGCAGGCTTAAAGCCGAAAAAAAATTAAGAAAAACAGGGTTAGAAGAGAAGAAAACCAAGAAAAGCCAGAATAGAACGGAAGAAAACCAGGAAAAGCAGAGTTAGACCGGAAGAAAACCAAGAAAAACAGGGTTAGAGCCGAAAAAAACCAAGAAAAACAGGGTTAGAGCAGAAGAAAACAAAGAAAAGCAGGGTTAGGGCTGAAAATAACCAAGAAAAACAGGGTTAGAACGGAAGAAAACAAAGAAAAGCCGGGTTAGAACGGAAGAAAACCAGGAAAAGCCGGGTTAGAACGGAAGAAAACCAAGAAAAACAGGGTTAGAGCCAAAGAAAACCAAGAAAAGCCGGGTTAGAGCGGAAGAAAACCAAGAAAAGCAGGGTTAGAGCGGAAGAAAACCAAGAAAAACAGGGTTAGAGCCGAAAAAAACCAAGAAAAACAGGGTTAGAGCAGAAGAAAACCAAGAAAAGCAGGGTTAGAGCTGAAAATAACCAAGAAAAACAGGGTTAGAACGGAAGAAAACCAGGAAAAGCCGGGTTAGAACGGAAGAAAACCAAGAAAAACAGGGTTAGAGCCTAAAAAAAAACTAGAAAATCAGGGTTAGAACAGAAGAAAACCAAGAAAAACAGGGTTAGAGTGGAAGAAAACCAAGAAAAGCAGGGTTAGAGCCGAAGAAAACCAAGAAAAGCAGGGTTGGAGCGGAAGAAAACCAAGAAAAGCTGGGTTAGAACGGAAGAAAACCAAGAAAAGCAGGGTTAGAACGGAAGAAAACCAAGAAAAGCAGGGTTAGAGCGGAAGAAAACCAGGAAAAGGAGGTTTAAAGCCGAAAAGAACCAAGAAAAACAGGGTTAGAGTGGAAGAAAACCAAGAAAAGCCGGGTAAGAACGGAAGAAAACCAAGAAAAACAGGGTTAGAGCGGAAGAAAACCAGGAAAAGCAGGGTTAGAGCGGAAGAAAACCAAGAAAAGCAGGGTTAGAGCGGAAGAAAACCAAGAAAACCAGGGTTAGAGCGGAAGAAAACCAAGAAAAGCAGGGTTAGAATGGAAGAAAACCAAGAAAAGCATGGTTAGAGCTGAAGAAAACCAAGAAAAGCAGGGTTAGAAAAGAAGAAAACCAAGAAAAGCAGGGTTAGAGCGGAAGAAAACCAAGAAAAGCCGGGTTAGAACGGAAGAAAACCAAGAAAAGCTGGGTTAGAACGGAAGAAAACCAAGAAAAACAGGGTAAGAGCAGAAGAAAACCAAGAAAAAAAGGGTTAGAGCCGAAAAAAAACAACAAAAACAGGGTTAGATAAGAAGAAAACCAAGAAAAGCCGGGTAAGAACGGAAGAAAACCAAGAAAAACAGGGTTAGAGCAGAAGAATACCAAGAAAAGCAGGGTTAGAGCGGAAGAAAACCAAGAAAAGCAGGGTTAGAGCGGAAGAAAACCAAGAAAAGCAGGGTTAGAGCGGAAGAAAACCAAGAAAAGCAGGCTTAAAGCCGAAAAAAACCAAGAAAAACAGGGTTAGAACAGAAGAAAACCAAGAAAAGCAGGGTTAGAACGGAAGAAAACCAAGAAAAGCCGGGTAAGAACGGAAGAAAACCAAGAAAAACAGGGTTAGAGCCGAAAAAAACCAAGAAAAGCCGGGTTACAGCGGAAGAAAACCAGGAAAAGCCGGGTTAGAACGGAAGAAAACCAAGAAAAACAGGGTTAGAGCGGATAAAAACCAAGAAAAGCAGGGTTAGAGCAGAAGGAAACCAAGAAAAGCTGGGTTAGAACGGAAGAAAACCAAGAAAAACAGGGTTAGAGCGGAAGAAAACCAAGAAAAACAGGGTTAGAGCCGAAAAAAAACAAGAAAAACAGGCTTAGAGCGGAAGAAAACCAAGAAAAGCCGGGTAAGAACGGAAGAAAACCAAGAAAAACAGGGTTAGAGCAGAAGAAAACCAAGAAAAGCAGGGTTAGAGCGGAAGAAAACCAAGAAAAGCAGGCTTAAAGCCGAAAAAAACCAAGAAAAACAGGGTTAGAACAGAAGAAAACCAGGAAAAGCCGGGTTAGAACAGAAGAAAACCAAGAAAAACAGGGTTAGAACGGAAGAAAACCAAGAAAAACAGGGTTAGAGCCGAAAGAAAACAAGAAAAACAGGGTTAGAGCAGAAGAAAACCAAGAAAAGCCGGGTTAGAACGGAAGAATACCAAGAAAAACAGGGTTAGAGCCGAAAAAAGCCAAGAAAAGCAGGGTTAGAGCGGAAGAAAACCAAGAAAAGCAGGGTTAGAACGGAAGAAAACCAATAAAAGAAGGTTTAGAGCCGAAGAAAACCAAAAAAAACAGGGTTAGAGCCGAAAGAAAACAAGAAAAACAGGGTAAGAACGGAAGAAAACCAAGAAAAACAGGGTTAGAGCAGAAGAAAACCAAGAAAAACAGGGTTAGAGCGGAAGAAAACCAAGAAAAGCAGGGTTAGAGCGGAAGAAAACCAAGAAAAGCAGGGTTAGAACGGAAGAAGACCAAGAAAAGCAGGGTTAGAGCGGAAGAAAACCAGGAAAAGCCGGCTTAAAGCCGAAAAAAATCAGGAAAAACAGGGTTAGAACAGAAGAAAACGAAGAAAAGCCAGGTTAGAACGGAAGAAAACCAGGAAAAGCCGGGTTAGAACCGAAGAAAACCAAGAAAAACAGGGTTAGAGTCGAAAGAAAAGAAGAGAAACAGGGTTAGAGCAGAAGAAAACCAAGAAAAACAGGGTTAGAGCTGAAAATAACCAAGAAAAACAGGGTTAGAGCAGAAGAAAGCCAAGAAAAGCTGGGTTAGAACGGAAGAAAACCAGGAAAAGCCGGGTTAGAATGGAAGAAAACCAAGAAAAACAGGGTTAGAGCCAAAGAAAACCAAGAAAAGCACGGTTAGAGCGGAAGAAAACCAAGAAAAGCCGGGTTAGAGCGGAAGAAAACCAAGAAAAGCAGGGTTAGAACCGAAGAAAACCAAGAAAAGCAGGGTTAGAACCGAAGAAAAACAAGAAAAACAGGGTTAGAACGGAAGAAAACCAAGAAAAGCAGGGTTAGAGCGGAAGAAAACCAAGAAAAGCAGGGTTAGAGCGGATGAAAACCAAGAAAAGCAGGGTTGGAGCGGAAGAAAACCAAGAAAAGCAGGGTTAGAGCGGAAGAAAACCAAGAAAAACAGGGTTAGAGGGGAAGAAAACCAAGAAAAGCAGGGTTAGAGCAGAAGAAAACCAAGAAAAACAGGGTTAGAGCTGAAAATAACCAAGAAAAACAGGGTTAGATCAGAAGAAAGCCAAGAAAAGCCGGGTTAGAACGGAAGAAAACCAGGAAAAGCCGGGTTAGAATGGAAGAAAACCAATAAAAACAGGGTTAGAGCCGAAGAAAACCATGAAAAGCACGGTTAGAGCGGAAGAAAACCAAGAAAAGCAGGGTTAGAGCGGAAGAAAACCAAGAAAAGCAGGGTTAGAGCCGAAGAAAACCAAGAAAAGCAGGGTTAGAACCGAAGAAAACCAAGAAAAACAGTGTTAGAACAGAAGAAAACCAAGAAAAGCAGGGTTAGAGCGGAAGAAAACCAAGTAAAGCAGGGTTAGAGCGGATGAAAACCAAGAAAAGCAGGGTTGGAGCGGAAGAAAACCAAGAAAAGCAGGGTTAGAGCCGAAGAAAACCAAGAAAAACAGGGTTAGAGGGGAAGAAAACCAAGAAAAGCAGGGTTAGAGCGGAAGAAAACCAGGAAAAGCAGGCTTAAAGCCGAAAAAAACAAGAAAAACAGGGTTAGAGCAGAAGAAAACCAAGAAAAGCCGGGTAAGAACGGAAGAAAACCAAGAAAAACAATGTTAGAGCAGAAGAAAACCAAGAAAAGCAGGGTTAGAGCGGAAGAAAACCAAGAAAAGCAGGGTTAGAGCGGAAGAAAACCAAGAAAAACAGGGTTAGAGCCGAAAAAAAACAAGAAAAACAGGGTTAGAACAGAAGAAAACCAAGAAAAGCAGGGTTAGAACGGAAGAAAACCAGGAAAAGCTGTGTTAGAACAGAAGAAAACCAAGAAAAGCAGGGTTAGAACCGAAGAAAACCAGGAAAAGCCGGGTTAGAACGGAAGAAAACCAAGAAAAACAGGGTTAGAGCCGAAAAAAAACAAGAAATCAGGGTTAGAGCAGAACAAAACCAAAAAAAGCCGGGTTAGAACGGAAGAAAACCAAGAAAAACAGGGTTAGAGCCGAAAAAAAAACAAGAAAAACAGGCTTAGAGCAGAAGAAAACCAAGAAAAGCCGGGTTAGAACGGAAGAAAACCAAGAAAAGCAGGGTTAGAGCCGAAAAAAACCAAGAAAAACAGGGTTAGAGCCGAAAGAAAACCAAGAAAAGCGGGTAAGAACGGAAGAAAACCAAGAAAAACAGGGTTAGAGCAGAAGAAAACCAAGAAAAGCAGGGTCAGAGCGGAAGAAAACCAAGAAAAACAGGGTTAGAGCGGAAGAAAACCAAGAAAAGCAGGGTTAGAACGGAAGAAAACCAAGAAAAGCAGGGTTACAGCAGAAGAAAACCAAGAAAAGCAGGCTTAAAGCCGAAAAAAACCAAGAAAAACAGTGTTAGAAGAGAAGAAAACCAAGTAAAGCCGGGTGAGAACGGAAGAAAACCAAGAAAAGCCGGGTTAGAATGGAAGAAAACCAAGAAAAACAGGGATAGAGCCGAAAAAAACCAAGAAAAGAAGGGTTAGAGCAGAAGAAAACCAAAAAAAGCCGGGTTAGAACGGAAGAAAACCAAGAAAAGCAGGGTTAGAGCCGAAGAAAACCAAGAAAAACAGGGTTAGAGCGGAAGAAAACCAAGAAAAAGAGGGTTAGAGCCGAAAAAAAACAAGAAAAAGAGAGTTAGAGGAGAAGAAAACCAAGAAATGCCAGGTTAGAATGGAACAAAATCAAGAAAAGTAGGGTTAGAGCGGAAGAAAACCAAGAAAAGGAGGGTTAGAAAGGAAGAAAACAAAGAAAGACAGGGTTAGAGCGGAAGAAAACCAAGAAAAGCCGGGTAAGAACGGAAGAAAACCAAGAAAAACAGGGTTAGAGCAGAAGAAAACTAAGAAAAGCAGGGTTAGAGCGGAAGAAAACCAAGAAAAGCAGGGTTAGAGCGGAAGAAAACCTCATCTACTCATCGTCACATTCCAACATGGTTCCTTGTGTAACTCTATTGATACCTCCACATCTACATACAGCTTCATTTTCAAACATCAGCTCCGTGTCCCCCCCCAGACACCTCAACATCCCCCCCCAAACATCTCTGCCCCCCATCAGCTCAGCATTATTCAAGTATCAGAGCCAGAACTCACCTCCTGTAGTGCTGTTCTAGGCCGAGCAGCGTGATGGCGGAGAAGCCAAGTCCTGCAGCTCCATCCAGCAGCTCTTGGTCCAAGGCAGCAACAGAGCAGAAGAGCTTCTTCATGTGGGTAGATGTGACCTCAGCGAGGAGCTCCAGCAAATACCTGCTGCCCCACAGTGCCAGCCCTTATATGAGCACCAGGAGGGGGCGGAGCCAGCCCTGCAGCCAATCAGGTGCATTGCCTACACTTGGGCTGTACTGCTGTGTCCCCGCCCCATCATGGCTTCCAACCATGACTAAGCATTTCTATTATATCACCCTGATTATATAATAATTATCATCGTCCCCATGACCCCCCATCGTTCCAATGTCTCCCCAGCATCTACCCTAGAGCGGTGCCCACAGTGTCACCCCATTGCAAGAGTGAGATCTGCACCCCCGTGTCCATATACTGTGCTGTTGTTTCTCCTCTATCCACAACCCTCCCCTATAAGAACAAATAAATATAATTACTCACCTGTTACTGTTTTGTTTTTGTCTTTGTTCTTGAATGGGGATGTTATGTAACATCCTGATTGGGCACCTGCTGAGGGGAGGGGCCCACCCCATGGGCACAGGTGGGGGCCGTTGAGGGGTGAATTGCGATTGGTTGGAGCCTGGCTCCTCCCCTCCTTGATTGGTATTTAAGGGCTGGGAAGGGCAGGGGGCAGCATCAGTTCCAGCTCGGTGCTCCTATGGGAGCATTGAGGGAGAGGATTCTCCTTCCTGATGCTTTCGAGCTCTGGATGCCATATGAGATGCGACTCTGCTTGGAGATCCTTTCCTTTGGGGTCAATGGTGAGTCTTTGACTTTGCAATGGGGTAAGGAATTTCTTCTTTATTACTGGGCTGATGTCTTCTCCCTTTGATTGCTCCTAACAGCACTTATGGATGGGGGTGAGAAGGAGCTGTATCTAGAGCCTCCTTCCTTTGGATGGAAGGCTCAGCCTTCACAATGGGGTGAGCGATCTCTTCTTTATTGCAGGGTTTGGGGGTGCAATGGGTCACTTTGGGATGCTCCATCCCTAGAGGAGTTTGAGGCTGTGGGATCTTGGTGTGGTGGTTGGTGACTGTCCCCATAGCAGGGGGGTTGAATGGAGATGGTCGTGATGGTCTTCACTGCTGATCGTCATTTGATTCTATGCTCATATATTGCAGAGTATCAGCCCCAGTGCTGGCTCCTATGGGACACTGTTCATCATCATCTCCATCTGGACATGGAGCCATTGGCTGCTGCTCTCTGGACTCGGTTCTACAGCCAGTTCTTCATCCATCTCATCATCTTCCCATCCACTCGGTGTCTTCATCACTTGGACATGAGGACACTGTGGGGTCCTGCATCAGAGGCCTTGGTGAAGTCTAAGTAGATGATATCAGCAGCTCTTCCTTCATCTGCTGATGTATCAGTGCCATCATAGAAGTCTATGAGGTCAGTCAAGGAGGATTTGCCCTTGGTGAAGTCACACTGGTTCTCCATCGTCACCTCCTGCCTTCCGTGAGCCCTGGGTCCTTCTATGAGGATCTCCATCATCACCTCCTGCCTTCCTTGAGCCCTGGGTCCTTCTATGAGGATCTCCATCATCACCTCCTGCCTTCCATGAGCCCTGGGTCCTTCTATGAGGATCTGCATCATCACCTCCTGCCTTCCGTGAGCCCTGGGTCCTTCTATGAGGATCTCCATCATCACCTCCTGCTTCAATGAGCCCTGGGTCCTTCTATGAGGATCTGCTTTGTGGTCATTCCCAGCACAGCAGTGGGACCGACGGCTCAGCCGTTCCTGGGCTCATCCCTTCTACCTTCCTACAAAGGAGCGCCATGTTGGCTGTGTTTCTGCTCACCGGACTGCACCCCATTGTCACCACTTCTCAGTCTGCGATGCATCTCATCTGGACTCATAGACTGTTTGATTTCAAGACCTTGGTTGGTCTTGGACTGGGTTGTTGACCTTATAAGGTCCAATGGGGTCTTATGTGGGGCCCTATTGGTTCCAATGGGGTCTCATGGGGCCCTATTGGTTCCAACATCCCTCCCTACCAAAGCCAAGGTGAGTGCTGTGTCTATGAGCTGCCCTGCAGATGTGGGCAGTGCCTTCATTGCCGTGTTGTGTCCTACAGGTTCCAGCAGAGCACAGAGATGTGCGGCTCCTGTTGAGAGCAGCGAGGAACAGAAACCTGCATTGCCTGGACCCAGCTTTGCTGATGGTAACTCTCAGCCCAGCAGGTAAGGGCAGCACACACAATTGCTTTTTATCTGTTACATACTGAAATTGAAGGTAACGTTCCATTATTATAATGATAATATCTGCTCTCATCCTTCTGCATTCTCTTTTCCTCTGTTCTCTGCTATTTCTCCAGCATTTCCTGCAGTGTTTCCTTTGTTCTCACTTTATGTTCTGTTCATTCTATGGGCCTTGTTGTTCATTTTGGTGCTTCATTCCCTTCAGCCTTTCATTCCATGTTGGAGTTCCAAGCAGTTTCCTCTGCCGCCTTGCCCCCCATCTTGATGTTTCTTGTAGTGCCCTTTTGGGCCTTGCCCTCCATCTTGATGTTTCTTGTAGTGCCCTTTTGGGCCTTGCCCCCCATCTTGATGTTTCTTGTAGTGCCCTTTTAGGCCTAGCCATTCATCTTGGTGTTTGCTGCAGTTTTCTCTTCAGCTTTGCCCTCCATCTTGATGTTCCTTGCAGTGTTCTTCTGGGCCTTGTCCTCATCTTGATGTTCTGCGTGATGTTCCCTTGGGCCTTGCCATCCATCTTGATGTTTTACATGATCTTTTTTGGCCCTTGCCCTCCATCTTGATGTTTCAGCAGTTCTGTTTTGGGCCTTGCCCTCTGTTTTGCAGTTCCATGCAGTGTTCTTTTAGGCCTTGCCCTACATCTTGATGTTGTATGTGCCCTTTTGGGCCTTGCTCTCCATCTTGCTGTTCCTTTAATGCCCTTTTGGGCCTTGCTCTCCATCTTGCTGTTCCCTGCCATGTTCTCTTGGGACATGCCCTCCTTTTTGTTGTTCCTGCAGTGTTCTTTTGGTGTTTCCATTTGGCCTCCTACGCTGCCTTCCCTTTGCCCTCTGTTCTTGGTGTTTCATACCACTCTCCTCGCTGTTGCTTTCCCTTGTGCTTTCCCTTGGCTGTTCTCTTACTGCTGCCCTTGCCTTACTGTTGGTGTTTGCTTTGCTTTTCTTTTGTTGGGGCTTTCTGTGCTTGTTCTGCTGCCTTTGCCTTTGGCTCTATGGGGTTTGCTGGGAGGCAGCATTCATGGTAATCTTGACCTTAAGGGAACTTTATGGGATAATTGCAGGAACTTTATGGCCTTAATGGGAAATTTAGTGAGAATTGCAGTTTTCTGTAGAGTATCTGTAAATCTAACCCTTTGTTTTTAAGTAACCTTCATTCTAATCATAGTGCAAAATACCATTTTAAAGTAACTGCACCTTTAACCTTAGAAATAGCATTACTTCTATTTCTAATAGTATTTATTCCATCCCTAATAGCATGGATTCTATCCTACTGATGAGAGCAGCGAGGAACAGAAACCCGCATTGCCTGGAATGCTCCAGACCCAGCTTTATTGATGGTAACTCTCAGCCCAGCAGGTAAGGGCAGCACACACAATTGCTTTTTACTTGTTCCATACTGAGATTGAAGGTAACGTTCCATTATTATAATGATAATGTCTGCTCTCGTCCTTCTGCATTCTCTTTTCCTCTGTTCTCTGCTGTTTCTCCAGCATTTCCTGCAGTGTTTCCTTTGTTCTCACTTTATGTTCTGTTCATTCTATGGGCCTTGTTGTTCATTTTGGTGCTTCATTCCCTTCAGCCTTTCATTCCATGTTGGAGTTCCAAGCAGTTTCCTCTGCCGCCTTGCCCCCCATCTTGATGTTTCTTGTAGTGCCCTTTTGGGCCTTGCCCCCCATCTTGATGTTTCTTGTAGTGCCCTTTTGGGCCTTGCCCCCCATCTTGATGTTTCTTGTAGTGCCCTTTTGGGCCTTGCCCCCCATCTTGATGTTTCTTGTAGTGCCCTTTTGGGCCTTGCCCCCCATCTTGATGTTTCTTGTAGTGCCCTTTTAGGCCTAGCCATTCATCTTGGTGTTTGCTGCAGTTTTCTCTTCAGCTTTGCCCTCCATCTTGATGTTCCTTGCAGTGTTCTTCTGGGCCTTGTCCTCATCTTGATGTTCTGCGTGATGTTCCCTTGGCCCTTGCCCTCCATCTTGATGTTTCAGCAGTTCTGTTTTGGGCCTTGCCCTCTGTTTTGCAGTTCCATGCAGTGTTCTTTTAGGCCTTGCCCTACATCTTGATGTTGTATGTGCCCTTTTGGGCCTTGCTCTCCATCTTGATGTTCCCTGCAGTGTTCTTTATGGCCTTGCTCTATTTTGCAGTTCCATGCAGCATTCTTTTGGGCCTTGCCCTCTGTTTCATTGTTCCCTTTGTTGTTGTCTTGGTGCTCCACGCTGTTTTGCCTTTGGCCTTTGTTCTTGGTGTTTCCTATAATGGTCTGTTTGCTGTTGCTTTTGCTTTGGCTTTCCCTTGGCTTTCCTTATTGCTTTTGTCCTTGTCTTACCCTTGGCTGCTTGCTTTGCTTTTCTGTTGCAGTGTCTTTCTGTGGTTGTTCTGCTTGTGTTTGGGATTTGCTGGGAGGTTTTGTTTGTGTTAATCTTGATCTGCTCCCCCGGCTTAATGCGGGTTGTAGTGATAAAGTCTGTAACCTGTATTTGTTAATGGAACCGATATTTACCTAATATTTACCCAATACTAAAGGTGTCTGTTATGATAAATGCAGTCATAAAAGTGATGCTCAGTGATTTATGTGAAAGTCACTTTAATTATGATTGTAGTGTGGGATACAATTGTTAAACTTACTGCAAATCTAGACTTAAAAGTAGCATTAATTATATCCATAATAGCATTAATTATATTTTTAATAGCATTAATTCTAGCCCAGTGCCTTCATTGTCATGTTGTGTCCAACAGGTTCCAGCAATGCACAGAGATGTGAGGCTCCTGATGAGAGCAGCGAGGAACAGTAACCTGCATTGCCTGGACCAGCTTTGCTGATGGTAACTCTCAGCCCAGCAGGTAAGGGCAGCACATAGCAATTGGTTTTTACTTGTTATGTACTGAGATGTGAGGTTAGTGTTTTTGACTTCATTTTTGCACTCCGTGGTGTCCTATGGGCTGTCTGTGCTTGTCCTACTGTGTTGTCTTTGTGTTTGGTCTTTGCTGTTGCTCAGTTGTTTCTTGCAGTGTTTTCCTTGCCCTCCATTTTGGCGTTCCTTGCATTGTTCTCTTAGGCCTTGCCCTCCATTTTGGTATCTTGCATCATTCTTTTGGGCTTTGCTGTCCATTTAGGCATCCATTGCATCATTCTTTTGGGCTTTGCCGTCCATTTAGGCATCCATTGCATCATTCTTTTGGACTTTGCCGTCCATTTAGGCATCCACTGCATCATTCTTTTGGACTTTGCCGTCCATTTAGGCATCCATTGCATCATTCTTTTGGGCTTTGCCGTCCATTTAGGCATCCATTGCATCATTCTTTTGGGCTTTGCCGTCCATTTAGGCATCCATTGCATCATTCTTTTGGACTTTGCCGTCCATTTAGGCATCCATTGCATCATTCTTTTGGACTTTGCTGTCCATTTAGGCATCCATTGCATCATTCTTTTGGGCTTTGCAGTCCATTTTGCCATTCCTTTTCTTGTTCTCTTGGGCTTTGCCCTCCTTTTCAGTGTTCCCTGCATCCTTTTGTAGGCCCTTGCCCAATATTTTGATATTCTCTTGGGTGCTTTCTTCCATTTTGCAGTTGCCTGCATCATTTTGTTGCGCCTTAATGTCCCTATTCCTGTTCTCTGCAGTGTTTTGTGTTGTATTATGTTCTGTTTTGATGTTTTTTGTGCCGCTCTTTTGGGCCTTGCTGTTCATTTTGGCATTCTCTGTGTTCTTCTTTTGTACTTTTAGCTCCATTTTGGTGTTTATTGTAGCAAATTTTTGGGCCTTGCCCACTATTTTACATTTTCATGTCCCACTTGCTATAGCCCATTGATCTAACTATCTGCTTTTCTTCCTTAGGGCCCTTATATTCCCTGGCTGATGGATGTTCCCCTTTGATGCAGCGCTCCATGCTGCCATGCAGGCGTTTAATAAAGCTTTGGGGGGCTGACGATCCATCACAACACCACATCAGCTACATATTAGTCAAGTAACCTCCATTTAATTGGAATTAGCTTTTGAGTTAAGTTCTGTTAATCAAATTGGTTTAAGGTTTGCGTTCAGTTAACCTTACCCAAATTGGTTTTAGATTTGACATCACACTTCAACAAATTGGTTTTAGCTTAGTAATCTATTAACTTCACCCACATTGGGTTTTGTTTTGTAATCATATCACTGCAACTAAATTGGTTTTTGCTTTGTTGTCAGTTAATCTTAATGAAATTGGTTATAGCTTTTCAATTAATTCTTTTAACAAAATTGGCTTTAGCTTTCAATTAGTCATTGTTAATCAAATTGGCTTTAGTTTTGCCATTTTATTTTTAATTAAATTGACTTTAGTTTTCTAATTTTTTAATGTTACTTAAATTGGTTGTAGCTTTACAACCATTTAAGTATAATCTAATTGGCTGTAGCTTTGCAGTCTATCTTAATTGAATTGGCTTTCACTTTACAATCATTTAATCCTAAACTAATTGGCTTTAGCTTTGCAATCATTAAATTTTAAACTAATTGGCTTTAACTTTGCTATTATTTAACCTTAACCAAATTGGTTTAAGGTTTGATTTCAATTAATATCAGCCAAATTGGCTTTATTTATCCTTGCTTACGGGGCTGGGCTAGCCCACTTTTTTTCTATCCGGGCTAACCCAGCCCCGTAACCAACGCCCACAGCCTGAGGGAGCTGAGTTGCTTCCCGGCCACTCTTTGACTCGTGCCCATTTGCGGCCACTCTTTGACTTGTGCCCATTTGCGGCCATTATAAGATTTACGCTGATTTCAGTGTGTGCAATTATTTTTTGTCAACCAAATTGGCTTTTGTATTGGACTCAATTAATTTCAACCCAAATTGGCTTTAGCTTTGCATTCAATTATTGTCAACCAAATTGGATTTTGCTTTGGAATCTAATTATCTAATTCAGATTGGCTTAAGTTTTGCAATCAATTAATCTCAGCTAAATTGGCTTTAGGTTTAAAATTAATTTATGTCAACTAAATTGGCTTCAAATTAACTCAATTTAATTGGCTTTATTTTTCAAATCAAATTATTTTAGCCAAATTGGCTTTATTTATCCTTGCTTACGGGGCTGGGCTAGCCCACTTTTTTTCTATCCGGGCTAACCCAGCCCCGTAACCACTATCTATGGCCTGAGGGAGCCGAGTTGCTTCCCGGCCACTCTTTGACTCGTGCCTATTTGCGGCCACTCTTTGACTTGCGCCCATTTGTGGCCATTATGAGAGTTACGCTGGTTTCAGCGCTGTGCTGCCATTTTGAATGTGCCACATTGGCTTTAGCTTTGCAGTCAATTATTGTTAATCAAATTGGCTTTAATACTGAGTCCATTCATGTTTGTGTTATTGATTTCAATTTTGCCTTGCTGTGTATATAATGCGCTGATGCTGTAATTGTACCTTGTGCCATGCAATGTACTGTGTATTTGGATGCTGTGTCTGTCAACTGCGCTGTGCTCTGTACTCAACATGTAGATGCTGCGCCTGTAACCCGGGATGGACAATTTGCTGTGTATATGGATGTTGTACATGTACAATG
>NW_028188946.1:1713906-1776406 GCF_054131305.1 Coturnix japonica
GCTAGCCCAGCCCCGTAAGCAAGGATAAATAAAGCCAATTTGGCTAAAATAATTTGATTTGAAAAATAAAGCCAATTAAATTGAGTTAATTTGAGTTAATTTGAGTTAATTTGAAGCCAATTTAGTTGACATAAATTAATTTTAAACCTAAAACCAATTTAGCTGAGATTAATTGATTGCAAAACTTAAGCCAATCTGAATTAGATAATTAGATTCCAAAGCAAAATCCAATTTGGTTGACAATAATTGAATGCAAAGCTAAAGCCAATTTGGGTTGAAATTAATTGAGTCCAATACAAAAGCCAATTTGGTTGACAAAAAATAATTGCACACACTGAAATCAGCGTAAATCTTATAATGGCCGCAAATGGGCGCAAGTCAAAGAGTGGCCGCAAATGGGCACGAGTCAAAGAGTGGCCGGGAAGCAACTCAGCTCCCTCAGGCTGTGGGCGTTGGTTACGGGGCTGGGTTAGCCCAGATAGAAAAAAAGTGGGCTAGCCCAGCCCCGTAAGCAAGGATAAATAAAGCCAATTTGGCTGATATTAATTGAAATCAAACCTTAAACCAATTTGGTTAAGGTTAAATAATAGCAAAGTTAAAGCCAATTAGTTTAAAATTTAATGATTGCAAAGCTACAGCCAATTAGATTATACTTAAATGGTTGTAAAGCTACAACCAATTTAAGTAACATTAAAAAATTAGAAAACTAAAGTCAATTTAATTAAAAATAAAATGGCAAAACTAAAGCCAATTTGATTAACAATGACTGATTGAAAGCTAAAGCCAATTTTGTTAAAAGAATTAATTGAAAAGCTATAACCAATTTCATTAAGATTAACTGACAACAAAGCAAAAACCAATTTAGTTGCAGTGATATGATTACAAAACAAAACCCAATGTGGGTGAAGTTAATAGATTACTAAGCTAAAACCAATTTGGGTAAGGTTAACTGAACGCAAACCTTAAACCAATTTGATTAACAGAACTTAACTCAAAAGCTAATTCCAATTAAATGGAGGTTACTTGACTAATATGTAGCTGATGTGGTGTTGTGATGGATCGTCAGCCCCCCAAAGCTTTATTAAACGCCTGCATGGCAGCATGGAGTGCTGCATCAAAGGGGAACATCCATCAGCCAGGGAATATAAGGGCCCTAAGGAAGAAAAGCAGATAGTTAGATCAATGGGCTATAGCAAGTGGGACATGAAAATGTAAAATAGTGGGCAAGGCCCAAAAATTTGCTACAATAAACACCAAAATGGAGCTAAAAGTACAAAAGAAGAACACAGAGAATGCCAAAATGAACAGCAAGGCCCAAAAGAGCAGCACAAAAAACATCAAAACAGAACATAATACAACACAAAACACTGCAGAGAACAGGAATAGGGACATTAAGGCGCAACAAAATGATGCAGGCAACTGCAAAATGGAAGAAAGCACCCAAGAGAATATCAAAATATTGGGCAAGGGCCTACAAAAGGATGCAGGGAACACTGAAAAGGAGGGCAAAGCCCAAGAGAACAAGAAAAGGAATGGCAAAATGGACTGCAAAGCCCAAAAGAATGATGCAATGGATGCCTAAATGGACAGCAAAGTCCAAAAGAATGATGCAATGGATGCCTAAATGGACGGCAAAGTCCAAAAGAATGATGCAATGGATGCCTAAATGGACGGCAAAGTCCAAAAGAATGATGCAGTGGATGCCTAAATGGACGGCAAAGTCCAAAAGAACGATGCAATGGATGCCTAAATGGACGGCAAAGCCCAAAAGAATGATGCAATGGATGCCTAAATGGACAGCAAAGCCCAAAAGAATGATGCAAGATACCAAAATGGAGGGCAAGGCCTAAGAGAACAATGCAAGGAACGCCAAAATGGAGGGCAAGGAAAACACTGCAAGAAACAACTGAGCAACAGCAAAGACCAAACACAAAGACAACACAGTAGGACAAGCACAGACAGCCCATAGGACACCACGGAGTGCAAAAATGAAGTCAAAAACACTAACCTCACATCTCAGTACATAACAAGTAAAAACCAATTGCTATGTGCTGCCCTTACCTGCTGGGCTGAGAGTTACCATCAGCAAAGCTGGTCCAGGCAATGCAGGTTACTGTTCCTCGCTGCTCTCATCAGGAGCCTCACATCTCTGTGCTCTGCTGGAACCTGTTGGACACAACATGACAATGAAGGCACTGGGCTAGAATTAATGCTATTAAAGATATAATTAATGCTATTATGGATATAATTAATGCTACTTTTAAGTCTAGATTTGCAGTAAGTTTAACAATTGTATCCCACACTACAATCATAATTAAAGTGACTTTCACATAAATCACTGAGCATCACTTTTATGACTGCATTTATCATAACAGACACCTTTAGTATTGGGTAAATATTAGGTAAATATCGGTTCCATTAACAAATACAGGTTACAGACTTTATCACTACAACCCGCATTAAGCCGGGGGAGCAGATCAAGATTAACACAAACAAAACCTCCCAGCAAATCCCAAACACAAGCAGAACAACCACAGAAAGACACTGCAACAGAAAAGCAAAGCAAGCAGCCAAGGGTAAGACAAGGACAAAAGCAATAAGGAAAGCCAAGGGAAAGCCAAAGCAAAAGCAACAGCAAACAGACCATTATAGGAAACACCAAGAACAAAGGCCAAAGGCAAAACAGCGTGGAGCACCAAGACAACAACAAAGGGAACAATGAAACAGAGGGCAAGGCCCAAAAGAATGCTGCATGGAACTGCAAAATAGAGCAAGGCCATAAAGAACACTGCAGGGAACATCAAGATGGAGAGCAAGGCCCAAAAGGGCACATACAACATCAAGATGTAGGGCAAGGCCTAAAAGAACACTGCATGGAACTGCAAAACAGAGGGCAAGGCCCAAAACAGAACTGCTGAAACATCAAGATGGAGGGCAAGGGCCAAAAAAGATCATGTAAAACATCAAGATGGATGGCAAGGCCCAAGGGAACATCACGCAGAACATCAAGATGAGGACAAGGCCCAGAAGAACACTGCAAGGAACATCAAGATGGAGGGCAAAGCTGAAGAGAAAACTGCAGCAAACACCAAGATGAATGGCTAGGCCTAAAAGGGCACTACAAGAAACATCAAGATGGGGGGCAAGGCCCAAAAGGGCACTACAAGAAACATCAAGATGGAGGGCAAGGCCCAAAAGGGCACTACAAGAAACATCAAGATGGGGGGCAAGGCCCAAAAGGGCACTACAAGAAACATCAAGATGGAGGGCAAGGCCCAAAAGGGCACTACAAGAAACATCAAGATGGGGGGCAAGGCGGCAGAGGAAACTGCTTGGAACTCCAACATGGAATGAAAGGCTGAAGGGAATGAAGCACCAAAATGAACAACAAGGCCCATAGAATGAACAGAACATAAAGTGAGAACAAAGGAAACACTGCAGGAAATGCTGGAGAAACAGCAGAGAACAGAGGAAAAGAGAATGCAGAAGGATGAGAGCAGATATTATCATTATAATAATGGAACATTACCTTCAATTTCAGTATGTAACAGATAAAAAGCAATTGTGTGTGCTGCCCTTACCTGCTGGGCTGAGAGTTACCATCAGCAAAGCTGGGTCCAGGCAATGCAGGTTTCTGTTCCTCGCTGCTCTCAACAGGAGCCGCACATCTCTGTGCTCTGCTGGAACCTGTAGGACACAACACGGCAATGAAGGCACTGCCCACATCTGCAGGGCAGCTCATAGACACAGCACTCACCTTGGCTTTGGTAGGGAGGGATGTTGGAACCAATAGGGCCCCATGAGATCCCATTGGAACCAATAGGGCCCCACATAAGACCCCATTGGACCTTATAAGGTCAACAACCCAGTGCAAGACCAACCAAGGTCTTGAAATCAAACAGTCTATGAGTCCAGATGAGATGCATCGCAGACTGAGAAGTGGTGACAATGGGGTGCAGTCCGGTGAGCAGAAACACAGCCAACATGGCGCTCCTTTGTAGGAAGGTAGAAGGGATGAGCCCAGGAACGGCTGAGCCGTCGGTCCCACTGCTGTGCTGGGAATGACCACAAAGCAAATCCTCATAGAAGGACCCAGGGCTCATTGAAGCAGGAGGTGATGATGGAGATCCTCATAGAAGGACCCAGGGCTCATTGAAGCAGGAGGTGATGATGGAGATCCTCATAGAAGGACCCAGGGCTCACGGAAGGCAGGAGGTGATGATGCAGATCCTCATAGAAGGACCCAGGGCTCATGGAAGGCAGGAGGTGATGATGGAGATCCTCATAGAAGGACCCAGGGCTCAAGGAAGGCAGGAGGTGATGATGGAGATCCTCATAGAAGAACCCAGGGCTCACGGAAGGCAGGAGGTGACGATGGAGAACCAGTGTGACTTCACCAAGGGCAAATCCTCCTTGACTGACCTCATAGACTTCTATGATGGCACTGATACATCAGCAGATGAAGAAAGAGCTGCTGATATCATCTACTTAGACTTCACCAAGGCCTCTGATGCAGGACCCCACACCGTCCTCATGTCCAAGTGATGAAGACACCGAGTGGATGGGAAGATGATGAGATGGATGAAGAACTGGCTGTAGAACCGAGTCCAGAGAGCAGCAGCCAATGGCTCCATGTCCAGATGGAGATGATGATGAACAGTGTCCCATAGGAGCCAGCACTGGGGCTGATACTCTGCAATATATGAGCATAGAATCAAATGACGATCAGCAGTGAAGACCATCACGACCATCTCCATTCAACCCCCCTGCTATGGGGACAGTCACCAACCACCACACCAAGATCCCACAGCCTCAAACTCCTCTAGGGATGGAGCATCCCAAAGTGACCCATTGCACCCCCAAACCCTGCAATAAAGAAGAGATCGCTCACCCCATTGTGAAGGCTGAGCCTTCCATCCAAAGGAAGGAGGCTCTAGATACAGCTCCTTCTCACCCCCATCCATAAGTGCTGTTAGGAGCAATCAAAAGGAGAAGACATCAGCCCAGTAATAAAGAAGAAATTCCTTACCCCATTGCAAAGTCAAAGACTCACCATAGACCCCAAAGGAAAGGATCTCCAAGCAGAGTCGCATCTCATATGGCATCCAGAGCTCGAAAGCAGCAGGAAGGAGAATCCTCTCCCTCAATGCTCGCATAGGAGCACCGAGCTGGAACTGATGCTGCCCCCTGCCCTTCCCAGCCCTTAAATACCAATCAAGGAGGGGAGGAGCCAGGCTCCAACCAATCGCAATTCACCCCTCAACGGCCCCCACCTGTGCCCATGGGGTGGGCCCCTCCCCTCAGCAGGTGCCCAATCAGGATGTTACATAACATCCCCATTCAAGAACAAAGACAAAAACAAAACAGTAACAGGTGAGTAATTATATTTATTTGTTCTTATAGGGGAGGGTTGTGGATAGAGGAGAAACAACAGCACAGTATATGGACACGGGGGTGCAGATCTCACTCTTGCAATGGGGTGACACTGTGGGCACCGCTCTAGGGTAGATGCTGGGGAGACATTGGAACGATGGGGGGTCATGGGGACGATGATAATTATTATATAATCAGGGTGATATAATAGAAATGCTTAGTCATGGTTGGAAGCCATGATGGGGCGGGGACACAGCAGTACAGCCCAAGTGTAGGCAATGCACCTGATTGGCTGCAGGGCTGGCTCCGCCCCCTCCTGGTGCTCATATAAGGGCTGGCACTGTGGGGCAGCAGGTATTTGCTGGAGCTCCTCGCTGAGGTCACATCTACCCACATGAAGAAGCTCTTCTGCTCTGTTGCTGCCTTGGACCAAGAGCTGCTGGATGGAGCTGCAGGACTTGGCTTCTCCGCCATCACGCTGCTCGGCCTAGAACAGCACTACAGGAGGTGAGTTCTGGCTCTGATACTTGAATAATGCTGAGCTGATGGGGGGCAGAGATGTTTGGGGGGGGATGTTGAGGTGTCTGGGGGGGGACATGGAGCTGATGTTTGAAAATGAAGCTGTATGTAGATGTGGAGGTATCAATAGAGTTACACAAGGAACCATGTTGGAATGTGACGATGAGTAGATGAGGTTTTCTTCCGTTTTAACTTGGCTTTTCTTGGTTTTTTTCGGTTCTAACCCTGTTTTTCTTGGTTTTCTTCCGCTCTAACCCGGATTTTCTTGGTTTTCTTCCGTTCTAACCCGGCTTTTCCTGGGTTTCTTTCGTTCTAACCCGGCTTTTCTTGGTTTTCTTCTGCTCTAACCCTGTTTTTCTTGTTTTTTTTCGGCTCTAACCCTGTTTTTCTTGGTTTTCTTCCGTTCTAACCCGGCTTTTCTTGGTTTTCTTCTGTTCTAACCCTGTTTTTCTTGGTTTTTTTCGGTTCTAACCCTGTTTTTCTTGGTTTTCTTCCGTTCTAACCCGGCTTTTCTTGGTTTTCTTCCGTTCTAACCCGGCTTTTCCTGGTTTTCTTCTGCTCTAACCCGGCTTTTCTTGGTTTTCTTCCGTTCTAACCCGGCTTTTCTTGGTTTTCTTCTGCTCTAACCCTGTTTTTCTTGTTTTTTTTCGGCTCTAACCTTGTTTTTCTTGGTTTTCTTCCGTTCTAACCCGGCTTTTCCTGGTTTTCTTTCGTTCTAACCCGGCTTTTCTTGGTTTTCTTCTGCTCTAAACCTGTTTTTCTTGGTTTTTTTCGCCTCTAACCCTGTTTTTCTTGGTTTTCTTCCGTTCTAACCCGGCTTTTCTTGGTTTTCTTCTGCTCTAACCCTGTTTTTCTTGGTTTTTTTCGGCTTTAAGCCTGCTTTTCTTGGTTTTCTTCCGCTCTAACCCTGCTTTTCTTGGTTTTCTTCCGTTCTAACCCGGCTTTTCTTGGTTTTCTTCCGCTCTAACTCTGCTTTTCTTGGTTTTCTTCCGCTCTAACCGTGCTTTTCTTGGTTTTCTTTGGCTCTAACCCTGTTTTTCTTGGTTTTCTCCCGTTCTAACCCGGCTTTTCCTGGTTTTCTTCCGTTCTAACCCGGCTTTTCTTGGTTTTCTTCTGTTCTAACCCTGTTTTTCTTGGTTTTTTTCGGCTTTAAGCCTGCTTTTCTTGGTTTTCTTCCGCTCTAACCCTGCTTTTCTTGGTTTTCTTCCGCTCTAACCCTGCTTTTCTTGGTTTTCTTCTGCTCTAACATTTTTTTTCTTGGTTTTCTTCCGTTCTTACCCGGCTTTTCTTGGTTTTCTTCTGCTCTAACCCTGTTTTTCTTGGTTCTTTTCGGCTCTAACCCAGCTTTTCTTGGTTTTCTTCCGCTCCAACACTGCTTTTCTTGGTTTTCTTCGGCTCTAACCCTGCTTTTCTTGGTTTTCTCCCGCTCTAACCCTGCTTTTCTTGGTTTTCTTCCGCTCTAAACCTGTTTTTCTTGGTTTTCTTCGGTTCTAACCCTGTTTCTCTTGGTTTTCTTCCGCTCTAACCCTGCTTTTCTTGGTTTTCTTCCGCTCTAACCCTGCTTTTCTTGGTTTTCTTCCGCTCTAACCCTGCTTTTCTTGGTTTTCTTTGGCTCTAACCCTGTTTTTCTTGGTTTTCTCCCGTTCCAACCCGGCTTTTCCTGGTTTTCTTCCGTTCTAACCCGGCTTTTCTTGGTTTTCTTCTGCTCTAACCCTGTTTTTCTTGGTTATTTTCAGCTCTAACCCTGTTTTTCTTGGTTTTCTTCTGCTCTAACCCTGTTTTTCTTGGTTTTTTTCGGCTCTAACCCTGCTTTTCTTGGTTTTCTTCCGTTCTAACTCTGCTTTTCTTGGTTTTCTTCAGTTCTAACCCGGCTTTTCTTGGTTTTCTTCTGTTCTAACCCTGTTTTTCTTGGTTTTTTTTGGCTCTAAGCCTGCTTTTCTTGGTTTTCTTCCGCTCTAACCCGGCTTTTCTTGGTTTTCTTTGGCTCTAACCCTGTTTTTCTTGGTTTTCTCCCGTTCTAACCCGGCTTTTCCTGGTTTTCTTCCGTTCTAACCCGGCTTTTCTTTGTTTTCTTCTGCTCTAACCCTGTTTTTCTTGGTTATTTTCAGCTCTAACCCTGCTTTTCTTGGTTTTCTTCTGCTCTAACCCTGTTTTTCTTGTTTTCTTCCGTTCTAACTCTGCTTTTCTTGGTTTTCTTCCGTTCTAACCCGGCTTTTCTTGGTTTTCTTCTGTTCTAACCCTCTTTTTCTTTGTTTTTTTCGGCTCTAAGCCTGCTTTTCTTGGTTTTCTTCTGCTCTAACCCTGCTTTTCTTGGTTTTCTTCCGTTCTAACCCGGCTTTTCTTGGTTTTCTTCCGTTCTAACCCGGCTTTTCTTGGTTTTCTTCTGTTCTAACCCTGTTTTTCTTGTTTTTTTTCGGCTTTAAGCCTGCTTTTCTTGGTTTTCTTCCGTTCTAACCCGGCTTTTCTTGGTTTTCTTCTGTTCTAACCCTGTTTTTCTTGTTTTTTTTCGGCTTTAAGCCTGCTTTTCTTGGTTTTCTTCCGCTCTAACCCTGCTTTTCTTGGTTTTCTTCCGCTCGAACCCTGCTTTTCTTGGTTTTCTTCTGCTCTAACATTTTTTTTCTTGGTTTTCTTCCGTTCTTACCCGGCTTTTCTTGGTTTTCTTCTGCTCTAACCCTGTTTTTCTTGGTTCTTTTCGGCTCTAACCCAGCTTTTCTTGGTTTTCTTCCGCTCTAACCCTGCTTTTCTTGGTTTTCTTCTGCTCTAAACCTGTTTTTCTTGGTTTTCTTCGGTTCTAACCCTGCTTTTCTTGGTTTTCTTCCGTTCTAACCCGGCTTTTCTTGGTTTTCTTCCGCTCTAACCCTGCTTTTCTTGGTTTTCTTCCGCTCTAACCCTGCTTTTTTTGGTTTTCTTCCGCTCTAACCCTGTTTTTGTTGGTTTTCTTCCGTTCTAACCCGGCTTTTCTTGGTTTTCTTCTGCTCTAACCCTGTTTTTCTTGGTTATTTTCAGCTCTAACCCTGTTTTTCTTGGTTTTCTTCTGCTCTAACCCTGTTTTTCTTGGTTTTTTTCGGCTCTAACCCTGTTTTTCTTGGTTTTCTTCCGTTCTAACCCTGTTTTTCTTGGTTTTCTTCCGTTCTTACCCGGCTTTTCTTGGTTTTCTTCCGCTCTAACCCTGTTTTTCTTGGTTTTTTTCGGCTCTAACCCTGTTTCTCTTGGTTTTCTTCCGCTGTAACCCTGTTTTTCTTTGTTTTCTTCTGCTCTAACCCTGCATTTCCTGGTTTTCTTCCGTTCTAACCCGGCTTTTCTTGGTTTTCTTCCGCTCTAACCCTGTTTTTCTTGGTTTTCTTCTGCACTAACCCTGTTTTTCTTGGTTTTCTTCCGTTCTAACCCGGCTTTTCCTGGTTTTCTTCCGTTCTAACCCGGCTTTTCTTGGTTTTCTTCTGTTCTAACCCTGTTTTTCTTGTTTATTTTCGGCTCTAACCCTGTTTTTCTTGGTTTTCTTTAGTTCTAACCCGGCTTTTCTTGGTTTTCTTCCGTTCTAACCCGGCTTTTCTTTTTTTTCTTCTGCTCTAACCCTGTTTTTCTTGTTTTTTTTCGGCTTTAAGCCTGCTTTTCCTGGTTTTCTTCTGATCTAACTTGGCTTTTCTTGGTTTTCTTCCGTTCTAACCCGGCTTTTCTTGGTTTTCTTCTGCTCTAACCCTGTTTTTCTTGGTTTTCCTTCGGGTCTAACCCTGTTTTTCTTGGTTTTCTTCCGTTCTAACCCGGCTTTTCTTGGTTTTCTTCTGCTCTAAACCTGTTTTTCTTGGTATTTTTCGCCTCTAACCCTGTTTTTCTTGGTTTTCTTCCGTTCTAACCCGGCTTTTCTTGGTTGTCTTCTGTTCTAACCCGGTTTTTTCTTGGTTTTTTTCGGCTTTAAGCCTGCTTTTCCTGGTTTTCTTCTGCTCTAACCCTGCTTTTCTTGGTTTTCTTCCGTTCTAACCCTGCTTTTCTTGGTTTTCTTCTGCTCTAACCCTGCATTTCCTGGTTTTCTTCCGTTCTAACCCGGCTTTACTTGGTTTTCTTCCGCTCTAACCCTGTTTTTCTTGGTTTTCTTCTGCTCTAACCCTGTTTTTCTTGGTTATTTTTAGGCTCTAACCCTGTTTTTCTTGGTTTTCTTCCGTTCTAACCCGGCTTTTCCTGGTTTTCTTCCGTTCTAACCCGGCTTTTCTTGGTTTTCTTCTGTTCTAACCCTGTTTTTCTTGTTTTTTTTCGGCTCTAACCCTGTTTTTCTTGGTTTTCTTCCGTTCTAACCCGGCTTTTCTTGGTTTTCTTCCATTCTAACCCGGCTTTTCTTGGTTTTCTTCTGGTCTAACACCGTTTTTCTTGTTTTTTTTCGGCTTTAAGCCTGCTTTTCCTGGTTTTCTTCCGCTCAAACCCGGCTTTTCTTGGTTTTCATCCGTTCTAACCCTGTTTTTCTTGGTTTTCTTCTGCTCTAACCCTGTTTTTCTTGGTTTTTTTCGGCTCTAACCATGTTTTTCTTGGTTTTCTTCCGTTCTAACCCGGCTTTTCATCGTTTTCTTCCGTTCTAACCCGGCTTTTCTTGGTTTTCTTCTGCTCTAACCCTGTTTTTCTTGGTTTTTTTCGCCTCTAACCCTGCTTTTCTTGGTTTTCTTCCGTTCTAACCCGGCTTTTCTTGGTTTTCTTCTGCTCTAACCCTGTTTTTCTTGGTTTTTTTCGGCTTTAAGCCTGCTTTTCTTGATTTTCTTCCGCTCTAACCCTGCTTTTCTTGGTTTTCTTCTGCTCTAACTTTTTTTTTCTTGGTTTTCTTCCGTTCTTACCCGGCTTTTCTTGGTTTTCTTCTGCTCTAACCCTGTTTTTCTTGGTTCTTTTCGGCTCTAACCCAGCTTTTCTTGGTTTTCTTCCGCTCCAACCCTGCTTTTCTTGGTTTTCTTCGGCTCTAACCCTGCTTTTCTTGGTTTTCTTCCGCTCTAACCCTGCTTTTCTTGGTTTTCTTCTGCTCTAAACCTGTTTTTCTTGGTTTTCTTCGGTTCTAACCCTGCTTTTCTTTGTTTTCTTCCGCTCTAACCCGGCTTTTCTTGGTTTTCTTCCGCTCTAACCCTGTTTTTCTTGTTTTTTTTCGGCTCTAACCCTGTTTCTCTTGGTTTTCTTCCGCTCTAACCCTGTTTTTCTTGGTTTTCTTCCGTTCTAACCCGGCTTTTCATGGTTTTCTTCCGTTCTAACCTGGCTTTTCTTGGTTTTCTTCTGGTCTAACCCTGTTTTTCTTGGTTATTTTCAGCTCTAACCCTGTTTTTCTTGGTTTTCTTCTGCTCTAACCCTGTTTTTCTTGGTTTTTTTCGGCTCTAACCCTGTTTTTCTTGGTTTTCTTCCGTTCTAACCCGGCTTTTCTTGGTTTTCTTCTGTTCTAACCCTGTTTTTCTTGGGTTTTTTTGGCTCTAAGCCTGCTTTTCTTGGTTTTCTTCCGCTCTAACCCTGCTTTTCTTGGTTTTCTTCTGATCTAACCCTGTTTTTCTTGGTTTTCTTCCGTTCTTACCCGGCTTTTCTTGGTTTTCTTCTGCTCTAACCCTGTTTTTCTTGGTTTTTTTCGGATCTAACCCTGTTTCTCTTAATTTTCTTCCGCTGTAACCCTGTTTTTCTTGGTTTTCTTCTGCTCTAACCCTGCATTTCCTGGTTTTCTTCCGTTCTAACCCGGCTTTTGTTGGTTTTCTTCCGCTCTAACCCTGTTTTTCTTGGTTTTCTTCTGCACTAACCCTGTTTTTCTTGTTTTTTTTTAGGCTCTAACCCTGTTTTTCTTGGTTTTCTTCCATTCTAACCTGGCTTTTCCTGGTTTTCTTCCGTTCTAACCCGGCTTTTCTTGGTTTTCTTCTGTTCTAACCCTGTTTTTCTTGTTTTTTTTCGGCTCTAACCCTGTTTTTCTTGGTTTTCTTCCGTTCTAACCCGGCTTTTCTTGGTTTTCTTCCGTTCTTACCCGGCTTTTCTTTTTTTTCTTCTGCTCTAACCCTGTTTTTCTTGTTTTTTTTCGGCTTTAAGCCTGCTTTTCCTGGTTTTCTTCCGCTCTAACTTGGCTTTTCTTGGTTTTCTTCCGTTCTAACCCGGCTTTTCTTGGTTTTCTTCTGCTCTAACCCTGTTTTTCTTGGTTTTCCTTCGGGTCTAACCCTGTTTATCTTGGTTTTCTTCCGTTCTAACCCGGCTTTTCTTGGTTTTCTTCTGCTCTAAACCTGTTTTTCTTGGTTTTTTTCGCCTCGAACCCTGTTTTTCTTGGTTTTCTTCCGTTCTATCCAGGCTTTTCTTGGTTTTCTTCTGCTCTAACCCTGTTTTTCTTGTTTTTTTTCGGCTTTAAGCCTGCTTTTCCTGGTTTTCTTCTGCTCTAACCCTGCTTTTCTTGGTTTTCTTCCGTTCTAACCCTGCTTTTCTTGGTTTTCTTCTGCTCTAACCCTGCATTTCCTGGTTTTCTTCCGTTCTAATTTGGCTTTTCTTGGTTTTCTTCCGCTCTAACCCTGTTTTTCTTGGTTTTCTTCTGCTCTAACCCTGTTTTTCTTGTTTTTTTTTATACTCTAACCCTGTTTTTCTTGGTTTTCTTCCGTTCTAACCCGGCTATTCCTGGTTTTCTTCCGTTCTAACCCGGCTTTTCTTGATTTTCTTCTGTTCTAACCCTGTTTTTCTTGTTTTTTATCGGCTCTAACCCTGTTTTTCTTGGTTTTCTTCCCTTCTAACCCGGCTTTTCTTGGTTTTCTTCCGTTCTAACCCGGCTTTTCTTGGTTTTCTTCTGTTCTAACACCGTTTTTCTTGTTTTTTTTCGGCTTTAAGCCTGCTTTTCCTGGTTTTCTTTCGCTCAAACCCGGCTTTTCTTGGTTTTCATCCGTTCTAACCCGGCTTTTCCTGGTTTTCTTCTGCTCTAACCCTGTTTTTCTTGGTTTTTTTCGGCTCTAACCCAGTTTTTCTTGGTTTTCTTCCGTTCTATTCCGGCTTTTCCTGGTTTTCTTCCGTTCTAACCCGGCTTTTCTTGGTTTTCTTCTGCTCTAAACCTGTTTTTCTTGGTTTTTTTCGCCTCTAACCCTGTTTTTCTTGGTTTTCTTCCGTTCTAACCCGGCTTTTCTTGGTTTTCTTCTGCTCTAACCCTGTTTATCTTGGTTTTTTTCGGCTTTAAGCCTGCTTTTCCTGGTTTTCTTCTGCTCTAACCCTGCTTTTCTTGGTTTTCTTCCGTTCTAACCCTGCTTTTCTTGGTTTTCTTCTGCTCTAACCCTGCTTTCCTTGCTTTTCTTCCGCTCTAACCCGGCTTTTCTTGGTTTTCTTCTGATCTAACCCTGTTTTTCTTGGTTTTCTTCCGTTCTTACCCGGCTTTTCTTGGTTTTCTTCCACTCTAACCCTGTTTTTCTTGGTTTTTTTCGGCTCTAACCCTGTTTCTCTTGGTTTTCTTCCGCTGTAACCCTGTTTTTCTTGGTTTTCTTCTGCTCTAACCCTGCATTTCCTGGTTTTCTTCCGTTCTAACCCGGCTTTTGTTGGTTTTCTTCCGCTCTAACCCTGTTTTTCTTGGTTTTCTTCCGCACTAACCCTGTTTTTCTTGTTTTTTTTTAGGCTCTAACCCTGTTTTTCTTGGTTTTCTTCCGTTCTAACCCGGCTTTTCCTGGTTTTCTTCCGTTCTAACCCGGCATTTCTTGGTTTTCTTCTGTTCTAACCCTGTTTTTCTTGTTTTTTTTCGGCTCCAACCCTGTTTTTCTTGGTTTTCTTCCGTTCTAACCCGGCTTTTCTTGGTTTTCTTCCGTTCTAACCCGGCATTTCTTTTTTTTCTTCTGTTCTAACCCTGTTTTTCTTGTTTTTTTTCGGCTCTAACCCTGCTTTTCTTGGTTTTCTTCTGATCTAACCCCGTTTTTCTTGGTTTTCTTCCGTTCTTACCCGGCTTTTCTTGGTTTTCTTCCGATCTAACCCGGCTTTTCTTGGTTTTCTTCTGCTCTAACCCTGTTTTTCTTGGTTTTCCTTCGGGTCTAACCCTGTTTTTCTTGGTTTTCTTCCGTTCTAACCCGGCTTTTCTTGGTTTTCTTCTGCTCTAAACCTGTTTTTCTTGGTTTTTTTCGCCTCTAACCCTGTTTTTCTTGGTTTTCTTCCGTTCTAACCCGGCTTTTCTTGGTTTTCTTCTGCTCTAACCCTGTTTTTCTTGGTTTTTTTCGGCTTTAAGCCTGCTTTTCCTGGTTTTCTTCTGCTCTAACCCTGCTTTTCTTGGTTTTCTTCCGTTCTAACCCTGCTTTTCTTGGTTTTCTTCTGCTCTAACCCTGCATTTCCTGGTTTTCTTCCGTTCTAACCCGGCTTTTCTTGGTTTTCTTCCGCTCTAACCCTGTTTTTCTTGGTTTTCTTCTGCTCTAACCCTGTTTTTCTTGGTTTTTTTTATACTCTGACCCTGTTTTTCTTGGTTTTCTTCCGTTCTAACCCGGCTTTTCCTTGTTTTCTTCCGTTCTAACCCGGCTTTTCTTGATTTTCTTCTCTTCTAACCCTGTTTTTCTTGTTTTTTTTCGGCTCTAACCCTGTTTTTCTTGGTTTTCTTCCGTTCTAACCCGGCTTTTCTTGGTTTTCTTCCGTTCTAACCCGGCTTTTCTTGGTTTTCTTCTGTCCTAACACCGTTATTCTTGTTTTTTTTCGGCTTTAAGCCTGCTTTTCCTCTTTTTCTTCCGCTCAAACCCGGCTTTTCTTGGTTTTCATCCGTTCTAACCCGGCTTTTCTTGGTTTTCTTCTGCTCTAACCCTGTTTTTCTTGGTTTTTTTCGGCTCTAACCCTGTTTTTCTTGGTTTTCTTCCGTTCTAACCCGGATTTTCCTGGTTTTCTTCCGTTCTAACCCGGCTTTTCTTGGTTTTCTTCTGCTCTAAACCTGTTTTTCTTGGTTTTTTTCGCCTCTAACCCTGTTTTTCTTGGTTTTCTTCCGTTCTAACCCGGCTTTTCTTGGTTTTCTTCTGCTCTAACCCTGTTTATCTTGGTTTTTTTCGGCTTTAAGCCTGCTTTTCCTGGTTTTCTTCTGCTCTAACCCTGCTTTTCTTGGTTTTCTTCCGTTCTAACCCTGCTTTTCTTGGTTTTCTTCTGCTCTAACCCTGCTTTCCTTGCTTTTCTTCCGCTCTAACCCGGCTTTTCTTGGTTTTCTTCTGATCTAACCCTGTTTTTCTTGGTTTTCTTCCGTTCTTACCCGGCTTTTCTTGGTTTTCTTCCACTCTAACCCTGTTTTTCTTGGTTTTTTTCGGCTCTAACCCTGTTTCTCTTGGTTTTCTTCCGCTGTAACCCTGTTTTTCTTGGTTTTCTTCTGCTCTAACCCTGCATTTCCTGGTTTTCTTCCGTTCTAACCCGGCTTTTGTTGGTTTTCTTCCGCTCTAACCCTGTTTTTCTTGGTTTTCTTCCGCACTAACCCTGTTTTTCTTGTTTTTTTTTAGGCTCTAACCCTGTTTTTCTTGGTTTTCTTCCGTTCTAACCCGGCTTTTCCTGGTTTTCTTCCGTTCTAACCCGGCATTTCTTGGTTTTCTTCTGTTCTAACCCTGTTTTTCTTGTTTTTTTTCGGCTCCAACCCTGTTTTTCTTGGTTTTCTTCCGTTCTAACCCGGCTTTTCTTGGTTTTCTTCCGTTCTAACCCGGCATTTCTTTTTTTTCTTCTGTTCTAACCCTGTTTTTCTTGTTTTTTTTCGGCTCTAACCCTGCTTTTCTTGGTTTTCTTCTGATCTAACCCCGTTTTTCTTGGTTTTCTTCCGTTCTTACCCGGCTTTTCTTGGTTTTCTTCCGATCTAACCCGGCTTTTCTTGGTTTTCTTCTGCTCTAACCCTGTTTTTCTTGGTTTTCCTTCGGGTCTAACCCTGTTTTTCTTGGTTTTCTTCCGTTCTAACCCGGCTTTTCTTGGTTTTCTTCTGCTCTAAACCTGTTTTTCTTGGTTTTTTTCGCCTCTAACCCTGTTTTTCTTGGTTTTCTTCCGTTCTAACCCGGCTTTTCTTGGTTTTCTTCTGCTCTAACCCTGTTTTTCTTGGTTTTTTTCGGCTTTAAGCCTGCTTTTCCTGGTTTTCTTCTGCTCTAACCCTGCTTTTCTTGGTTTTCTTCCGTTCTAACCCTGCTTTTCTTGGTTTTCTTCTGCTCTAACCCTGCATTTCCTGGTTTTCTTCCGTTCTAACCCGGCTTTTCTTGGTTTTCTTCCGCTCTAACCCTGTTTTTCTTGGTTTTCTTCTGCTCTAACCCTGTTTTTCTTGGTTTTTTTTATACTCTGACCCTGTTTTTCTTGGTTTTCTTCCGTTCTAACCCGGCTTTTCCTTGTTTTCTTCCGTTCTAACCCGGCTTTTCTTGATTTTCTTCTCTTCTAACCCTGTTTTTCTTGTTTTTTTTCGGCTCTAACCCTGTTTTTCTTGGTTTTCTTCCGTTCTAACCCGGCTTTTCTTGGTTTTCTTCCGTTCTAACCCGGCTTTTCTTGGTTTTCTTCTGTCCTAACACCGTTATTCTTGTTTTTTTTCGGCTTTAAGCCTGCTTTTCCTCTTTTTCTTCCGCTCAAACCCGGCTTTTCTTGGTTTTCATCCGTTCTAACCCGGCTTTTCTTGGTTTTCTTCTGCTCTAACCCTGTTTTTCTTGGTTTTTTTCGGCTCTAACCCTGTTTTTCTTGGTTTTCTTCCGTTCTAACCCGGATTTTCCTGGTTTTCTTCCGTTCTAACCCGGCTTTTCTTGGTTTTCTTCTGCTCTAAACCTGTTTTTCTTGGTTTTTTTCGCCTCTAACCCTGTTTTTCTTGGTTTTCTTCCGTTCTAACCCGGCTTTTCTTGGTTTTCTTCTGCTCTAGCCCTGTTTTTCTTGGTTTTTTTCGGCTTTAAGCCTGCTTTTCCTGGTTTTCTTCCGCTCTAACCCTGCTTTTCTTGGTTTTCTTCCGTTCTAACCCTGCTTTTCTTGGTTTTCTTCTGCTCTAACCCTGCTTTTCTTGCTTTTCTTCGGCTCTAACCCTGTTTTTCTTTGTTTTTTTCGGCTCTAACCCTGTTTTTCTTGGTTTTCTTCCGTTCTAACCCGGCTTTTCTTGGTTTTCTTCTGCTCTAACCCTGCTTTTCTTGTTTTCTTTCGGCTCTAACCCTTTTTTTCTTGGTTTTCTTCCGTTCTAACCCTGCTTTTCTTGGTTTTCTTCCGTTCTAACCCTGCTTTTCTTGGTTTTCTTCCGCTCTAACCCTGTTTTTGTTGGTTTTTGTCGGATCTAACACTGTTTTTCTTGGTTTTCTTCCGCTCTAACCCTGTCTTTCTTGGTTTTCTTCCGTTCTAACCCGGCTTTTCTTGGTTTTCTTCCGTTCTATCCCGGCTTTTCTTGGTTTTCTTCCGCTCTAACCCTGCTTTTCTTGGTTTTTTTCGGCTCTAACCCTGTTTTTCTTGGTTTTCTTCCGTTCTAACCCGGCTTTTCTTGGTTTTCTTCTGCTATAACACTGTTTTTCTTGTTTTTTTTTGGCTCTAACCCTGTTTTTCTTGGTTTTCTTCCGTTCTAACCCGGCTTTTCCTGGTTTTCTTCCGTTCTAACCCGGCTTTTCTTTGTTTTCTTCTGCTCTAACCCTGTTTCTCTTGGTTTTTTTCGGCTCTAACCCTGTTTTTCTTGGTTTTCTTCCGTTCTAATCCGGCTTTTCCTGGTTTTCTTCTGCTCTAACCCTGCTTTTCTTGGTTTTCTTCCAATATAACCCTGTTTTTCTTGGTTTTCTTCCGTTCTAACCCGGCTTTTCTTGTTTTTTTCGGCTCTAACCCTGTTTTTCTTGGTATTTTTCGGCTCTAACCCTGTTTTTCTTGGTATTCTTCCGCTCTAACCCTGCTTTTCTTGGTTTTCTTCCGCTCTATACCTGTTTTTCTTGGTTTTCTTCGGTTCTAACCCTGCTTTTCTTGGTTTTCTTCGGCTCTAACCCTGCTTTTCCTGGTTTTCTTTCGCTCTAACCCTGCTTTTCTTGGTTTTCTTCCGCTCTAACCCTGCTTTTCTTGGTTTTCTTTGGCTCTAACCCTGTTTTTCTTGGTTTTCTCCCGTTCTAACCCGGCTTTTCCTGGTTTTCTTCCGTTCTAACCTGGCTTTTTTTGGTTTTCTTCTGTTCTAACCCTGTTTTTCTTGGTTTTTTTCGGCTTTAAGCCTGCTTTTCTTGGTTTTCTTCCGCTCTAACCCTGCTTTTCTTGGTTTTCTTCCGCTCTAACCCTGCTTTTCTTGGTTTTCTTCTGCTCTAACATTTTTTTTCTTGGTTTTCTTCCGTTCTTACCCGGCTTTTCTTGGTTTTCTTCTGCTCTAACCCTGTTTTTCTTGGTTCTTTTCGGCTTTAAGCCTCCTTTTCCTGGTTTTCTTTGGCTCTAACCCTGCTTTTCTTGGTTTTCTTTGGCTCTAACCCTGTTTTTCTTGGTTTTCTCCCGTTCTAACCCGGCTTTTCCTGGTTTTCTTCCGTTCTAACCCGGCTTTTCTTGGTTTTCTTCTGCTCTAACCCTGTTTTTCTTGGTTATTTTCAGCTCTAACCCAGCTTTTCTTGGTTTTCTTCCGCTCCAACCCTGCTTTTCTTGGTTTTCTTCGGCTCTAACCCTGCTTTTCTTGGTTTTCTTCCGCTCTAACCCTGCTTTTCTTGGTTTTCTTCCGCTCTAAACCTGTTTTTCTTGGTTTTCTTCGGTTCTAACCCTGCTTTTCTTGGTTTTCTTCCGCTCTAACCCTGCTTTTCTTGGTTTTCTTCCGCTCTAACCCTGCTTTTCTTGGTTTTCTTCCGCTCTAACCCGGCTATTCTTGGTTTTCTTTGGCTCTAACCCTGCTTTTCTTGGTTTTCTTCCGTTCTAACCCTGCTTTTCTTGGTTTTCTTCCGTTCTAACCCAGCTTTTCTTGGTTTTCTTCCGCTCCAACCCTGCTTTTCTTGGTTTTCTTCGGCTCTAACCCTGCTTTTCTTGGTTTTCTACCGCTCTAACCCTGCTTTTCTTGGTTTTCTTCCGCTCTAAACCTGTTTTTCTTGGTTTTCTTCGGTTCTAACCCTGCTTTTCTTGGTTTTCTTCCGCTCTAACCCTGCTTTTCTTGGTTTTCTTCCGCTCTAACCCTGCTTTTCTTGGTTTTCTTCCGCTCTAACCCGGCTATTCTTGGTTTTCTTTGGCTCTAACCCTGTTTTTCTTGGTTTTCTCCCGTTCTAACCCGGCTTTTCCTGGTTCTCTTCCGTTCTAACCCGGCTTTTCTTGGTTTTCTTCTGCTCTAACCCTGTTTTTCTTGGTTATTTTCAGCTCTAACCCTGTTTTTCATGGTTTTCCTCTGCTCTAACCCTGTTTTTCTTGGTTTTTTTCGGCTCTAACCCTGTTTTTCTTGGTTTTCTTCCGTTCTAACTCTGCTTTTCTTGGTTTTCTTCCGTTCTAACCCGGCTTTTCTTGGTTTTCTTCTGTTCTAACCCTCTTTTTCTTTGTTTTTTTCGGCTCTAAGCCTGCTTTTCTTGGTTTTCTTCTGCTCTAACCCTGCTTTTCTTGGTTTTCTTCTGCTCTAACCCTGCTTTTCTTGGTTTTCTTCTGATCTAACCCCGTTTTTCTTGGTTTTCTTCCGTTCTTACCCGGCTTTTCTTGGTTTTCTTCCGCTCTAACCCTGTTTTTCTTGTTTTTTTTCGGCTCTAACCCTGTTTCTCTTGGTTTTCTTCCGCTCTAACCCTGTTTTTCTTGGTTTTCTTCCGTTCTAACCCGGCTTTTCTTGGTTTTCTTATGTTCTAAACCTGTTTTTCTTGGTTTTCTTCCGTTCTAACCCTGTTTTTCTTGGTTTTTTTCGGCTCTAACCCTGTTTCTCTTGGTTTTTTTCGGCTCTAACCCTGCTTTTCTTGGTTTTCTTCCGTTATAACCCGGCTTTTCTTGGTTTTCTTCCGTTCTATCCAGGCTTTTCTTGGTTTTCTTCTGCTCTAACCCTGCTTTTCTTGTTTTCTTTCGGCTCTAACCCTTTTTTTCTTGGTTTTCTTCCGTTCTAACCCGGCTTTTCTTGGTTTTCTTCCGTTCTTACCCGGCTTTTCTTGGTTTTCTTCCGCTCTAACCCTGCTTTTCTTGGTTTTTGGCGGATCTAACACTGTTTTTCTTGGTTTTCTTCCGCTCTAACCCTGTCTTTCTTGGTTTTCTTCCGTTCTAACCCGGCTTTTCTTGGTTTTCTTCCGTTCTATCCCGGCTTTTCTTGGTTTTCTTCCGCTCTAACCCTGCTTTTCTTGGTTTTTTTCGGCTCTAACCCAGCTTTTCTTGGTTTTCTTCCGTTCTAACCCGGCTTTTCTTGGTTTTCTTCTGCTATAACACTGTTTTTCTTGTTTTTTTTCGGCTCTAACCCTGTTTTTCTTGGTTTTCTTCCGTTCTAACCCGGCTTTTCCTGGTTTTCTTCCGTTCTAACCCGGCTTTTCTTTGTTTTCTTCTGCTCTAACCCTGTTTTTCTTGGTTTTTTTCGGCTCTAACCCTGTTTTTCTTGGTTTTCTTCCGTTCTAATCCGGCTTTTCCTGGTTTTCTTCTGCTCTAACCCTGCTTTTCTTGGTTTTCTTCCAATATAACCCTGTTTTTCTTGGTTTTCTTCCGTTCTAACCCGGCTTTTCTTGTTTTTTTCGGCTCTAACCCTGTTTTTCTTGGTATTTTTCTGCTCTAACCCTGTTTTTCTTGGTATTCTTCCGCTCTAACCCTGCTTTTCTTGGTTTTCTTCCGCTCTATACCTGTTTTTCTTGGTTTTCTTCGGTTCTAACCCTGCTTTTCTTGGTTTTCTTCGGCTCTAACCCGGCTTTTGTTGGTTTTCTTCCGCTCTAACCCTGCTTTTCTTGGTTTTCTTCCGCACTAACCCTGCTTTTCTTGGTTTTCTTTGGCTCTAACCCTGTTTTTCTTGGTTTTCTCCCGTTCTAACCCGGCTTTTCCTGGTTTTCTTCCGTTCTAACCTGGCTTTTTTTGGTTTTCTTCTGTTCTAACCCTGTTTTTCTTGGTTTTTTTCGGCTTTAAGCCTGCTTTTCTTGGTTTTCTTCCGCTCTAACCGTACTTTTCTTGGTTTTCTTCCGCTCTAACCCTGCTTTTCTTGGTTTTCTTCTGCTCTAACATTTTTTTTCTTGGTTTTCTTCCGTTCTTACCCGGCTTTTCTTGGTTTTCTTCTGCTCTAACCCTGTTTTTCTTGGTTCATTTCGGCTTTAAGCCTCCTTTTCCTGGTTTTCTTTGGCTCTAACCCTGCTTTTCTTGGTTTTCTTTGGCTCTAACCCTGTTTTTCTTGGTTTTCTCCCGTTCTAACCCGGCTTTTCCTGGTTTTCTTCCGTTCTAACCCTGCTTTTCTTGGTTTTCTTCTGCTCTAACCCTGTTTTTCTTGGTTATTTTCAGCTCTAACCCAGCTTTTCTTGGTTTTCTTCCGCTCCAACCCTGCTTTTCTTGGTTTTCTTCGGCTCTAACCCTGCTTTTCTTGGTTTTCTTCCGCTCTAACCCTGCTTTTCTTGGTTTTCTTCCGCTCTAAACCTGTTTTTCTTGGTTTTCTTCGGTTCTAACCCTGCTTTTCTTGGTTTTCTTCCGCTCTAACCCTGCTTTTCTTGGTTTTCTTCCGCTCTAACCCTGCTTTTCTTGGTTTTCTTCCGCTCTAAACCGGCTATTCTTGGTTTTCTTTGGCTCTAACCCTGCTTTTCTTGGTTTTCTTCCGTTCTAACCCTGCTTTTCTTGGTTTTCTTCCGTTCTAACCCAGCTTTTCTTGGTTTTCTTCCGCTCCAACCCTGCTTTTCTTGGTTTTCTTCGGCTCTAACCCTGCTTTTCTTGGTTTTCTTCCGCTCTAACCCTGCTTTTCTTGGTTTTCTTCCGCTCTAAACCTGTTTTTCTTGGTTTTCTTCGGTTCTAACCCTGCTTTTCTTGGTTTTCTTCCGCTCTAACCCTGCTTTTCTTGGTTTTCTTCCGCTCTAACCCTGCTTTTCTTGGTTTTCTTCCGCTCTAACCCGGCTATTCTTGGTTTTCTTTGGCTCTAACCCAGTTTTTCTTGGTTTTCTCCCATTCTAACCCGGCTTTTCCTGGTTTTCTTCCGTTCTAACCCGGCTTTTCTTGGTTTTCTTCTGCTCTAACCCTGTTTTTCTTGGTTATTTTCAGCTCTAACCCTGTTTTTCTTGGTTTTCCTCTGCTCTAACCCTGTTTTTCTTGGTTTTTTTCGGCTCTAACCCTGTTTTTCTTGGTTTTCTTCCGTTCTAACTCTGCTTTTCTTGGTTTTCTTCCGTTCTAACCCGGCTTTCCTTGGTTTTCTTCTGTTCTAACCCTCTTTTTCTTTGTTTTTTTCGGCTCTAAGCCTGCTTTTCTTGGTTTTCTTCTGCTCTAACCCTGCTTTTCTTGGTTTTCTTCTGATCTAACCCCGTTTTTCTTGGTTTTCTTCCGCTCTAACCCTGTTTTTCTTGGTTTTCTTCCGCTCTAACCCTGTTTTTCTTGTTTTTTTTCGGCTCTAACCCTGTTTCTCTTGGTTTTCTTCCGCTCTAACCCTGTTTTTCATGGTTTTCTTCCGTTCTAACCCGGCTTTTCTTGGTTTTCTTATGTTCTAAACCTGTTTTTCTTGGTTTTCTTCCGTTCTAACCCTGTTTTTCTTGGTTTTTTTCGGCTCTAACCCTGTTTTTCTTGGTTTTTTTCGGCTCTAACCCTGCTTTTCTTGGTTTTCTTCCGTTATAACCCGGCTTTTCTTGGTTTTCTTCCGTTCTATCCAGGCTTTTCTTGGTTTTCTTCTGCTCTAACCCTGTTCTTCTTGTTTTTTTTCGGCTTTAAGCCTGCTTTTCCTGGTTTTCTTCCGCTCTAACCCGGCTTTTCTTGGTTTTCTTCCGTTCTAACCCGGCTTTTCATGGTTTTCTTCTGCTCTAACCCTGTTTTTCTTGGTTTTTTTCGGCTCTAACCCTGTTTATCTTGGTTTTCTTCCGTTCTAACCCGGATTTTCCTGGTTTTCTTCCGTTCTAACCTGGCTTTTCTTGGTTTTCTTCTGCTCTAAACCTGTTTTTCTTGGTTTTTTTCGCCTCTAACCCTGTTTTTCTTGGTTTTCTTCCGTTGTAACCCGGCTTTTCTTGGTTTTCTTCTGCTCTAACCCTTCTTTTCTTGGTTTTTTCCGGCTTTAAGCCTGCTTTTCCTGGTTTTCTTACGCTCTAACCCTGCTTTTCTTGGTTTTCTTCCGTTCTAACCCTGCTTTTCTTGGTTTTCTTCCGCTCTAACCCTGCTTTTCTTGGTTTCTTCTGCTCTAACCCTGTTTTTCTTGTTTTCTTTCGGCTCTAACCCTGTTTTTCTTGGTTTTCTTCCGTTCTAACCCGGCTTTTCTTGGTTTTCTTCCGTTCTTAACTGGCTTTTCTTAGATTTCTTCCGCTCTAACCCTGTTTTTGTTGGTTTTTTCCGGCTCTAACCCTGTTTTTCTTGTTTTTTTTCGGCTCTAACCCTGTTTTTCTTGGTTTTCTTCCGTTCTAACCCGGCTTTTCTTGGTTTTCTTCCGTTCTTACCCGGCTTTTCTTAGATTTCTTCCGCTCTAACCCTGTTTTTCTTGGTTTTTTCCGGCTCTAACCCTGTTTTTCTTGTTTTTTTTCGGCTCTAACCCTGTTTTTCTTGGTTTTCTTCCGTTCTAACCCGGCTTTTCTTGGTTTTCTTCCGTTCCAACCCGGCTTTTCTTGGTTTTCTTCTGTTCTAACACCGTTTATTTTGTTTTTTTTTCGGCTTTAAGCCTGCTTTTCCTGGTTTTCTATTGCTCTAACCCGGCTTTTCTTGGTTTTCTTCCGTTCTAACCCGGCTTTTCTTGGTTTTCTTATGTTCTAAACCTGTTTTTCTTGGTTTTCTTCCGTTCTAACCCGGCTTTTCTTGGTTTTCTTCTGTTCTAACCCGGTTTTTCTTGTTTTTTTTTCGGCTCTAACCCTGTTTTTCTTGGTTTTCTTCCGTTCTAACCCGGCTTTTCGTGGTTTTCTTCCGTTCTAACCCAGCTTTTCTTGGTTTTCTTCTGTTCTAACCCTGTTTTTCTTGGTTTTTTTCGGCTTTAAGCCTGCTTTTCTTGGTTTTCTTCCGCTCTAACCCTGCTTTTCTTGGTTTTCTTCCGTTCTAACCCTGCTTTTCTTGGTTTTCTTCTGCTCTAACATTTTTTTTCTTGGTTTTCTTCCGTTCTTACCCGGCTTTTCTTGGTTTTCTTCTGCTCTAACCCTGTTTTTCTTGGTTCTTTTCGGCTTCAAGCCTCCTTTTCCTGGTTTTCTTCCGCTCTAACCCTGCTTTTCTTGGTTTTCTTCCGTCCTAACCCTGCTTTTCTTGGTTTTCTTCCGTTCTAACCCAGCTTTTCTTGGTTTTCTTCCGCTCCAACCCTGCTTTTCTTGGTTTTCTTCGGCTCTAACCCTGCTTTTCTTGGTTTTCTTTAGCTCTAACCCTGCTTTTCTTGGTTTTCTTCCGCTCTAAACCTGTTTTTCTTGGTTTTCTTCGGTTCTAACCCTGCTTTTCTTGGTTTTCTTCCGCTCTAACCCTGCTTTTCTTGGTTTTCTTCCGCTCTAACCCTGCTTTTCTTGGTTTTCTTCCGCTCTAACCCGGCTATTCTTGGTTTTCTTTGGCTCTAACCCTGTTTTTCTTGGTTTTCTCCCGTTCTAACCCGGCTTTTCCTGGTTTTCTTACGTTCTAACCCGGCTTTTCTTGGTTTTCCTCTGCTCTAACCCTGTTTTTCTTGTTTTTTTTCGGCTCTAACCCTGTTTTTCTTGGTTTTCTTCCGTTCTAACTCTGCTTTTCTTGGTTTTCTTCCGTTCCAACCCGGCTTTTCTTGGTTTTCTTCTGTTCTAACCCTGTTTTTCTTTGTTTTTTTCGGCTCTAAGCCTGCTTTTCTTGGTTTTCTTCTGCTCTAACCCTGCTTTTCTTGGTTTTCTTCTGATCTAACCCCGTTTTTCTTGGTTTTCTTCCGTTCTTACCCGGCTTTTCTTGGTTTTCTTCCGCTCTAACCCTGTTTTTCTTGTTTTTTTTCGGCTCTAACCCTGTTTCTCTTGGTTTTCTTCCGCTCTAACCCTGTTTTTCTTGGTTTTCTTCTGCTCTAACCCTGCATTTCCTGGTTTTCTTCCGTTCTAACCCGGCTTTTCTTGGTTTTCTTCCGCTCTAACCATGTTTTTCTTGGTTTTCTTCTGCTCTAACCCTGTTTTTCTTGTTTTTTTTTAGGCTCTAACCCTGTTTTTCTTGGTTTTCTTCCGTTCTAACCCGGTTTTTCCTGGTTTTCTTCCGTTCTAACCCTGCTTTTCTTGGTTTTCTTCCGCTCTAACCCTGCTTTTCTTGGTTTTCTTCGGCTCTAACCCTGTTTTTCTTGGTTTTTTTCGGCTCTAACCCTGTTTTTCTTGGTATTCTTCCGTTCTAACCCGGCTTTTCTTGGTTTTCTTCTGCTCTAACCCTGTTTTTCTTGTTTTCTTTCGGCTCTAACCCTGTTTTTCTTGGTTTTCTTCCGTACTAACCCGGCTTTTCTTGGTTTTCTTCCGTTCTTACCCGGCTTTTCTTGGTTTTCTTCCGCTCTAACCCTGCTTTTCTTGGTTTTTGGCGGATCTAACACTGTTTTTCTTGGTTTTCTTCCGTTCTAACCCGGCTTTTCTTGGTTTTCTTCCGTTCTTACCCGGCTTTTCTTGGTTTTCTTCCGCTCTAACCCTGTTTTTGTTGGTTTTTTTCGGCTCTAACCCTGTTTTTCTTGGTTCTTTCGGCTCTAACCCTGTTTTTCTTGGTTTTCTTCCGTTCTAACCCGGCTTTTCTTCGTTTTCATCCGTTCTAACCCGGGTTTTCTTGGTTTTCTTCTGTTCTAACACCGTTTTTCTTGTTTTTTTTCGGCTCTAAGCCTGCTTTTCCTGGTTTTCTTCCGCTCTAACCCGGCTTTTCTTGGTTTTCTTCCATTCTAACCCGGCTTTTCTTGGTTTTCTTCTGCTCTAACCCTGTTTTTCTTGTTTTTTTTCGGCTCTAACCCTGTTTTTCTTGGTTTTCTTCCGTTCTAACCCGGCTTTTCCTGGTTTTCTTCCGTTCTAACCCGGCTTTTCTTGGTTTTCTTCTGCTCTAAACCTGTTTTTCTTGGTTTTTTTCGCCTCTAACCCTGTTTTTCTTGGTTTTCTTCCGTTCTAACCCGGCTTTTCTTGGTTTTCTTCTGCTCTAACCCTGTTTTTCTTGGGTTTTTGCGGCTTTAAGCCTGCTTTTCTTGGTTTTCTTCCGCTCTAACCCTGCTTTTCTTGGTTTTCTTCCGTTCTAACCCTGCTTTTCTTGGTTTTCTTCCGCTCTAACCCTGCTTTTCTTGGTTTTCTTCGGCTCTAACCCTGTTTTTCTTGGTTTTTTTCGGCTCTAACCCTGTTTTTCTTGGTATTCTTCCGTTCTAACCCGGCTTTTCTTGGTTTTCTTCTGCTCTAACCCTGTTTTTCTTGTTTTCTTTCAGCTCTAACCCTGTTTTACTTGGTTTTCTTCCGTTCTAACTCTGCTTTTCTTGGTTTTCTTCCGTTCTAACCCGGCTTTTCTTGGTTTTCTTCTGTTCTAACCATGTTTTTCTTTGTTTTTTTCGGCTCTAAGCCTGCTTTTCTTGGTTTTCTTCTGCTCTAACCCTGCTTTTCTTGGTTTTCTTCTGATCTAACCCTGTTTTTCTTGGTTTTCTTCTGATCTTACCCGGCTTTTCTTGGTTTTCTTCCGCTCCAACCCTGTTTTTCTTGTTTTTTTTCGGCTCTAACCCTGTTTCTCTTGGTTTTCTTCCGCTCTAACCCTGTTTTTCTTGGTTTTCTTCTGCTCTAACCCTGCATTTCCTGGTTTTCTTCCGTTCTAACCCGGCTTTTCTTGGTTTTCTTCCGCTCTAACCATGTTTTTCTTGGTTTTCTTCTGCTCTAACCCTGTTTTTCTTGTTTTTTTTTAGGCTCTAACCCTGTTTTTCTTGGTTTTCTTCCGTTCTAACCCGGCTTCTCCTGGTTTTCTTCCGTTCTAACCCTGCTTTTCTTGGTTTTCTTCCGCTCTAACCCTGCTTTTCTTGGTTTTCTTCGGCTCTAACCCTGTTTTTCTTGGTTTTTTTCGGCTCTAACCCTGTTTTTCTTGGTATTCTTCCGTTCTAACCCTGCTTTTCTTGGTTTTCTTCTGCTCTAACCCTGTTTTTCTTGTTTTCTTTCGGCTCTAACCCTGTTTTTCTTGGTTTTCTTCCGTTCTAACCAGGCTTTTCATGGTTTTCTTCCGTTCTTACCCGGCTTTTCTTGGTTTTCTTCCGCTCTAACCCTGTTTTTGTTGGTTTTTTTCGGCTCTAACCCTGTTTTTCTTGGTTTTTTTCGGCTCTAACCCTGTTTTTCTTGGATTTCTTCCGTTCTAACCCGGCTTTTCTTGGTTTTCATCCGTTCTAACCCGGGTTTTCTTGGTTTTCTTCTGTTCTAACACCGTTTTTCTTGTTTTTTTTCGGCTTTAAGCCTGCTTTTCCTGGTTTTCTTCTGCTCTAACCCGGCTTTTCTTGGTTTTCTTCCGTTCTAACCCGGCTTTTCTTGGTTTTCTTCTGCTCTAACCCTGTTTTTCTTGGTTTTTTTCGGCTCTAACCTTGTTTTTCTTGGTTTTCTTCCGTTCTAACCCGGCTTTTCCTGGTTTTCTTTCGTTCTAACCCGGCTTTTCTTGGTTTTCTTCTGCTCTAAACCTGTTTTTCTTGGTTTTTTTCGCCTCTAACCCTGTTTTTCTTGGTTTTCTTCCGTTCTAACCCGGCTTTTCTTGGTTTTCTTCTGCTCTAACCCTGTTTTTCTTGGTTTTTTCCGCTTTAAGCCGGCTTTTCTTGGTTTTCTTCCGCTCTAACCCTGCTTTTCTTGGTTTTCTTCCGTTCTAACCCTGCTTTTCTTGGTTTTCTTCCGCTCTAACCCTGCTTTTCTTGGTTTTCTTCGGCTCTAACCCTGTTTTTCTTGGTTTTTTTCGGCTCTAACCCTGTTTTTCTTGGTATTCTTCCGTTCTAACCCGGCTTTTCTTGGTTTTCTTCTGCTGTAACCCTGTTTTTCTTGTTTTCTTTCAGCTCTAACCCTGTTTTACTTGGTTTTCTTTAGTTCTAACCCGGCTTTTCTTGGTTTTCTTCCGTTCTTACCCGGCTTTTCTTGGTTTTCTTCCGCTCTAACCCTGTTTTTCTTGTTTTTTTTCGGCTATAACCCTGTTTTACTTGGTTTTCTTCTGTTCTAACCCTGTTTTTCTTGGTTTTCTTCCGTTCTAACCCGGCTTTTCTTGGTTTTCTTCCGTTCTAACCCGGCTTTTCTTGGTTTTCTTCCGCTCTAACCCTGCTTTTCTTGGTTATTTTCGGCTCTAACCCTGCTTTTCTTGGTTTTCTTCCGTTCTAACCCGGCTTTTCTTGGTTTTCTTCTGCTCTAACACTGTTTACTTGTTTTTTTTTGGCTCTAACCCTGTTTTTCTTGGTTTTCTTCCGTTCTAACCCGGCTTTTCCTGGTTTTCTTCCGTTCTAACCCGGCTTTTCTTGGTTTTCTTCGGCTCTAACCCTGTTTTTCTTGGTTTTTTTCGGCTCTAACCCTGTTTTTCTTGGTATTCTTCCGTTCTAACCCGGCTTTTCTTGGTTTTCTTCTGCTCTAACCCTGTTTTTCTTGTTTTCTTTCGGCTCTAACCCTGTTTTTCTTGGTTTTCTTCCGTTCTAACCCGGCTTTTCTTGGTTTTCTTCCGCTCTAACCCTGTTTTTGTTGGTTTTTTTTCGGCTCTAACCGTGTTTTTCTTGGTTTTTTTCGGCTCTAACCCTGTTGTTCTTGGTTTTCTTCCGTTCTAACCCGGCTTTTCTTGGTTTTCATCCGTTCTAACCTGGCTTTTCTTGGTTTTCTTCTGTTCTAACACCGTTTTTCTTGTTTTTTTTCGGCTTTAAGCCTGCTTTTCCTGGTTTTCTTCTGCTCTAACCCGGCTTTTCTTGGTTTTCTTCCGTTCTAACCCGGCTTTTCTTGGTTTTCTTCTGCTCTAACCCTGTTTTTCTTGTTTTTTTTCGGCTCTAACCTTGTTTTTCTTGGTTTTCTTCCGTTCTAACCCGGCTTTTCCTGGTTTTCTTTCGTTCTAACCCGGCTTTTCTTGGTTTTCTTCTGCTCTAAACCTGTTTTTCTTGGTTTTTTTCGCCTCTAACCCTGTTTTTCTTGGTTTTCTTCCGTTTTAACTTGTCTTTTCTTGGTTTTTTTCTGCTCTAACCCTGTTTTTCTTGGTTTTTTTTGGCTTTAAGCCTGCTTTTCTTGGTTTTCTTCCGCTCTAACCCTGCTTTTCTTGGTTTTCTTCCGTTCTAACCCTGCTTTTCTTGGTTTTCTTCCGCTCTAACCCTGCTTTTCTTGGTTTTCTTCGGCTCTAACCCTGTTTTTCTTGGTTGTTTTCGGCTCTAACCCTGTTTTTCTTGGTATTCTTCCGTTCTAACCCGGCTTTTCTTGGTTTTCTTCTGCTCTAACCCTGTTTTTCTTGTTTTCTTTCAGCTCTAACCCTGTTTTACTTGGTTTTCTTCCGTTCTAACTCTGCTTTTCTTGGTTTTCTTCCGTTCTAACCCGGCTTTTCTTGGTTTTCTTCTGTTCTAACCCTGTTTTTCTTTGTTTTTTTCGGCTCTAAGCCTGCTTTTCTTGGTTTTCTTCTGCTCTAACCCTGCTTTTCTTGGTTTTCTTCTGATCTAACCCTGTTTTTCTTGGTTTTCTTCTGTTCTTACCCGGCTTTTCTTGGTTTTCTTCTGCTCTAACCCTGTTTTTCTTGTTTTTTTTCGGCTCTAACCCTGTTTCTCTTGGTTTTCTTCCGCTCTAACCCTGTTTTTCTTGGTTTTCTTCTGCTCTAACCCTGCATTTCCTGGTTTTCTTCCGTTCTAACCCGGCTTTTCTTGGTTTTCTTCCGCTCTAACCATGTTTTTCTTGGTTTTCTTCTGCTCTAACCCTGTTTTTCTTGTTTTTTTTTAGGCTCTAACCCTGTTTTTCTTGGTTTTCTTCCATTCTAACCCGGCTTTTCCTGGTTTTCTTCCGTTCCAACTTTGTTTTTCTTGGTTTTCTTCCCTTCTAACCCGGCTTTTCTTGGTTTTCTTCGGCTCTAACCCTGTTTTTCTTGGTTTTTTTCGGCTCTAACCCTGTTTTTCTTGGTATTCTTCCGTTCTAACCCGGCTTTTCTTGGTTTTCTTCTGCTCTAACCCTGTTTTTCTTGTTTTCTTTCGGCTCTAACCCTGTTTTTCTTGGTTTTCTTCCGTTCTAACCCGGCTTTTCTTGGTTTTCTTCCGTTCTTACCCGGCTTTTCTTGGTTTTCTTCCGCTCTAACCCTGTTTTTGTTGGTTTTTTTCGGCTCTAACCCTGTTTTTCTTGGTTTTTTTCGGCTCTAACCCTGTTTTTCTTGGTTTTCTTCCGTTTTAACCCGGCTTTTCTTGGTTTTCATCCGTTCTAACCCGGGTTTTCTTGGTTTTCTTCTGTTCTAACACCGTTTTTCTTGTTTTTTTTCGGCTTTAAGCCTGCTTTTCCTGGTTTTCTTCCGCTCTAACCCGGCTTTTCTTGGTTTTCTTCCGTTCTAACCCGGCTTTTCTTGGTTTTCTTCTGCTCTAACCCTGTTTTTCTTGTTTTTTTTCGGCTCTAACCCTGTTTTTCTTGGTTTTCTTCCGTTCTAACCCGGCTTTTCCTGGTTTTCTTGCGTTCTAACCCGGCTTTTCTTGGTTTTCTTCTGCTCTAAACCTGTTTTTCTTGGTTTTTTTCGCCTCTAACCCTGTTTTTCTTGGTTTTCTTCCGTTCTAACCCGGCTTTTCTTGGTTTTCTTCTGCTCTAACCCTGTTTTTCTTGGGTTTTTTCGGCTTTAAGCCTGCTTTTCTTGGTTTTCTTCCGCTCTAACCCTGCTTTTCTTGGTTTTCTTCCGTTCTAACCCTGCTTTTCTTGGTTTTCTTCCGCTCTAACCCTGCTTTTCTTGGTTTTCTTCGGCTCTAACCCTGTTTTTCTTGGTTTTTTTTGGCTCTAACCCTGTTTTTCTTGGTATTCTTCCGTTCTAACCCGGCTTTTCTTGGTTTTCTTCTGCTCTAACCCTGTTTTTCTTGTTTTCTTTCAGCTCTAACCCTGTTTTACTTGGTTTTCTTCCGTTCTAACTCTGCTTTTCTTGGTTTTCTTCCGTTCTAACCCGGCTTTTCTTGGTTTTCTTCTGTTCTAACCCTGTTTTTCTTTGTTTTTTTCGGCTCTAAGCCTGCTTTTCTTGGTTTTCTTCTGCTCTAACCCTGCTTTTCTTGGTTTTCTTCTGATCTAACCCTGTTTTTCTTGGTTTTCTTCTGTTCTTACCCGGCTTTTCTTGGTTTTCTTCCGCTCCAACCCTGTTTTTCTTGTTTTTTTTCGGCTCTAACCCTGTTTCTCTTGGTTTTCTTCCGCTCTAACCCTGTTTTTCTTGGTTTTCTTCTGCTCTAACCCTGCATTTCCTGGTTTTCTTCCGTTCTAACCCGGCTTTTCTTGGTTTTCTTCCGCTCTAACCATGTTTTTCTTGGTTTTCTTCTGCTCTAACCCTGTTTTTCTTGTTTTTTTTTAGGCTCTAACCCTGCTTTTCTTGGTTTTCTTCTGCTCTAACCCTGTTTTTCTTGTTTTCTTTCGGCTCTAACCCTGTTTTTCTTGGTTTTCTTCCGTTCTAACCGGGCTTTTCTTGGTTTTCTTCCGTTCTTACCCGGCTTTTCTTGGTTTTCTTCCGCTCTAACCCTGTTTTTGTTGGTTTTTTTCGGCTCTAACCCTGTTTTTCTTTGTTTTTTTCGGCTCTAACCCTGTTTTTCTTGGTTTTCTTCCGTTCTAACCCGGCTTTTCTTGGTTTTCATCCGTTCTAACCCGGGTTTTCTTGGTTTTCTTCTGTTCTAACACCGTTTTTCTTGTTTTTTTTCGGCTTTAAGCCTGCTTTTCCTGGTTTTCTTCTGCTCTAACCCGGCTTTTCTTGGTTTTCTTCCGTTCTAACCCGGCTTTTCTTGGTTTTCTTCTGCTCTAACCCTGTTTTTCTTGGTTTTTTTCGGCTCTAACCTTGTTTTTCTTGGTTTTCTTCCGTTCTAACCCGGCTTTTCCTGGTTTTCTTTCGTTCTAACCCGGCTTTTCTTGGTTTTCTTCTGCTCTAAACCTGTTTTTCTTGGTTTTTTTCGCCTCTAACCCTGTTTTTCTTGGTTTTCTTCCGTTCTAACCCGGCTTTTCTTGGTTTTCTTCTGCTCTAACCCTGTTTTTCTTGGTTTTTTTCGGCTTTAAGCCGGCTTTTCTTGGTTTTCTTCCGCTCTAACCCTGCTTTTTTTGGTTTTCTTCCGTTCTAACCCTGCTTTTCTTGGTTTTCTTCCGCTCTAACCCTGCTTTTCTTGGTTTTCTTCGGCTCTAACCCTGTTTTTCTTGGTTTTTTTCGGCTCTAACCCTGTTTTTCTTGGTATTCTTCCGTTCTAACCCGGCTTTTCTTGGTTTTCTTCTGCTGTAACCCTGTTTTTCTTGTTTTCTTTCAGCTCTAACCCTGTTTTACTTGGTTTTCTTTAGTTCTAACCCGGCTTTTCTTGGTTTTCTTCCGTTCTTACCCGGCTTTTCTTGGTTTTCTTCCGCTCTAACCCTGTTTTTCTTGTTTTTTTTCGGCTATAACCCTGTTTTACTTGGTTTTCTTCTGTTCTAACCCTGTTTTTCTTGGTTTTCTTCCGTTCTAACCCGGCTTTTCTTGGTTTTCTTCCGTTCTAACCCGGCTTTTCTTGGTTTTCTTCCGCTCTAACCCTGCTTTTCTTGGTTATTTTCGGCTCTAACCCTGCTTTTCTTGGTTTTCTTCCGTTCTAACCCGGCTTTTCTTGGTTTTCTTCTGCTCTAACACTGTTTACTTGTTTTTTTTTGGCTCTAACCCTGTTTTTCTTGGTTTTCTTCCGTTCTAACCCGGCTTTTCCTGGTTTTCTTCCGTTCTAACCCGGCTTTTCTTGGTTTTCTTCGGCTCTAACCCTGTTTTTCTTGGTTTTTTTCGGCTCTAACCCTGTTTTTCTTGGTATTCTTCCGTTCTAACCCGGCTTTTCTTGGTTTTCTTCTGCTTTAACCCTGTTTTTCTTGTTTTCTTTCGGCTCTAACCCTGTTTTTCTTGGTTTTCTTCCGTTCTAACCCGGCTTTTCTTGGTTTTCTTCCGCTCTAACCCTGTTTTTGTTGGTTTTTTTCGGCTGTAACCCTGTTTTTCTTTGTTTTTTTCGGCTCTAACCCTGTTTTTCTTGGTTTTCTTCCGTTCTAACCCGGCTTTTCTTGGTTTTCATCCGTTCTAACCCGGGTTTTCTTGGTTTTCTTCTGTTCTAACACCGTTTTTCTTGTTTTTTTTCGGCTTTAAGCCTGCTTTTCCTGGTTTTCTTCTGCTCTAACCCGGCTTTTCTTGGTTTTCTTCCGTTCTAACCCGGCTTTTCTTGGTTTTCTTCTGCTCTAACCCTGTTTTTCTTGGTTTTTTTCGGCTCTAACCTTGTTTTTCTTGGTTTTCTTCCGTTCTAACCCGGCTTTTCCTGGTTTTCTTTCGTTCTAACCCGGCTTTTCTTGGTTTTCTTCTGCTCTAAACCTGTTTTTCTTGGTTTTTTTCGCCTCTAACCCTGTTTTTCTTGGTTTTCTTCCGTTCTAACCCGGCTTTTCTTGGTTTTCTTCTGCTCTAACCCTGTTTTTCTTGGTTTTTTTCGGCTTTAAGCCGGCTTTTCTTGGTTTTCTTCCGCTCTAACCCTGCTTTTCTTGGTTTTCTTCCGTTCTAACCCTGCTTTTCTTGGTTTTCTTCCGCTCTAACCCTGCTTTTCTTGGTTTTCTTCGGCTCTAACCCTGTTTTTCTTGGTTTTTTTCGGCTCTAACCCTGTTTTTCTTGGTATTCTTCCGTTCTAACCCGGCTTTTCTTGGTTTTCTTCTGCTGTAACCCTGTTTTTCTTGTTTTCTTTCAGCTCTAACCCTGTTTTACTTGGTTTTCTTCCGTTCTAACCCGGCTTTTCTTGGTTTTCTTCCGTTCTTACCCGGCTTTTCTTGGTTTTCTTCCGCTCTAACCCTGTTTTTCTTGTTTTTTTTCGGCTATAACCCTGTTTTACTTGGTTTTCTTCTGTTCTAACCCTGTTTTTCTTGGTTTTCTTCCGTTCTAACCCGGCTTTTCTTGGTTTTCTTCCGTTCTAACCCGGCTTTTCTTGGTTTTCTTCCGCTCTAACCCTGCTTTTCTTGGTTATTTTCGGCTCTAACCCTGCTTTTCTTGGTTTTCTTCCGTTCTAACCCGGCTTTTCTTGGTTTTCTTCTGCTCTAACACTGTTTACTTGTTTTTTTTTTGGCTCTAACCCTGTTTTTCTTGGTTTTCTTCCGTTCTAACCCGGCTTTTCCTGGTTTTCTTCCGTTCTAACCCGGCTTTTCTTGGTTTTCTTCGGCTCTAACCCTGTTTTTCTTGGTTTTTTTCGGCTCTAACCCTGTTTTTCTTGGTATTCTTCCGTTCTAACCCGGCTTTTCTTGGTTTTCTTCTGCTCTAACCCTGTTTTTCTTGTTTTCTTTCGGCTCTAACCCTGTTTTTCTTGGTTTTCTTCCGTTCTAACCCGGCTTTTCTTGGTTTTCTTCCGCTCTAACCCTGTTTTTGTTGGTTTTTTTCGGCTCTAACCGTGTTTTTCTTGGTTTTTTTCGGCTCTAACCCTGTTTTTCTTGGTTTTCTTCCGTTCTAACCCGGCTTTTCTTGGTTTTCATCCGTTCTAACCTGGCTTTTCTTGGTTTTCTTCTGTTCTAACACTGTTTTTCTTGTTTTTTTTCGGCTTTAAGCCTGCTTTTCCTGGTTTTCTTCTGCTCTAACCCGGCTTTTCTTGGTTTTCTTCCGTTCTAACCCGGCTTTTCTTGGTTTTCTTCTGCTCTAACCCTGTTTTTCTTGTTTTTTTTCGGCTCTAACCTTGTTTTTCTTGGTTTTCTTCCGTTCTAACCCGGCTTTTCCTGGTTTTCTTTCGTTCTAACCCGGCTTTTCTTGGTTTTCTTCTGCTCTAAACCTGTTTTTCTTGGTTTTTTTCGCCTCTAACCCTGTTTTTCTTGGTTTTCTTCCGTTTTAACTTGGCTTTTCTTGGTTTTTTTCTGCTCTAACCCTGTTTTTCTTGGTTTTTTTTGGCTTTAAGCCTGCTTTTCTTGGTTTTCTTCCGCTCTAACCCTGCTTTTCTTGGTTTTCTTCCGTTCTAACCCTGCTTTTCTTGGTTTTCTTCCGCTCTAACCCTGCTTTTCTTGGTTTTCTTCGGCTCTAACCCTGTTTTTCTTGGTTGTTTTCGGCTCTAACCCTGTTTTTCTTGGTATTCTTCCGTTCTAACCCGGCTTTTCTTGGTTTTCTTCTGCTCTAACCCTGTTTTTCTTGTTTTCATTCAGCTCTAACCCTGTTTTACTTGGTTTTCTTCCGTTCTAACTCTGCTTTTCTTGGTTTTCTTCCGTTCTAACCCGGCTTTTCTTGGTTTTCTTCTGTTCTAACCCTGTTTTTCTTTGTTTTTTTCGGCTCTAAGCCTGCTTTTCTTGGTTTTCTTCTGCTCTAACCCTGCTTTTCTTGGTTTTCTTCTGATCTAACCCTGTTTTTCTTGGTTTTCTTCTGTTCTTACCCGGCTTTTCTTGGTTTTCTTCTGCTCTAACCCTGTTTTTCTTGTTTTTTTTCGGCTCTAACCCTGTTTCTCTTGGTTTTCTTCCGCTCTAACCCTGTTTTTCTTGGTTTTCTTCTGCTCTAACCCTGCATTTCCTGGTTTTCTTCCGTTCTAACCCGGCTTTTCTTGGTTTTCTTCCGCTCTAACCATGTTTTTCTTGGTTTTCTTCTGCTCTAACCCTGTTTTTCTTGTTTTTTTTTAGGCTCTAACCCTGTTTTTCTTGGTTTTCTTCCATTCTAACCCGGCTTTTCCTGGTTTTCTTCCGTTCTAACCCTGCTTTTCTTGGTTTTCTTCTGCTCTAACCCTGCTTTTCTTGGTTTTCTTCGGCTCTAACCCTGTTTTTCTTGGTTTTTTTCGGCTCTAACCCTGTTTTTCTTGGTATTCTTCCGTTCTAACCCGGCTTTTCTTGGTTTTCTTCTGCTCTAACCCTGTTTTTCTTGTTTTCTTTCGGCTCTAACCCTGTTTTTCTTGGTTTTCTTCCGTTCTAACCCGGCTTTTCTTGGTTTTCTTCTGCTCTAAACCTGTTTTTCTTGGTTTTTTTCGCCTCTAACCCTGTTTTTCTTGGTTTTCTTCCGTTTTAACTTGGCTTTTCTTGGTTTTTTTCTGCTCTAACCCTGTTTTTCTTGGTTTTTTTTGGCTTTAAGCCTGCTTTTCTTGGTTTTCTTCCGCTCTAACCCTGCTTTTCTTGGTTTTCTTCCGTTCTAACCCTGCTTTTCTTGGTTTTCTTCCGCTCTAACCCTGCTTTTCTTGGTTTTCTTCGGCTCTAACCCTGTTTTTCTTGGTTGTTTTCGGCTCTAACCCTGTTTTTCTTGGTATTCTTCCGTTCTAACCCGGCTTTTCTTGGTTTTCTTCTGCTCTAACCCTGTTTTTCTTGTTTTCTTTCAGCTCTAACCCTGTTTTACTTGGTTTTCTTCCGTTCTAACTCTGCTTTTCTTGGTTTTCTTCCGTTCTAACCCGGCTTTTCTTGGTTTTCTTCTGTTCTAACCCTGTTTTTCTTTGTTTTTTTCGGCTCTAAGCCTGCTTTTCTTGGTTTTCTTCTGCTCTAACCCTGCTTTTCTTGGTTTTCTTCTGATCTAACCCTGTTTTTCTTGGTTTTCTTCTGTTCTTACCCGGCTTTTCTTGGTTTTCTTCTGCTCTAACCCTGTTTTTCTTGTTTTTTTTCGGCTCTAACCCTGTTTCTCTTGGTTTTCTTCCGCTCTAACCCTGTTTTTCTTGGTTTTCTTCTGCTCTAACCCTGCATTTCCTGGTTTTCTTCCGTTCTAACCCGGCTTTTCTTGGTTTTCTTCCGCTCTAACCATGTTTTTCTTGGTTTTCTTCTGCTCTAACCCTGTTTTTCTTGTTTATTTTTAGGCTCTAACCCTGTTTTTCTTGGTATTCTTCCGTTCTAACCCGGCTTTTCTTGGTTTTCTTCTGCTCTAACCCTGTTTTTCTTGGTTTTTTTCGGCTTTAAGCCGGCTTTTCTTGGTTTTCTTCCGCTCTAACCCTGCTTTTCTTGGTTTTCTTCCGTTCTAACCCTGCTTTTCTTGGTTTTCTTCCGCTCTAACCCTGCTTTTCTTGGTTTTCTTCGGCTCTAACCCTGTTTTTCTTGGTTTTTTTCGGCTCTAACCCTGTTTTTCTTGGTATTCTTCCGTTCTAACCCGGCTTTTCTTGGTTTTCTTCTGCTGTAACCCTGTTTTTCTTGTTTTCTTTCAGCTCTAACCCTGTTTTACTTGGTTTTCTTCCGTTCTAACCCGGCTTTTCTTGGTTTTCTTCCGTTCTTACCCGGCTTTTCTTGGTTTTCTTCCGCTCTAACCCTGTTTTTCTTGTTTTTTTTCGGCTATAACCCTGTTTTACTTGGTTTTCTTCTGTTCTAACCCTGTTTTTCTTGGTTTTCTTCCGTTCTAACCCGGCTTTTCTTGGTTTTCTTCCGTTCTAACCCGGCTTTTCTTGGTTTTCTTCCGCTCTAACCCTGCTTTTCTTGGTTATTTTCGGCTCTAACCCTGCTTTTCTTGGTTTTCTTCCGTTCTAACCCGGCTTTTCTTGGTTTTCTTCTGCTCTAACACTGTTTACTTGTTTTTTTTTGGCTCTAACCCTGTTTTTCTTGGTTTTCTTCCGTTCTAACCCGGCTTTTCCTGGTTTTCTTCCGTTCTAACCCGGCTTTTCTTGGTTTTCTTCGGCTCTAACCCTGTTTTTCTTGGTTTTTTTCGGCTCTAACCCTGTTTTTCTTGGTATTCTTCCGTTCTAACCCGGCTTTTCTTGGTTTTCTTCTGCTCTAACCCTGTTTTTCTTGTTTTCTTTCGGCTCTAACCCTGTTTTTCTTGGTTTTCTTCCGTTCTAACCCGGCTTTTCTTGGTTTTCTTCCGCTCTAACCCTGTTTTTGTTGGTTTTTTTTGGCTCTAACCGTGTTTTTCTTGGTTTTTTTTGGCTCTAACCCTGTTTTTCTTGGTTTTCTTCCGTTCTAACCCGGCTTTTCTTGGTTTTCATCCGTTCTAACCTGGCTTTTCTTGGTTTTCTTCTGTTCTAACACCGTTTTTCTTGTTTTTTTTCGGCTTTAAGCCTGCTTTTCCTGGTTTTCTTCTGCTCTAACCCGGCTTTTCTTGGTTTTCTTCCGTTCTAACCCGGCTTTTCTTGGTTTTCTTCTGCTCTAACCCGGCTTTTCTTGGTTTTCTTCTGCTCTAACCCTGTTTTTCTTGTTTTCTTTCGGCTCTAACCCTGTTTTTCTTGGTTTTCTTCCGTTCTAACCTGGCTTTTCTTGGTTTTCTTCTGCTCTAAACCTGTTTTTCTTGGTTTTTTTCGCCTCTAACCCTGTTTTTCTTGGTTTTCTTCCGTTTTAACTTGGCTTTTCTTGGTTTTTTTCTGCTCTAACCCTGTTTTTCTTGGTTTTTTTTGGCTTTAAGCCTGCTTTTCTTGGTTTTCTTCCGCTCTAACCCTGCTTTTCTTGGTTTTCTTCCGTTCTAACCCTGCTTTTCTTGGTTTTCTTCCGCTCTAACCCTGCTTTTCTTGGTTTTCTTCGGCTCTAACCCTGTTTTTCTTGGTTGTTTTCGGCTCTAACCCTGTTTTTCTTGGTATTCTTCCGTTCTAACCCGGCTTTTCTTGGTTTTCTTCTGCTCTAACCCTGTTTTTCTTGTTTTCTTTCAGCTCTAACCCTGTTTTACTTGGTTTTCTTCCGTTCTAACTCTGCTTTTCTTGGTTTTCTTCCGTTCTAACCCGGCTTTTCTTGGTTTTCTTCTGTTCTAACCCTGTTTTTCTTTGTTTTTTTCGGCTCTAAGCCTGCTTTTCTTGGTTTTCTTCTGCTCTAACCCTGCTTTTCTTGGTTTTCTTCTGATCTAACCCTGTTTTTCTTGGTTTTCTTCTGTTCTTACCCGGCTTTTCTTGGTTTTCTTCTGCTCTAACCCTGTTTTTCTTGTTTTTTTTCGGCTCTAACCCTGTTTCTCTTGGTTTTCTTCCGCTCTAACCCTGTTTTTCTTGGTTTTCTTCTGCTGTAACCTTGCATTTCCTGGTTTTCTTCCGTTCTAACCCGGCTTTTCTTGGTTTTCTTCCGCTCTAACCATGTTTTTCTTGGTTTTCTTCTGCTCTAACCCTGTTTTTCTTGTTTTTTTTTAGGCTCTAACCCTGTTTTTCTTGGTTTTCTTCCATTCTAACCCGGCTTTTCCTGGTTTTCTTCCGTTCTAACCCTGCTTTTCTTGGTTTTCTTCCGCTCTAACCCTGCTTTTCTTGGTTTTCTTCGGCTCTAACCCTGTTTTTCTTGGTTTTTTTCGGCTCTAACCCTGTTTTTCTTGGTATTCTTCCGTTCTAACCCGGCTTTTCTTGGTTTTCTTCTGCTCTAACCCTGTTTTTCTTGTTTTCTTTCGGCTCTAACCCTGTTTTTCTTGGTTTTCTTCCGTTCTAACCCGGCTTTTCTTGGTTTTCTTCTGCTCTAAACCTGTTTTTCTTGGTTTTTTTCGCCTCTAACCCTGTTTTTCTTGGTTTTCTTCCGTTTTAACTTGGCTTTTCTTGGTTTTTTTCTGCTCTAACCCTGTTTTTCTTGGTTTTTTTTGGCTTTAAGCCTGCTTTTCTTGGTTTTCTTCCGCTCTAACCCTGCTTTTCTTGGTTTTCTTCCGTTCTAACCCTGCTTTTCTTGGTTTTCTTCCGCTCTAACCCTGCTTTTCTTGGTTTTCTTCGGCTCTAACCCTGTTTTTCTTGGTTGTTTTCGGCTCTAACCCTGTTTTTCTTGGTATTCTTCCGTTCTAACCCGGCTTTTCTTGGTTTTCTTCTGCTCTAACCCTGTTTTTCTTGTTTTCTTTCAGCTCTAACCCTGTTTTACTTGGTTTTCTTCCGTTCTAACTCTGCTTTTCTTGGTTTTCTTCCGTTCTAACCCGGCTTTTCTTGGTTTTCTTCTGTTCTAACCCTGTTTTTCTTTGTTTTTTTCGGCTCTAAGCCTGCTTTTCTTGGTTTTCTTCTGCTCTAACCCTGCTTTTCTTGGTTTTCTTCTGATCTAACCCTGTTTTTCTTGGTTTTCTTCTCTTCTTACCCGGCTTTTCTTGGTTTTCTTCTGCTCTAACCCTGTTTTTCTTGTTTTTTTTCGGCTCTAACCCTGTTTCTCTTGGTTTTCTTCCGCTCTAACCCTGTTTTTCTTGGTTTTCTTCTGCTCTAACCCTGCATTTCCTGGTTTTCTTCCGTTCTAACCCGGCTTTTCTTGGTTTTCTTCCGCTCTAACCATGTTTTTCTTGGTTTTCTTCTGCTCTAACCCTGTTTTTCTTGTTTATTTTTAGGCTCTAACCCTGTTTTTCTTGGTATTCTTCCGTTCTAACCCGGCTTTTCTTGGTTTTCTTCTGCTCTAACCCTGTTTTTCTTGGTTTTTTTCGGCTTTAAGCCGGCTTTTCTTGGTTTTCTTCCGCTCTAACCCTGCTTTTCTTGGTTTTCTTCCGTTCTAACCCTGCTTTTCTTGGTTTTCTTCCGCTCTAACCCTGCTTTTCTTGGTTTTCTTCGGCTCTAACCCTGTTTTTCTTGGTTTTTTTCGGCTCTAACCCTGTTTTTCTTGGTATTCTTCCGTTCTAACCCGGCTTTTCTTGGTTTTCTTCTGCTGTAACCCTGTTTTTCTTGTTTTCTTTCAGCTCTAACCCTGTTTTACTTGGTTTTCTTCCGTTCTAACCCGGCTTTTCTTGGTTTTCTTCCGTTCTTACCCGGCTTTTCTTGGTTTTCTTCCGCTCTAACCCTGTTTTTCTTGTTTTTTTTCGGCTATAACCCTGTTTTACTTGGTTTTCTTCTGTTCTAACCCTGTTTTTCTTGGTTTTCTTCCGTTCTAACCCGGCTTTTCTTGGTTTTCTTCCGTTCTAACCCGGCTTTTCTTGGTTTTCTTCCGCTCTAACCCTGCTTTTCTTGGTTATTTTCGGCTCTAACCCTGCTTTTCTTGGTTTTCTTCCGTTCTAACCCGGCTTTTCTTGGTTTTCTTCTGCTCTAACACTGTTTACTTGTTTTTTTTTGGCTCTAACCCTGTTTTTCTTGGTTTTCTTCCGTTCTAACCCGGCTTTTCCTGGTTTTCTTCCGTTCTAACCCGGCTTTTCTTGGTTTTCTTCGGCTCTAACCCTGTTTTTCTTGGTTTTTTTTCGGCTCTAACCCTGTTTTTCTTGGTATTCTTCCGTTCTAACCCGGCTTTTCTTGGTTTTCTTCTGCTCTAACCCTGTTTTTCTTGTTTTCTTTCGGCTCTAACCCTGTTTTTCTTGGTTTTCTTCCGTTCTAACCCGGCTTTTCTTGGTTTTCTTCCGCTCTAACCCTGTTTTTGTTGGTTTTTTTCGGCTCTAACCGTGTTTTTCTTGGTTTTTTTTGGCTCTAACCCTGTTTTTCTTGGTTTTCTTCCGTTCTAACCCGGCTTTTCTTGGTTTTCATCCGTTCTAACCTGGCTTTTCTTGGTTTTCTTCTGTTCTAACACCGTTTTTCTTGTTTTTTTTCGGCTTTAAGCCTGCTTTTCCTGGTTTTCTTCTGCTCTAACCCGGCTTTTCTTGGTTTTCTTCCGTTCTAACCCGGCTTTTCTTGGTTTTCTTCTGCTCTAACCCGGCTTTTCTTGGTTTTCTTCTGCTCTAACCCTGTTTTTCTTGTTTTCTTTCGGCTCTAACCCTGTTTTTCTTGGTTTTCTTCCGTTCTAACCCGGCTTTTCTTGGTTTTCTTCTGCTCTAAACCTGTTTTTCTTGGTTTTTTTCGCCTCTAACCCTGTTTTTCTTGGTTTTCTTCCGTTTTAACTTGGCTTTTCTTGGTTTTTTTCTGCTCTAACCCTGTTTTTCTTGGTTTTTTTTGGCTTTAAGCCTGCTTTTCTTGGTTTTCTTCCGCTCTAACCCTGCTTTTCTTGGTTTTCTTCCGTTCTAACCCTGCTTTTCTTGGTTTTCTTCCGCTCTAACCCTGCTTTTCTTGGTTTTCTTCGGCTCTAACCCTGTTTTTCTTGGTTGTTTTCGGCTCTAACCCTGTTTTTCTTGGTATTCTTCCGTTCTAACCCGGCTTTTCTTGGTTTTCTTCTGCTCTAACCCTGTTTTTCTTGTTTTCTTTCAGCTCTAACCCTGTTTTACTTGGTTTTCTTCCGTTCTAACTCTGCTTTTCTTGGTTTTCTTCCGTTCTAACCCGGCTTTTCTTGGTTTTCTTCTGTTCTAACCCTGTTTTTCTTTGTTTTTTTCGGCTCTAAGCCTGCTTTTCTTGGTTTTCTTCTGCTCTAACCCTGCTTTTCTTGGTTTTCTTCTGATCTAACCCTGTTTTTCTTGGTTTTTTTCTGTTCTTACCCGGCTTTTCTTGGTTTTCTTCTGCTCTAACCCTGTTTTTCTTGTTTTTTTTCGGCTCTAACCCTGTTTCTCTTGGTTTTCTTCCGCTCTAACCCTGTTTTTCTTGGTTTTCTTCTGCTCTAACCCTGCATTTCCTGGTTTTCTTCCGTTCTAACCCGGCTTTTCTTGGTTTTCTTCCGCTCTAACCATGTTTTTCTTGGTTTTCTTCTGCTCTAACCCTGTTTTTCTTGTTTTTTTTTAGGCTCTAACCCTGTTTTTCTTGGTTTTCTTCCATTCTAACCCGGCTTTTCCTGGTTTTCTTCCGTTCTAACCCTGCTTTTCTTGGTTTTCTTCCGCTCTAACCCTGCTTTTCTTGGTTTTCTTCGGCTCTAACCCTGTTTTTCTTGGTTTTTTTCGGCTCTAACCCTGTTTTTCTTGGTATTCTTCCGTTCTAACCCGGCTTTTCTTGGTTTTCTTCTGCTCTAACCCTGTTTTTCTTGTTTTCTTTCGGCTCTAACCCTGTTTTTCTTGGTTTTCTTCCGTTCTAACCCGGCTTTTCTTGGTTTTCTTCTGCTCTAAACCTGTTTTTCTTGGTTTTTTTCGCCTCTAACCCTGTTTTTCTTGGTTTTCTTCTGTTTTAACTTGGCTTTTCTTGGTTTTTTTCTGCTCTAACCCTGTTTTTCTTGGTTTTTTTTGGCTTTAAGCCTGCTTTTCTTGGTTTTCTTCCGCTCTAACCCTGCTTTTCTTGGTTTTCTTCCGTTCTAACCCTGCTTTTCTTGGTTTTCTTCCGCTCTAACCCTGCTTTTCTTGGTTTTCTTCGGCTCTAACCCTGTTTTTCTTGGTTGTTTTCGGCTCTAACCCTGTTTTTCTTGGTATTCTTCCGTTCTAACCCGGCTTTTCTTGGTTTTCTTCTGCTCTAACCCTGTTTTTCTTGTTTTCTTTCAGCTCTAACCCTGTTTTACTTGGTTTTCTTCCGTTCTAACTCTGCTTTTCTTGGTTTTCTTCCGTTCTAACCCGGCTTTTCTTGGTTTTCTTCTGTTCTAACCCTGTTTTTCTTTGTTTTTTTCGGCTCTAAGCCTGCTTTTCTTGGTTTTCTTCTGCTCTAACCCTGCTTTTCTTGGTTTTCTTCTGATCTAACCCTGTTTTTCTTGGTTTTCTTCTGTTCTTACCCGGCTTTTCTTGGTTTTCTTCTGCTCTAACCCTGTTTTTCTTGTTTTCTTTCGGCTCTAACCCTGTTTTTCTTGGTTTTCTTCCGTTCTAACCCGGCTTTTCTTGGTTTTCTTCTGCTCTAAACCTGTTTTTCTTGGTTTTTTTCGCCTCTAACCCTGTTTTTCTTGGTTTTCTTCTGTTTTAACTTGGCTTTTCTTGGTTTTTTTCTGCTCTAACCCTGTTTTTCTTGGTTTTTTTTGGCTTTAAGCCTGCTTTTCTTGGTTTTGTTCCGCTCTAACCCTGCTTTTCTTGGTTTTCTTCCGTTCTAACCCTGCTTTTCTTGGTTTTCTTCCGCTCTAACCCTGCTTTTCTTGGTTTTCTTCGGCTCTAACCCTGTTTTTCTTGGTTGTTTTCGGCTCTAACCCTGTTTTTCTTGGTTTTCTTCCGTTCTAACCCGGCTTTTCTTGGTTTTCTTCTGCTCTAACCCTGTTTTTCTTGTTTTCTTTCAGCTCTAACCCTGTTTTACTTGGTTTTCTTCCGTTCTAACTCTGCTTTTCTTGGTTTTCTTCCGTTCTAACCCGGCTTTTCTTGGTTTTCTTCTGTTCTAACCCTGTTTTTCTTTGTTTTTTTCGGCTCTAAGCCTGCTTTTCTTGGTTTTCTTCTGCTCTAACCCTGCTTTTCTTGGTTTTCTTCTGATCTAACCCTGTTTTTCTTGGTTTTCTTCTGTTCTTACCCGGCTTTTCTTGGTTTTCTTCTGCTCTAACCCTGTTTTTCTTGTTTTTTTTCGGCTCTAACCCTGTTTCTCTTGGTTTTCTTCCGCTCTAACCCTGTTTTTCTTGGTTTTCTTCTGCTCTAACCCTGCATTTCCTGGTTTTCTTCCGTTCTAACCCGGCTTTTCTTGGTTTTCTTCCGCTCTAACCATGTTTTTCTTGGTTTTCTTCTGCTCTAACCCTGTTTTTCTTGTTTTTTTTTAGGCTCTAACCCTGTTTTTCTTGGTTTTCTTCCATTCTAACCCGGCTTTTCCTGGTTTTCTTCCGTTCTAACCCTGCTTTTCTTGGTTTTCTTCCGCTCTAACACTGCTTTTCTTGGTTTTCTTCGGCTCTAACCCTGTTTTTCTTGGTTTTTTTCGGCTCTAACCCTGTTTTTCTTGGTATTCTTCCGTTCTAACCCGGCTTTTCTTGGTTTTCTTCTGCTCTAACCCTTTTTTTCTTGTTTTCTTTCGGCTCTAACCCTGCTTTACTTGGTTTTCTTCCGTTCTAACCCGGCTTTTCTTGGTTTTCTTCCGTTCTTACCCGGCTTTTCTTGGTTTTCTTCCGCTCTAACCCTGTTTTTGTTGGTTTTTTTCGGCTCTAACCCTGTTTTTCTTGGTTTTTTTCGGCTCTAACCCTGTTTTTCTTGGTTTTCTTCCGTTCTAACCCGGCTTTTCTTGGTTTTCATCCGTTCTAACCCGGTTTTCTTGGTTTTCTTCTGTTCTAACACCGTTTTTCTTGTTTTTTTTCGGCTTTAAGCCTGCTTTTCCTGGTTTTCTTCTGCTCTAACCCGGATTTTCTTGGTTTTCTTCCGTTCTAACCCGGCTTTTCTTGGTTTTCTTCTGCTCTAACCCTGTTTTTCTTGTTTTTTTTCGGCTCTAACCTTGTTTTTCTTGGTTTTCTTCCGTTCTAACCCTGCTTTTCCTGGTTTTCTTTCGTTCTAACCCGGCTTTTCTTGGTTTTCTTCTGCTCTAAACCTGTTTTTCTTGGTTTTTTTCGACTCTAACCCTGTTTTTCTTGGTTTTCTTCCGTTCTAACCCGGCTTTTCTTGGTTTTCTTCTGCTCTAACCCTGTTTTTCTTGGTTTTTTTCGGCTTTAAGCCGGCTTTTCTTGGTTTTCTTCCGCTCTAACCCTGCTTTTCTTGGTTTTCTTCCGTTCTAACCCTGCTTTTCTTGGTTTTCTTCCGCTCTAACCCTGCTTTTCTTGGTTTTCTTCGGCTCTAACCCTGTTTTTCTTGGTTGTTTTCGGCTCTAACCCTGTTTTTCTTGGTATTCTTCCGTTCTAACCCGGCTTTTCTTGGTTTTCTTCTGCTCTAACCCTGTTTTTCTTGTTTTCTTTCAGCTCTAACCCTGTTTTACTTGGTTTTCTTCCGTTCTAACCCGGCTTTTCTTGGTTTTCTTCCGTTCTTACCCGGCTTTTCTTGGTTTTCTTCCGCTCTAACCCTGTTTTTGTTGGTTTTTTTCGGCTCTAACCCCGTTTTTCTTGGTTTTCTTCTGTTCTAACCCTGTTTTTCTTGGTTTTCTTCCGTTCTAACCCGGCTTTTCTTGGTTTTCTTCCGTTCTAACCCGGCTTTTCTTGGTTTTCTTCTGCTCTAACCCTGCTTTTCTTGGTTATTTTCGGCTCTAACCCTGCTTTTCTTGTTTTTCTTCCGTTCTAACCCGGCTTTTCTTGGTTTTCTTCTGCTCTAACACTGTTTACTTGTTTTTTTTCGGCTCTAAACCTGTTTTTCTTGGTTTTCTTCCGTTCTAACCCGGCTTTTCCTGGTTTTCTTCCGTTCTAACCCGGCTTTTCTTGGTTTTCTTCGGCTCTAACCCTGTTTTTCTTGTTTTTTTTCGGCTCTAACCCTGTTTTTCTTGGTATTCTTTTGTTCTAACCCGGCTTTTCTTGGTTTTCTTCTGCTCTAACCCTTTTTTTCTTGTTTTCTTTCGGCTCTAACCCTGTTTTTCTTGGTTTTCTTCCGTTCTAACCCGGCTTTTCTTGGTTTTCTTCCGCTCTAACCCTGTTTTTGTTGGTTTTTTTCGGCTCTAACCGTGTTTTTCTTGGTTTTTTTCGGCTCTAACCCTGTTTTTCTTGGTTTTCTTCCGTTCTAACCCGGCTTTTCTTGGTTTTCATCCGTTCTAACCCGGTTTTCTTGGTTTTCTTCTGTTCTAACACCGTTTTTCTTGTTTTTTTTCGGCTTTAAGCCTGCTTTTCCTGGTTTTCTTCTGCTCTAACCCGGCTTTTCTTGGTTTTCTTCCGTTCTAACCCGGCTTTTCTTGGTTTTCTTCTGCTCTAACCCTGTTTTTCTTGTTTTTTTTCGGCTCTAACCTTGTTTTTCTTGGTTTTCTTCCGTTCTAACCCGGCTTTTCCTGGTTTTCTTTCGTTCTAACCCGGCTTTTCTTGGTTTTCTTCTGCTCTAAACCTGTTTTTCTTGGTTTTTTTCGCCTCTAACCCTGTTTTTCTTGGTTTTCTTCCGCTCTAACCATGTTTTTCTTGGTTTTCTTCTGCTCTAACCCTGTTTTTCTTGTTTTTTTTTAGGCTCTAACCCTGTTTTTCTTGGTTTTCTTCCGTTCTAACCCGGCTTTTCCAGGTTTTCTTCCGTTCTAACCCTGCTTTTCTTGGTTTTCTTCGGCTCTAACCCTGTTTTTCTTGGTTTTCTTCTGCTCTAACCCTGTTTTTCTTGTTTTCTTTCAGCTCTAACCCTGTTTTTCTTGGTTTTCTTCCGTTCTAACCCGGCTTTTCTTGGTTTTCTTCCGTTCTTACCCGTCTTTTCTTGGTTTTCTTCCACTCTAACCCTGTTTTTGTTGGTTTTTTTCGGCTCTAACCCCGTTTTTCTTGGTTTTCTTCTGTTCTAACCCTGTTTTTCTTGGTTTTCTTCCGTTCTAACCCGGCTTTTCTTGGTTTTCTTCCGTTCTAACCCGGCTTTTCTTGGTTTTCTTCCGCTCTAACCCTGCTTTTCTTGGTTATTTTCGGCTCTAACCCTGTTTTTCTTGGTTTTCTTCCGTTCTAACCCGGCTTTTCTTGGTTTTCTTCTGCTCTAACACTGTTTACTTGTTTTTTTTCGGCTCTAACCCTGTTTTTCTTGGTTTTCTTCCGTTCTTACCCGGCTTTTCCTGGTTTTCTTCCGTTCTAACCCGGCTTTTCTTGGTTTTCTTCTGCTCTAACCCTGTTTTTCTTGGTTTTTTTCGGCTCTAACCCTGTTTTTCTTGGTTTTCTTCCGTTCTAACCCGGCTTTTCCTGGTTTTCTTCCGTTCCAACCCGGCTTTTCTTGGTTTTCTTCTGTTCTAACTCTGTTTTTCTTGGTTTTTTTCGGATTTAAGCCTGCTTTTCTTGGTTTTCTTTCGCTCCAACCCTGTTTTTCTTGGTTTTCTTCCGCTCTAAACCTGTTTTTCTTGGTTTTCTTCCACTCTAACCCTGCTTTTCTTGGTTTTCTTCGGCTCTAACCCTGTTTTTCTTGGTTTTCTTCCGTTCTAACCCGGCTTTTCTTGGTTTTCTTCCGTTCTAACCCGGCTTTTCTTGGTTTTCTTCCGCTCTAACCCTGCTTTTCTTGGTTATTTTCGGCTCTAACCCTGCTTTTCTTGGTTTTCTTCCGTTCTAACCCGGCTTTTCTTGGTTTTCTTCTGCTCTAACACTGTTTACTTGTTTTTTTTCGGCTCTAACCCTGTTTTTCTTGGTTTTCTTCCGTTCTAACCCGGCTTTTCCTGGTTTTCTTCCGTTCTAACCCGGCTTTTCTTGGTTTTCTTCTGCTCTAACCCTGTTTTTCTTGGTTTTTTTCGGCTCTAACCCTGTTTTTCTTGGTTTTCTTCCGTTCTAACCCGGCTTTTCCTGGTTTTCTTCCGTTCCAACCCGGCTTTTCTTGGTTTTCTTCTGTTCTAACTCTGTTTTTCTTGGTTTTTTTCGGATTTAAGCCTGCTTTTCTTGGTTTTCTTTCGCTCCAACACTGTTTTTCTTGGTTTTCTTCCGCTCTAAACCTGTTTTTCTTGGTTTTCTTCCGCTCTAACCCTACTTTTCTTGGTTTTCTTCGGCTCTAACCCTGTTTTTCTTGGTTTTTTTCGGCTCTACCCCTGTTTTTCTTGGTATTCTTCCGTTCTAACCCGGCTTTTCTTGGTTTTCTTCTGCTCTATCCCTGTTTTTCTTGTTTTCTTTCGGCTCTAACCCTGTTTTTCTTGGTTTTCTTCCGTTCTAACCCGGCTTTTTTTGGTTTTCTTCCGTTCTTACCCGGCTTTTCTTGGTTTTCTTCCGCTCTAACCCTGTTTTTGTTGGTTTTTTTCGGCTCTAACCCTGTTTTTCTTGGTTTTTTTCGGCTCTAACCCTGTTTTTCTGTGTTTTCTTCCGTTCTAACCCGGCTTTTCTTGGTTTTCATCCGTTCTAACCCGGGTTTTCTTGGTTTTCTTCTGTTCTAACACCGTTTTTCTTGTTTTTTTTCGGCTTTAAGCCTGCTTTTCTTGGTTTTCTTCTGCTCTAACCCTGTTTTTCTTGTTTTTTTTCGGCTCTAACCTTGTTTTTCTTGGTTTTCTTCCGTTCTAACCCGGCTTTTCCTGGTTTTCTTTCGTTCTAACCCGGCTTTTCTTGGTTTTCTTCTGCTCTAAACCTGTTTTTCTTGGTTTTTTTCGCCTCTAACCCTGTTTTTCTTGGTTTTCTTCCGTTCTAACCCGGCTTTTCTTGGTTTTCTTCTGCTCTAACCCTGTTTTTCTTGGTTTTTTTCGGCTTTAAGCCGGCTTTTCTTGGTTTTCTTCTGCTCTAACCCTGCTTTTCTTGGTTTTCTTCCGTTCTAACCCTGCTTTTCTTGGTTTTCTTCCGCTCTAACCCTGCTTTTCTTGGTTTTCTTCGGCTCTAACCCTGTTTTTCTTGGTTGTTTTCGGCTCTAACCCTGTTTTTCTTGGTATTCTTCTGTTCTAACCCGGCTTTTCTTGGTTTTCTTCTGCTCTAACCCTGTTTTTCTTGTTTTCTTTCAGCTCTAACCCTGTTTTACTTGGTTTTCTTCCGTTCTAACCCGGCTTTTCTTGGTTTTCTTCCGTTCTTACCCGGCTTTTCTTGGTTTTCTTCCGCTCTAACCCTGTTTTTGTTGGTTTTTTTCGGCTCTAACCCCGTTTTTCTTGGTTTTCTTCTGTTCTAACCCTGTTTTTCTTGGTTTTCTTCCGTTCTAACCCGGCTTTTCTTGGTTTTCTTCCGTTCTAACCCGGCTTTTCTTGGTTTTCTTCCGCTCTAACCCTGCTTTTCTTGGTTATTTTCGGCTCTAACCCTGCTTTTCTTGGTTTTCTTCCGTTCTAACCCGGCTTTTCTTGGTTTTCTTCTGCTCTAACAATGTTTACTTGTTTTTTTTTGGCTCTAACCCTGTTTTTCTTGGTTTTCTTCCGTTCTAACCCGGCTTTTCCTGGTTTTCTTCCGTTCTAACCCGGCTTTTCTTGGTTTTCTTCGACTCTAACCCTGTTTTTCTTGGTTTTTTTCGGCTCTAACCCTGTTTTTCTTGGTTTTTTTCGGCTCTAACCCTTCTTTTCTTTGTTTTCTTCCGCTCTAACCCTGTTTTTCTTGGTTTCTTTCGGCTCTAACCCTGTTTTTCTTGGTTTTCTTCCGTTCTAACCCGGCTTTTCTTGGTTTTCTTCCGTTCTTACCCGGCTTTTCTTGGTTTTCTTCCGCTCTAACCCTGTTTTTGTTGGTTTTTTTCGGCTCTAACCCTGTTTTTCTTGGTTTTTTTCGGCTCTAACCCTGTTTTTCTTGGTTTTCTTCCGTTCTAACCCGGCTTTTCTTGGTTTTCATCCGTTCTAACTTGGGTTTTCTTGGTTTTCTTCTGTACTAACACCGTTTTTCTTGGTTTTTTTCGGCTTTAAGCCTGCTTTTCCTGGTTTTCTTCTACTCTAACCCGGCTTTTCTTGGTTTTCTTCCGTTCTAACCCGGCTTTTCTTGGTTTTCTTCTGCTTTAACCCTGTTTTTCTTGTTTTTTTTCGGATCTAACCTTGTATTTCTTGGTTTTCTTCCGTTCTAACCCGGCTTTTCCTGGTTTTCTTTCGTTCTAACCCTGCTTTTCTTGGTTTTCTTCCGCTCTAACCCTGCTTTTCTTGGTTTTCTTCGGCTCTAACCCTGTTTTTCTTGGTTTTTTTCGGCTTTAAGCCTGCTTTTCTTGGTTTTCTTCCGCTCTAACCCTGCTTTTCTTGGTTTTCTTCCGTTCTAACCCTGCTTTTCTTGGTTTTCTTCCGCTCTAACCCTTCTTTTTTTGGTTTTCTTCGGCTCTAACCCTGTTTTTCTTGGTTTTTTTCGGCTCTAACCCTTTTTTTCTTGGTATTCTTCCGTTCTAACCCGGCTTTTCTTGGTTTTCTTCTGCTCTAACCCTGTTTTTCTTGTTTTCTTTCAGCTCTAACCCTGTTTTACTTGGTTTTCTTCCGTTCTAACCCGGCTTTTCTTGCTTTTCTTCCGTTCTTACCCGGCTTTTCTTGGTTTTCTTCCGCTCTAACCCTGTTTTTGTTGGTTTTTTTCGGCTCTAACCCTGTTTTTCTTGGTTTTCTTCTGTTCTAACCCTGTTTTTCTTGGTTTTCTTCCGTTCTAACCCGGCTTTCCTTGGTTTTCTTCCGTTCTAACCCTGTTTTTCTTGGTTTTCTTCCGCTCTAACCCTGCTTTTCTTGGTTATTTTCGGCTCTTACCCTGTTTTTCTTGGTTTTCTTCCGTTCTAACCCGGCTTTTCCTGGTTTTCTTCCGTTCTAACCCGGCTTTTCTTGGTTTTCTTCTGCTATAACACTGTTTTTCTTGGTTTTTTTCGGCTCTAACCCTGTTTTTCTTGGTTTTCTTCCGTTCTAACCCGGCTTTTCCTGGTTTTCTTCCGTTCCAACCCGGCTTTTCTTGGTTTTCTTCTGTTCTAACCCTGTTTTTCTTGTTTTCTTTCGGCTCTAACCCTGTTTTTCTTGGTTTTCTTCCGTTCTAACCCGGCTTTTCTTGGTTTTCTTCCGTTCTTACCCTGCTTTTCTTTGTTTTCTTCCGCTCTAACCCTGTTTTTGTTGGTTTTTTTCGGCTCTAACCCTGTTTTTCTTGGTTTTCTTCTGTTCTAACCCTGTTTTTCTTGGTTTTCTTCCGTTCTAACACGGCTTTTCTTGGTTTTCATCCGTTCTAACCCGGGTTTTCTTGGTTTTCTTCTGTTCTAACACCGTTTTTCTTGTTTTTTTTCGGCTTTAAGCCTGCTTTTCCTGGTTTTCTTCTGCTCTAACCCGGATTTTCTTGGTTTTCTTCCGTTCTAATCCGGCTTTTCTTGGTTTTCTTCTGCTCTAACCCTGTTTTTCTTGTTTTTTTTTCGGCTCTAACCTTGTTTTTCTTGGTTTTCTTCCGTTCTAACCCGGCTTTTCCTGGGTTTCTTTCGTTCTAACCCGGCTTTTCTTGGTTTTCTTCTGCTCTAAACCTGTTTTTCTTGGTTTTTTTCGCCTCTAACCCTGTTTTTCTTGGTTTTCTTCCGTTCTAACCCGGCTTTTCTTGGTTTTCTTCCGCTCTAACCCTGCTTTTCTTGGTTTTCTTCCGTTCTAACCCTGCTTTTCTTGGTTTTCTTCCGCTCTAACCCTGCTTTTCTTGGTTTTCTTCGGCTCTAACCCTGTTTTTCTTGGTTGTTTTCGGCTCTAACCCTGTTTTTCTTGGTATTCTTCCGTTCTAACCCGGCTTTTCTTGGTTTTCTTCTGCTCTAACCCTGTTTTTCTTGTTTTCTTTCAGTTCTAACCCTGTTTTACTTGGTTTTCTTCCGTTCTAACCCGGCTTTTCTTGGTTTTCTTCCGTTCTTACCCGGCTTTTCTTGGTTTTCTTCTGCTCTAACCCTGTTTTTCTTGTTTTCTTTCAGTTCTAACCCTGTTTTACTTGGTTTTCTTCCGCTCTAACCCTGCTTTTCTTGGTTTTCTTCCGTTCTTACCCGGCTTTTCTTGGTTTTCTTCCGCTCTAACCCTGTTTTTGTTGGTTTTTTTCGGCTCTGACCCTGTTTTTCTTGGTTTTCTTCGGATCTAACCCTGTTTTTCTTGGTTTTCTTCCGTTCTAACCCTGTTTTTCTTGGTTTTCTTCCGTTCTAACCCGGCTTTTCTTGGTTTTCTTCCGCTCTAACCCTGCTTTTCTTGGTTTTCTTCCGTTCTAACCCTGCTTTTCTTGGTTTTCTTCCGCTCTAACCCTGCTTTTCTTGGTTTTCTTCGGCTCTAACCCTGTTTTTCTTGGTTGTTTTCGGCTCTAACCCTGTTTTTCTTGGTATTCTTCCGTTCTAACCCGGCTTTTCTTGGTTTTCTTCTGCTCTAACCCTGTTTTTCTTGTTTTCTTTCAGTTCTAACCCTGTTTTACTTGGTTTTCTTCCGTTCTAACCCGGCTTTTCTTGGTTTTCTTCCGTTCTTACCCGGCTTTTCTTGGTTTTCTTCTGCTCTAACCCTGTTTTTCTTGTTTTCTTTCAGTTCTAACCCTGTTTTACTTGGTTTTCTTCCGCTCTAACCCTGCTTTTCTTGGTTTTCTTCCGTTCTTACCCGGCTTTTCTTGGTTTTCTTCCGCTCTAACCCTGTTTTTGTTGGTTTTTTTCGGCTCTGACCCTGTTTTTCTTGGTTTTCTTCGGATCTAACCCTGTTTTTCTTGGTTTTCTTCCGTTCTAACCCGGCTTTTCTTGGTTTTCTTCCGTTCTAACCCGGCTTTTCTTGGTTTTCTTCCGCTCTAACCCTGCTTTTCTTGGTTATTTTCGGCTCTAACCCTGCTTTTCTTGGTTTTCTTCCGTTCTAACCCGGCTTTTCTTGGTTTTCTTCTGCTCTAACAATGTTTACTTGTTTTTTTTTGGCTTTAACCCTGTTTTTCTTGGTTTTCTTCCGTTCTAACCCGGCTTTTCCTGGTTTTCATCCGTTCTAACCCGGCTTTTCTTGGTTTTCTTCGACTCTCACCCTGTTTTTCTTGGTTTTTTTCGGCTCTAACCCTGTTTTTCTTGGTTTTTTTCGGCTCTAACCCTTCTTTTCTTTGTTTTCTTCCGCTCTAACCCTGTTTTTCTTGGTTTCTTTCGGCTCTAACCCTGTTTTTCTTGGTTTTCTTCCGTTCTAACCCGGCTTTTCTTGGTTTTCTTCCGTTCTTACCCGTCTTTTCTTGGTTTTCTTCCGCTCTAACCCTGTTTTTGTTGGTTTTCTTCCGCTCTAACCCTGTTTTTCTTGGTTTTTTTCGGCTCTAACCCTGTTTTTCTTGGTTTTCTTCCGTTCTAACCCGGCTTTTCCTGGTTTTCATCCGTTCTAACCCGGGTTTTCTTGGTTTTCTTCTGTTCTAACACCGTTTTTCTTGGTTTTTTTCGGCTTTAAGCCTGCTTTTCCTGGTTTTCTTCTGCTCTAACCCGGCTTTTCTTGGTTTTCTTCCGTTCTAACCCGGCTTTTCTTGGTTTTCTTCTGCTCTAACTCTGTTTTTCTTGTTTTTTTTCGCCTCTAACCCTGTTTTTCTTGGTTTTCTTCCGTTCTAACCCGGCTTTTCCTGGTTTTCTTTCGTTCTAACCCGGCTTTTCTTGGTTTTCTTCTGTTCTAACCCTGTTTTTCTTGGTTTTTTTCGGCTCTAACCCTGTTTTTTTTGGTTTTCTTCCGTTCTAACCCGGCTTTTCTTGGTTTTCTTTTTCTCTAACCCTGTTTTTCTTGGCTTTTTTCGGCTTTAAGCCTGCTTTTCTTGGTTTTCTTCCGCTCTAACCCTGCTTTTCTTGGTTTTCTTCCGCTCTAACCCTGCTTTTCTTGGTTTTCTTCCGCTCTAACCCTTCTTTTTTTGGTTTTCTTCGGCTCTAACCCTGTTTTTCTTGGTTTTTTTCGGCTCTAACCCTGTTTTTCTTGGTATTCTTCCGTTCTAACCCGGCTTTTCTTGGTTTTCTTCTGCTCTAACCCTGTTTTTCTTGTTTTCTTTCAGCTCTAACCCTGTTTTACTTGGTTTTCTTCCGTTCTAACCCGGCTTTTCTTGGTTTTCTTCCGTTCTTACCCGGCTTTTCTTGGTTTTCTTCCGCTCTAACCCTGTTTTTGTTGGTTTTTTTCGGCTCTAACCCTGTTTTTCTTGGTTTTCTTCTGTTCTAACCCTGTTTTTCTTGGTTTTCTTCCGTTCTAATCCGGCTTTTCTTGGTTTTCTTCCGTTCTAACCCGGCTTTTCTTGGTTTTCTTCTGCTCTAACACTGTTTACTTGTTTTTTTTCGGCTCTAACCCTGTTTTTCTTGGTTTTCTTCCGTTCTAACCCGGCTTTTCCTGGTTTTCTTCCGTTCTAACCCTGCTTTTCTTGGTTTTCTTCTGCTCTAACCCTGTTTTTCTTGGTTTTTTTCAGTTCTAACCCTGTTTTTCTTGGTTTTCTTCCGTTCTAACCCGGCTTTTCCTGGTTTTCTTCCGTTCCAACCCGGCTTTTCTTGGTTTTCTTCTGTTCTAACTCTGTTTTTCTTGTTTTTTTTCGGCTTTAAGCCTGCTTTTCTTGGTTTTCTTTCGCTCCAACCCTGTTTTTCTTGGTTTTCTTCCACTCTAACCCTGTTTTTTTTGGTTTTCTTCCGCTCTAACCCTGCTTTTCTTGGTTTTCTTCCGCTCTAACCCTGCTTTTCTTGGTTTTCTTCTGCTCTAACATTTTTTTTCTTGGATTTCTTCCGTTCTTACCTGGCTTTTCTTGGTTTTCTTCTGCTCTAACCCTGTTTTTCTTGGTTCTTTTCGGCTTTTAGCCTCCTTTTCCTGGTTTTCTTTTGCTCTAACCCTGCTTTTCTTGGTTTTCTTCCGTTCTAACCCTGCTTTTCTTGGTTTTCTTCCGTTCTAACCCAGCTTTTCTCGGTTTTCTTCCGCTCCAACCCTGCTTTTCTTGGTTTTCTTCCGCTCCAACCCTGCTTTTCTTGGTTTTCTTCGGCTCTAACCCTGCTTTTCTTGGTTTTCTTCCGCTCTAACCCTACTTTTCTTGGTTTTCTTCCGCTCTAACCCTGCTTTTCTTGGTTTTCTTCCGTTCTTACCCGGCTTTTCTTGGTTTTCTTCCGCTCTAACCCTGCTTTTCTTGGTTTTCTTTCAGCTCTAACCCTGTTTTTCTTGGTTTTCTCCCGTTCTAACCCGGATTTTCCTGGTTTTCTTCCGTTCTAACCCGGCTTTTCTTTGTTTTCTTCTGCTCTAACCCTGTTTTTCTTGGTTATTTTCAGCTCTAACCCTGTTTTTCTTGGTTTTCTTCTGGTCTAACCCTGTTTTTCTTGGATTTTTTCGCTCTAACCCTGTTTTTCTTGGTTTTCTTCCGTTCTAACTCTGCTTTTCCTGGTTTTCTTCCGTTCTAACCCTGCTTATCTTGGCTTTCTTCTGTTCTAACCCTGTTTTTCTTGGTTTTTTTCGGCTTTAAGCCTGCTTTTCTTAGTTTTGTTCCGCTCTAACCCTGCTTTTCTTGGATTTCTTTCGTTCTAACCCTCCTTTTCTTGGATTTCTTCCGCTCTAACCCTGCTTTTTCTTGGTTTTCTTCCGCTCTAACCCTGCTTTTCTTGGTTTTCTTCTGATCTAACCCTGTTTTTCTTGGTTTTCTTCCGTTCTTATCCGGCTTTTCTTGTTTTTCTTCCGCTCTAACCCTGTTTTTCTTGGTTTTTTTCAGAAAAAGAGGGTTAGAGCCGATAAAAACCAAGAAAAACAGGGTTAAAGCAGAAAAAAACCAAGAAAAACAGGGTTAGAGCCGAAAAAAAACAAGAAAAACAGGGTTAGAACGGAATAAAACCAAGAAAAGCCGGGTTAGAACGGAAGAAAACCAACAAAAACACGGTTAGAACGGAAGAAAACCAATAAAAGCAGGGTTAGAGCGGAAGAAAACCAAGAAAAACAGGGTTAGAGCCGAAAAAAAACAAGAAAACAGGGTTAGAACGTAAGAAAACCAAGAAAGGCCGGGTTAGAACGAAAGAAAACCAACAAAAACAGGGTTAGAGCGGAAGAAAACCAATAAAAGCAGGGTTAGATCGGAAGAAAACCAAGAAAAGCAGGGTTAGAGAGGAAGAAAATCAAGAAAAGCTGGGTTAGAATGGAAGAAAACCAAGAAAAACAGTATTAGAGCCGAAAAAAACCAAGAAAAGCCGGGTTAGAACGGAAGAAAACCAAGAAAAACAGGGTTAGAGCCAAGAAAAAACAAGAAAACCCGAGTTAGAACGGAAGTAAACCAAGAAAAATGGGGTTAGAGCCGAAGAAAGCCAAGAAAAACAGGGTTAGAACGGAAGGAAACCAAGATAAACAGGGTTAGAGCAAAAGAAAACCAAGAAAAACAGGGTAAGAGCCAAAAAAAACCAAGAAAAACAGGGTTAGAGCCGAAAAAAACCAAGAAAAGCCGGGTTAGAGCGGAAGAAAACCAAGAAAAACAGGGTTAGAGGGGAAGAAATCCAAGAAAAACAGGGTTAGAGCCAAAAAAAAAACAAGGAAAAAAACCCTAACCCTAACCCTAACCCTAACCCTAACCGTAACCCTAACCCTAACCCTAACCCTAACCCTAACCCTAGCCCTAACCCTAACCCTAACCCTAACCCTAACCCTAACCCTAACCCTAACCCAAACCCTAACCCTAACCCTAACCCTACCCTAACCTTAACCCTAACCCTAACCCTAACCCTAACCCTTCTCTAGCCCTAACCCTAACCCTAACCCTAACCCTAACCCTAACCCTAACCCTAGCCCTAACCCTCACCCTAACCCTAACCCTAACCCTACTCTAGCCCTAACCCTAACCCTAACCCTGGCCCTAAACCTAACCCTAACCCTAACCGTAAACCTAACCCTACCCCTAACCCTAACCCGAACCCTAACCCTAACCGTAACCCTAACCCTAACCCTAACCCTAACCCTAACCCTAACCCTAACCCTAACCCTAACCCTAACCCTAACCCTAACCCTAACCATAACCCTAACCCTAACCCTAACCCTAACCCTAATCTTAACCCTAACCCTAACCCTAACCCTAACCCTAAACCTACTCTAGCCCTAACCCTAACCCTAACTCTAACCCTAACCCTAACCCTAACCCTAACCCTAACCCTAACCCTAACCCTAACCCTAACCCTAACCCTAACCCTAACCCTAACCCTAACCCTAACCCTAACCCTAACCCTAGCCCTAACCCTAACCCTAACCCTAACCCTAACCCTAACCCTAATCCTAACCCTAACCATAACCCTAACCCTAACCCTAACCCTAACCCTAACCCTAACCCTAACCCTAACCTAACCCTAACCATTAAAACCAAGAAAAACAAGGTTATAGCCGAAAAAAACCCAAGAAAAACAGGGTTAGAGCGGAAGAAAACCAAGAAAAACAGGGTTAGAGCCGAAAAAAATCAAGAAAAGCAGGTTTAGAGACGAAATAAACCAAGAAAAACAGGGTTAGAGCGGAAGAAAACCAATAAAAGTAGGGTTAGAGCGGAAGAAAACCAAGAAAAACAGGGTTAGAGCCGAAAAAAACGAAGAAAAACAGGGTTAGATCCGAAAAAAAGCAAGAAAAACAAGGTTAGAGACGAAAAGAACTATAAAAAGCCGGGTTAGAACGGAAGAAAACCAAGAAAAACAGGGTTAGAGCGGAAGAAAATCAAGAAAAGCCGGGTTAGAATGGAAGAAAACCAAGAAAAACAGGGTTAAAGCAGAAGAAAACCAAGAAAAGCCGGGTTAGAACGGAAGAAAACCAAGAAAAACAGGGTTAGAGCCGAAAAAAAACAAGAAAAACAGGGTTAGAGCCGAAAAAAACCACGAAAAACAGGGTTAGAACGGAAGAAAACCAAGAAAAACAGGGTTAGAGCGGAATAAAACCAAGATAAACAGCGTTAGAGCCGAAAAAAACAAAGAAAAACGGTGTTAGAGCGGAAGAAAACCAAGAAAAACAGGGTTAGAGCTGGAGAAAACCTAGAAGAACAGGGTTAGAGCCGAAGAAAACCAAGAAAAGCAGGGTTAGTGCGCAAAAAAACCAAGAAAAACAGGGTTAAAGCCGAAGAAAACCAAGAAAAGCCGGGTTAGAACGGAAGAAAACCAAGAAAAACAGGGTTAGAGGCGAAAGAAACCAAGAAAAACAGGGTTTGAGCGGAAGAAAACAAAGAAAAGAAGGGTTAGAGCCGAAAAAAAAAAAGAAAAACAGGGTTAGAGCCGGAATAAACCAAGAAAAACAGGGTTAGAGCCTAAAAAAAACACGAAAAACAGGGTTAGAGCAGAAGAAAACCAAGAAAAGCCGGGTTAGAGCGGAAGAAAACCAAGATAAACATTGTTAGAGCAGAAGAAAACCAAGAAAAGCCTGGTTAGAGCCGAAAAAAACCAAGAAAAACAGGTTTAGAACAAAAGAAAACCAAGAAAAACAGGGTTAGAGCCGAAAAAAAACAAGAAAAGCCGGGTTAGAACGGAAGAAAACCAAGAAAAACAGGGTTAGAGCCGAAGAAAACCAAGAAAAACAGGGTTAGAGCCGAAAAAAACCAAGAAAAACAGGGTTAGAGCCGAAAAAAACAAAGAAAAGCCGGGTTAGAACGGAAGAAAACCAAGAAAAACAGGGTTAGAGCGGAAGAAAACCAAGAAAAACAGTGTTAGAGCGGAAGAAATTCAAGAAAAACAGGGTTAGAGCCGAAAAAAACCATGAAAAAACTTGGTTAGAGAGGAAGAAAACCAAGAAAAACGGGGTTAGAGCCGAAAAAAACGAAGTAAAAGAGGTTTAGAGCCGAAAAAAAACAAGAAAAACAGGGTTAGAGCCGAAAAAAAACAAGAAAAACAGGGTTAGAGCGGAAGAAAACCAAGAAAAGCAGGATTCGTACATAAGAAAACCAAGAAAAAAAGGGTTAGAGCCAAAAAAAACCAAGAAAAGCTGGGTTAGAGCGGAAGAAAACCAAGAAAAGCAGGGTTAGAGCCGAAAAAAAACAACAAAAAAAGGGTTAGAGCCGAAAAAAACCAAGAAAAGCTGGGTTAGAGCGGAAGAAAACCAAGGAAAACAGGGTTAGAGCCGAAAAAAAACAAGAAAAACAGGGTTAGAGCCGAAAAAAAACAAGAAAAACAGGGTTAGAGCGGAAGAAAACCAAGAAATGCTGGGTTAGAACGGAAGAAAACCAACAAAACCAGGGTTAGAGCGGAAGAAAACCAATAAAAGCAGGGTTAGAGCGGAAGAAAACCAAGAAAAACAGGGTTAGAGCCGAAAAAAACCAAGAAAAACAGGGTTAGAACGGAAGAAAACCAAGAAAAGCCGCGTTAGAACGGAAGAAAACCAACAAAAACAGGGTTAGAGCGGAAGAAAACCAATAAAAGCAGGGTTAGAGCGGAAGAAAACCAAGAAAAACAGGGTTAGAGCCGAAAAAAAACAAGAAAAACAGGGTTATAGCAGAAGAAAACCAAGAAAAGCCGGGTTAGAACGAAAGAAAACCAAGAAAAACAGAGTTAGAGAGGAAGAAAATCAAGAAAAGCCGGGTAAGAATGGAAGAATACCAAGAAAAACCGGGTTAGAGCGGAAGAAAACCAAGAAAAGCCGCGTTAGAACGGAAGAAAACCAAGAAAAACAGAATTAGAGCCGAAAAAAACCAAGAAAAGCAAGGTTAGAACGGAAGAAAACCAAGAAAAACAGGGTTAGAGCCAAAAAAAAACCAAGAAAACCCGGGATAGAACGGAAGTAAACCAAGAAAAACGGGCTTAGAGCCGAAGAAAACCAAGAAAAACAGGGTTAGAACGGAAGGAAATCAAGAAAAACAGGGTTAGAGCGGAAGAAAACCAAGAAAAACAGGGTTAGATCCAAAAAAAACCAAGAAAAACAGGGTTAGAGCCGAAAAAAACCAAGAAAAGCCGGGTTAGAGCGGATGAAAACCAAGAAAAACAGGGTTAGATGGGAAGAAATCCAAGAAAAACAGGGTTAGAGCCAAAAAAAACCAAGAAAACAAACCCTAACACTAACCCTAACCCTAACCCTAACCCTAACTCTAACCCTAACCCTAACCCTAACCCTAACCCTAACCCTAACCCTAACCCTAGCCCTAACCCTAACCCTAACCCTAACCCTAACCCTAATCCTAACCCTAACCCTAACCCTAACCCTAACCCTAACCCTAACCCTAACCCTAACCCTAACCCTAACCTAACCCTAACCATTAAAACCAAGAAAAACAAGGTTATAGCCGAAAAAAGCCCAAGAAAAACAGGGTTAGAGCGGAAGAAAACCAAGAAAAACAGGGTTAGAGCCGAAAAAAATCAAGAAAAGCAGGTTTAGAGACGAAATAAACCAAGAAAAACAGGGTTAGAGCGGAAGAAAACCAATAAAAGTAGGGTTAGAGCGGAAGAAAACCAAGAAAAACAGGGTTAGAGCCGAAAAAAACCAAGAAAAACAGGGTTAGATCCGAAAAAAACCAAGAAAAACAAGGTTAGAGACGAAAAGAACTATAAAAAGCCGGGTTAGAACGGAAGAAAACCAAGAAAAACAGGGTTAGAGCGGAAGAAAATCAAGAAAAGCCGGGTTAGAATGGAAGAAAACCAAGAAAAACAGGGTTAAAGCAGAAGAAAACCAAGAAAAGCCGGGTTAGAACGGAAGAAAACCAAGAAAAACAGGGTTAGAGCCGAAAAAAACCAAGAAAAACAGGGTTAGAGCCGAAAAAAACCAAGAAAAACAGGGTTAGAACGGAAGAAAACCAAGAAAAACAGGGTTAGAGCGGAATAAAACCAAGATAAACAGGGTTAGAGCCGAAAAAAACAAAGAAAAACGGTGTTAGAGCGGAAGAAAACCAAGAAAAACAGGGTTAGAGCTGGAGAAAACCAAGAAGAACAGGGTTAGAGGCAAAGAAAACCAAGAAAAGCAGGGTTAGTGCGGAAAAAAACCAAGAAAAACAGGGTTAGAGCCGAAGAAAACCAAGAAAAGCCGGGTTAGAACGGAAGAAAACCAAGAAAAACAGGGTTAGAGCCGAAAGAAACCAAGAAAAACAGGGTTAGAGCGGAAGGAAACAAAGAAAAGAAGGGTTAGAGCCGAAAATAAACAAGAAAAACAGGCTTAGAGCCGGAATAAACCAAGAAAAAAAGGGTTAGAGCCTAAAAAAACCACGAAAAACAGGGTTAGAGCAGAAGAAAACCAAGAAAAGCCGGGTTAGAGCGGAAGAAAACCAAGATAAACAGGGTTAGAGCAGAAGAAAACCAAGAAAAGCCGGGTTAGAGCCGAAAAAAAACAAGAAAAACAGGGTTAGAACAAAAGAAAACCAAGAAAAACAGGGTTAGAGCCGAAAAAAAAACAAGAAAAGCCGGGTTAGAACGGAAGAAAACCAAGAAAAACAGGGTTAGAGCCGAAGAAAACCAAGAAAAACAGGGTTAGAGCCGAAAAAAACCAAGAAAAACAGGGTTAGAGCCGAAAAAAACAAAGAAAAGCCGGGTTAGAACGGAAGTAAACCAAGAAAAACAGGGTTAGAGCGGAAGAAAACCAAGAAAAACAGTGTTAGAGCGGAAGAAATTCAAGAAAAACAGGGTTAGAGCCGAAAAAAACCATGAAAAAACTTGGTTAGAGAGGAAGAAAACCAAGAAAAACGGGGTTAGAGCCGAAAAAAACGAAGTAAAAGAGGGTTAGAGCCGAAAAAAACCAAGAAAAACAGGGTTAGAGCCGAAAAAAACCAAGAAAAACAGGGTTAGAGCGGAAGAAAACCAAGAAAAACAGGATTCGTACATAAGAAAACCAAGAAAAAAAGGGTTAGAGCCGAAAAAAAACAACAAAAAAAGGGTTAGAGCCGAAAAAAACCAAGAAAAGCTGGGTTAGAGCGGAAGAAAACCAAGGAAAACAGGGTTAGAGCCGAAAAAAACCAAGAAAAACAGGGTTAGAGCCGAAAAAAACCAAGAAAAACAGGGTTAGAGCGGAAGAAAACCAAGAAAAGCCGGGTTAGAACGGAAGAAAACCAATAAAAGCAGGGTTAGAGCGGAAGAAAACCAATAAAAGCAGGGTTAGAGCGGAAGAAAACCAATAAAAGCAGGGTTAGAGCGGAAGAAAACCAAGAAAAACAGGGTTAGAGCCGAAAAAAACCAAGAAAAACAGGGTTAGAACGGAAGAAAACCAAGAAAAGCCGGGTTAGAACGGAAGAAAACCAACAAAAACAGGGTTAGAGCGGAAGAAAACCAATAAAAGCAGGGTTAGAGCGAAAGAAAACCAAGAAAAACAGGGTTAGAGCCAAAAAAAAACAAGAAAAACAGGGTTATAGCAGAAGAAAACCAAGAAAAGCCGGGTTAGAACGAAAGAAAACCAAGAAAAACAGAGTTAGAGAGGAAGAAAATCAAGAAAAGCCGGGTAAGAATGGAAGAAAACCAAGAAAAACAGGGTTAGAGCGGAAGAAAACCAAGAAAAGCCGCGTTAGAACGGAAGAAAACCAAGAAAAACAGAATTAGAGCCGAAAAAAACCAAGAAAAGCCAGGTTAGAACGGAAGAAAACCAAGAAAAACAGGGTTAGAGCCAAAAAAAACCAAGAAAACCCGGGACAGAACGGAAGTAAACCAAGAAAAACGGGCTTAGAGCCGAAGAAAACCAAGAAAAACAGGGTTAGAACGGAAGGAAACCAAGAAAAACAGGGTTAGAGCGGAAGAAAACCAAGAAAAACAGGGTTAGATCCAAAAAAAACCAAGAAAAACAGGGTTAGAGCCGAAAAAAACCAAGAAAAGCCGGGTTAGAGCGGATGAAAACCAAGAAAAACAGGGTTAGAGGGGAAGAAATCCAAGAAAAACAGGGTTAGAGCCAAAAAAAACCAAGAAAACAAACCCTAACCCTAACCCT
>NW_028188946.1:1783906-1786406 GCF_054131305.1 Coturnix japonica
AGAAAAACAGGGTTAGATCCGAAAAAAACCAAGAAAAACAAGGTTAGAGACGAAAAGAACTATAAAAAGCCGGGTTAGAACGGAAGAAAACCAAGAAAAACAGGGTTAGAGCAGAAGAAAACCAAGAAAAACAGGGTTAGAGCGGAAGAAAACCAAGAAAAGCCGCGTTAGAACGGAAGAAAACCAAGAAAAACAGAATTAGAGCCGAAAAAAACCAAGAAAAGCAAGGTTAGAAAGGAAGAAAACCAAGAAAAACAGGGTTAGAGCCAAAAAAAACCAAGAAAAGCCGGGTTAGAGCGGATGAAAACCAAGAAAAACAAGGTTAGAGGGGAAGAAATCCAAGAAAAACAGGGTTAGAGCCAAAAAAAACCAAGAAAACAAACCCTAACACTAACCCTAACCCTAACCCTAACCCTAACTCTAACCCTAACCCTAACCCTAACCCTAACCCTAACCCTAACCCTAACCCTAACCCTAACCCTAGCCCTAACCCTAACCCTAACCCTAACCCTAACCCTAATCCTAACCCTAACCCTAACCCTAACCCTAACCCTAACCCTAACCCTAACCCTAACCCTAACCCTAACCTAACCCTAACCATTAAAACCAAGAAAAACAAGGATATAGCCGAAAAAAGCCCAAGAAAAACAGGGTTAGAGCGGAAGAAAACCAAGAAAAACAGGGTTAGAGCCGAAAAAAATCAAGAAAAGCAGGTTTAGAGACGAAATAAACCAAGAAAAACAGGGTTAGAGCGGAAGAAAACCAATAAAAGTAGGGTTAGAGCGGAAGAAAACCAAGAAAAACAGGGTTAGAGCCGAAAAAAACCAAGAAAAACAGGGTTAGATCCGAAAAAAACCAAGAAAAACAAGGTTAGAGACGAAAAGAACTATAAAAAGCCGGGTTAGAACGGAAGAAAACCAAGAAAAACAGGGTTAGAGCGGAAGAAAACCAAGAAAAACAGGGTTAGAGCGGAAGAAAACCAAGAAAAGCCGCGTTAGAACGGAAGAAAACCAAGAAAAACAGAATTAGAGCCGAAAAAAAACAAGAAAAGCAAGGTTAGAAAGGAAGAAAACCAAGAAAAACAGGGTTAGAGCCAAAAAAAACCAAGAAAAGCCGGGTTAGAGCGGATGAAAACCAAGAAAAACAAGGTTAGAGGGGAAGAAATCCAAGAAAAACAGGGTTAGAGCCAAAAAAAACCAAGAAAACAAACCCTAACACTAACCCTAACCCTAACCCTAACCCTAACTCTAACCCTAACCCTAACCCTAACCCTAACCCTAACCCTAACCCTAACCCTAACCCTAACCCTAGCCCTAACCCTAACCCTAACCCTAACCCTAACCCTAATCCTAACCCTAACCCTAACCCTAACCCTAACCCTAACCCTAACCCTAACCCTAACCCTAACCCTAACCCTAACCTAACCCTAACCATTAAAACCAAGAAAAACAAGGTTATAGCCGAAAAAAGCCCAAGAAAAACAGGGTTAGAGCGGAAGAAAACCAAGAAAAACAGGGTTAGAGCCGAAAAAAATCAAGAAAAGCAGGTTTAGAGACGAAATAAACCAAGAAAAACAGGGTTAGAGCGGAAGAAAACCAATAAAAGTAGGGTTAGAGCGGAAGAAAACCAAGAAAAACAGGGTTAGAGCCGAAAAAAAACAAGAAAAACAGGGTTAGATCCGAAAAAAACCAAGAAAAACAAGGTTAGAGACGAAAAGAACTATAAAAAGCCGGGTTAGAACGGAAGAAAACCAAGAAAAACAGGGTTAGAGCGGAAGAAAATCAAGAAAAGCCGGGTTAGAATGGAAGAAAACCAAGAAAAACAGGGTTAAAGCAGAAGAAAACCAAGAAAAGCCGGGTTAGAACGGAAGAAAACCAAGAAAAACAGGGTTAGAGCCGAAAAAAACCAAGAAAAACAGGGTTAGAGCCGAAAAAAACCAAGAAAAACAGGGTTAGAACGGAAGAAAACCAAGAAAAACAGGGTTAGAGCGGAATAAAACCAAGATAAACAGGGTTAGAGCCGAAAAAAACAAAGAAAAACGGTGTTAGAGCGGAAGAAAACCAAGAAAAACAGGGTTAGAGCTGGAGAAAACCAAGAAGAACAGGGTTAGAGGCAAAGAAAACCAAGAAAAGCAGGGTTAGTGCGGAAAAAAACCAAGAAAAACAGGGTTAGAGCCGAAGAAAACCAAGAAAAGCCGGGTTAGAACGGAAGAAAACCAAGAAAAACAGGGTTAGAGCCGAAAGAAACCAAGAAAAACAGGGTTAGAGCGGAAGAAAACAAAGAAAAGAAGGGTTAGAGCCGAAAATAAACAAGAAAAACAGGGTTAGAGCCGGAATAAACCAAGAAAAACAGGGTTAGAGCCTAAAAAAACCACGAAAAACAGGGTTAGAGCAGAAGAAAACCAAGAAAAGCCGGGTTAGAGCGGAAGAAAACCAAGATAAACAGGGTTAGAGCAGAAGAAAACCAAGAAAAGCCGGGTTAGAGCCGAAAAAAAACAAGA
>NW_028188946.1:1806406-1818906 GCF_054131305.1 Coturnix japonica
CAGGGTTAGAGCTGAAAAAAAACAAGAAAAGCCGGGTTAGAACGGAAGAAAACCAAGAAAAACAGGGTTAGAGCCAAAAAAACCCAAGAAAAGCCGGGTTAGAACGGAAGTAAACCAAGAAAAACGGGGTTAGAACCGAAGAAAACCAAGAAAAACAGTGTTAGAGTGGAAGGAAACCAAGAAAAACAGGGTTAGAGTCGGAGAAAACCAAGAAAAACAGGGTTAGAGCAGAAGAAAACCAAGAAAAACAGGGTTAGAGCCGAAAAAAACCAAGAAAAGCCGGGTTAGAGTGGAAGTAAACAAAGAAAAACAGGGTTAGAGCCGAAGAAACCCAAGAAAAACAGGGTTAGAGCCGAAAAAAACCAAGAAAAACAGGGTTAGAGCCGAAAAAAAAAAGAAAAGCCGGGTTAGAACGGAAGAAAACCAAGAAAAACAGGGTTAGAGCGGAAGAAAACCAAGAAAAGCCGTTTTAGAAAGGAAGAAAACCAAGAAAAAGGGGTTAGAGCCGAAGAAAACCAAGAAAAGCAATGTTAGAGCGGAAGAAAATTAAGAAAAACAGGGTTACAGCCGAAAAAAACTAAGAAAAACAGGGTTAGAGCGGAAGAAAACCAGGAAAAGCAGGCTTAAAGCCGAAAAAAACCAAGAAAAACAGGGGTAGAGCAGAAGAAAACCAAGAAAAGCCTGGATAGAACGGAAGAAAACCAAGAAAAGCCGGGTTATAACGGAAGAAAACCAAGAAAAGCAGGGTTAGAGCCGAAAAAAACCAAGAAAAACAGGGTTAGAACGGAAGAAAACCAAGAAAAACAGGGTTAGAGCCGAAGAAAACCAAGAAAAACAGGGTTAGAGCCGAAAAAAACCAAGAAAAACAGGGTTAGAGCCGGAAAAAACAAAGAAAAGCCGGGTTAGAACGGAAGAAAACCAAGAAAAACAGGGTTAGAGTGCAAGAAAACCAAGAAAAACAGTGTTAGAGCGGAAGAAAACCAAGAAAAACAGGGTTAGAGCCGAAAAAAATCAAGAAAAGCAGGTTTAGAGTCGAAATAAACCAAGAAAAACAGGGTTAGAGCGGAAGAAAACCAATAAAAGTAGGGTTAGAGCGGAAGAAAACCAAGAAAAACAGGGTTAGAGCCGAAAAAAACCAAGAAAAACAGGGTTAGAGCCGAAAAAAACCAAGAAAAACAAGATTAGAGACGAAAAGAACTATGAAAAGACGGGTTAGAACGGAAGAAAACCAGGAAAAACAGGGTTAGAGCGGAAGAAAATCAAGAAAAGCCGGGTTTGAACGGAAGAAAACCAAGAAAAACAGGGTTAGAGTCGAAAAAAAACAAGAAAAGCCAGGTTAGAACAAAAGAAAACCAAGAAAAACAGGGTTAGAGCCAAAAGAAACCAAGAAAAGCCGGGTTAGAACGGAAGTAAACCAAGAAAAACGGGGTTAGAACCGAAGAAAACCAAGAAAAACAGTGTTAGAGCGGAAGGAAACCAAGAAAAACAGGGTTAGAGTCGGAGAAAACCAAGAAAAACAGCGTTAGAGCGGAAGAAAACAAAGAAAAACAGGGTTAGAGCCGAAAAAAACCAAGAAAAGCCGGGTTAGAGCGGAAGTAAACCAAGAAAAACAGGGTTAGAGCCGAAGAAACCCAAGAAAAACAGGGTTAGAGCCGAAAAAAACCAAGAAAAACAGGGTTAGAGCCGAAAAAAACCAAGAAAAGCCGGGTTAGAACGGAAGAAAACCAAGAAAAACAGGGTTAGAGCGGAAGAAAACCAAGAAAAGCCGTTTTAGAAAGGTAGAAAACCAAGAAAAAGGGGTTAGAGCCGAAGAAAACCCAGAAAAGCAATGTTAGAGCGGAAGAAAATTAAGAAAAACAGGGTTACAGCCGAATAAAACTAAGAAAAACAGGGTTAGAGCGGAAGAAAACAAAGAAAAGAAGGGTTAGAGCCGAAAAAAACCAAGAAAAACAGGGTTAGAGCCGGAATAAACCAAGAAAAACAGGGTTAGAACGGAAAAATCCAAGAAAAACAGGGTTAGAGCAGAAGAAAACAAAGTAAAACAGGGTTAGAGCGGAAGAAAACCAAGATAAACAGGGTTAGAGCAGAAGAAAACCAAGAAAAGCCGGGTTAGAGCCGAAAAAAATCAAGAAAAACAGGGTTAGAGCCGGAAAAAACCAAGAAAAACAGGGTTAGAGCCGAAAAAAACCAAGAAAAACAGGGTTAGAGCGGGAGAAAACCAAGAAAAGCAGGGTTAGAGCCGAAAAAATACAAGAAAAACAGGGTTAGAGCCGATAAAAAACAAGAAAAGCTGGGTTAGAGCGGAAGAAAACCAAGAAAAACAGGGTTAGAGCCGAAAAAACAAAGAAAATAATGGGTTAGAGCGGAAGAAAACAAAGAAAAACAGGGTTAGAACGGAAGAAAACCAAGAAAAACAGGGTTAGAGCCGAAGAAAACCAAGAAAAACAGGGTTAGAGCCGAAGAAAACCAAGAAAAACAGGGTTAGAACAAAAGAAAACCAAGAAAAACAGGGTCAGAGCCGAAAGAAACCAAGAAAAGCAGGGTTAGAGAGGAAGAAAGCAAAGAAAAGAAGGGTTAGAGCCGAAAAAAACCAAGAAAAACAGGGTTAGAGCTGGAATAAACCAAGAAAAACAGGGTTAGAGCCGAAAAAAACCAAGAAAAGCAGGGTTAGAGCAGAAGAAAACCAAGAAAAACAGGGTTAGAGCGGAAGAAAACCAAGATAAACAGGGTTAGAGCAGAAGAAAACCAAGAAAAGCCGGGTTAGAACGGAAGAAAACCAAGAAAAACAGGGTTAGAGCCGAAGAAAACCAAGAAAAACAGGGTTAGAGCCGAAAAAAACCAAGAAAAACAGGGTTAGAGCCGAAAAAAACAAAGAAAAGCCGGGTTAGAACGGAAGAAAACCAAGAAAAACAGGGTTAGAGCGGAAGAAAACCAAGAAAAACAGTGTTAGACTGGAAGAAAACCAAGAAAAACAGGGTTAGAGCCGAAAAAAACCATGAAAAAACTTGGTTAGAGAGGAAGAAAACCAAGAAAAACGGGGTTAGAGCCGAAAAAAAACAAGAAAAAGAGGGTTAGAGCCGAAAAAAAACAAGAAAAACAGGGTTAGAGCCGAAAAAAAACAAGATAAACAGGGTTAGAGCGGAAGAAAACCAAGAAAAACCGGATTAGTACGTAAGAAAACCAAGAAAAAAAGGGTTAGAGCCGAAAAAAACCAAGAAAAACAGGGTTAGAGCGGAATAAAACCAAGATAAACAGGGTTAGAGCCGAAGAAAACCAAGAAAAACGGGGTTAGAGCCGAAAAAAAACAAGAAAAACAGGGTTAGAGCGGAAGTAAACCAAGAAAAACAGGGTTAGAGCGGAAGAAAACCAAGAAAAGAAGGGTTAGAGCCGAAAAAAACCAAGAAAAACAGGGTTAGAGCCGAAAAAAACCAAGAAAAAGAGGGTTAGAGCGGAAGAAAACCAAGAAAAGCACGGTTAGAGCCGAAAAAAAACAAGAAAAACAGGGTTAGAGCCGAAAAAAACCAAGAAAAGCTGGGTTAGAGCGGAAGAAAACCAAGAAAAACAGGGTTAGAGCCGAAAAAAACCAAGAAAATAATTGGTTAGAGCGGAAGAAAACAAAGAAAAACAGGGTTAGAACGGAAGAAAACCAAGAAAAACAGGGTTAGAGCCGAAAAAAACCAAGAAAAACAGGGTTAGAACGGAAGAAAACCAAGAAAAACAGGGTTAGACCGGAAGAAAACCAAGAAAAACAGGGTTAGAGCCGAAAAAAACCAAGAAAAACATGGTTAGAGCCGAAAAAAACCAAGAAAGGCCGGGTTAGAGCGGAAGAAAACCAAGAAAAACAGGGTTAGAGCCGAAAAAAACCAAGAAAAGCAGGGTTAGTGCGGAAAAAACCCAAGAAAAACAGGGTTATAGCCGCAGAAAACCAAGAAAAGCCGGGTTAGAACGGAAGAAAACCAAGAAAAAAAGGGTTAGAGCCGAAAGAATCCAAGATAAACAGGGTTAGAGCGGAAGAAAACAAAGAAAAGAAGGGTTAGAGCCGAAAAAAACCAAGAAAAACAGGGTTAGAGCCGGAATAAACCAAGAAAAACAGGGTTAGAGCCGAAAAAAACCAAGAAAAACAGGGTTAGAGCAGAAGAAAACCAAGAAAAACAGGGTTAGAGCGGAAGAAAACCAAGATAAACAGGGTTAGAGCAGAAGAAAACCAAGAAAAGCCGGGTTAGAGCCGAAAAAAAACAAGAAAAACAGGGTTAGAGCCGAAAAAAACCAAGAAAAACAGGGTTAGAGCGGAATAAAACCAAGATAAACAGGGTTAGAGCCGAAGAAAACCAAGAAAAACGGGGTTAGAGCCGAAAAAAACCAAGAAAAACAAAGTTAGAGCGGAAGTAAACCAAGAAAAACAGGGTTAGAGCGGAAGAAAACCAAGAAAAGAAGGGTTAGAGCCGAAAAAAAAACAAGAAAAAAAGGGTTAGAGCCGAAAAAAAACAGGAAAAACAGGGTTAGAGCGGAAGAAAACCAAGAAAAGCACGGTTAGAGCCGAAAAAAACCAAGAAAAACAGGGTTAGAGCCGAAAAAAACCAAGAAAAAGAGGGTTAGAGCGGAAGAAAACCAAGAAAAGCACGGTTAGAGCCGAAAAAAACCAAGAAAAACAGGGTTAGAGCCGAAAAAAACCAAGAAAAGCTGGGTTAGAGCGGAAGAAAACCAAGAAAAACAGGGTTAGAGCCGAAAAAAACCAAGAAAATAATGGGTTAGAGCGGAAGAAAACAAAGAAAAACAGGGTTAGAACGGAAGAAAACCAAGAAAAACAGGGTTAGAGCCGAAAAAAACCAAGAAAAACAGGGTTAGAACGGAAGAAAACCAAGAAAAACAGGGTTAGACCGGAAGAAAACCAAGAAAAACAGGGTTAGAGCCGAAAAAAACCAAGAAAAACATGGTTAGAGCCGAAAAAAACCAAGAAAAGCCGGGTTAGAGCGGAAGAAAACCAAGAAAAACAGGGTTAGAGCCGAAAAAAACCAAGAAAAGCAGGGTTAGTGCGGAAAAAACCCAAGAAAAACAGGGTTATAGCCGAAGAAAACCAAGAAAAGCCGGGTTAGAACGGAAGAAAACCAAGAAAAACAGGGTTAGAGCCGAAAAAACACAAGAAAAACAGGGTTAGAGCGGAAGAAAACAAAGAAAAGCCATGTTAGAGCCGAAAAAAACCAAGAAAAACAGGGTTAGAGCGGAAGAAAACCAAGAAAAACAGGGTTAGAGCAGAAGAAAACCAAGAAAAGCCGGGTTAGAGCCGAAAAAAAACAAGCAAAACAGGGTTAGAGCCGAAAAAAACCAAGAAAAACAGGGTTAGAGCCGAAAAAAAACAAGAAAAACAGGGTTAGAGCGGAAGAAATCCAAGAAAAGCAGGGTTAGAGCCGAAAAAATACAAGAAAAACAGGGTTAGAGCCGAAAAAAACCAAGAAAAGCTGGGTTAGAGCGGAAGAAAACCAAGAAAAACAGGGTTAGAGCCGAAAAAAACCAAGAAAATAATGGGTTAGAGCGGAAGAAAACAAAGAAAAACAGGGTTAGAACGGAAGAAAACCAAGAAAAACAGGGTTAGAGCCGAAGAAAACCAAGAAAAACAGGGTTAGAGCCGAAGAAAACCAAGAAAAACAGGGTTAGAACGGAAGAAAACCAAGAAAAACAGGGTTAGAGCCGAAAGAAACCAAGAAAAGCAGGGTTAGAGCGGAAGAAAGCAAAGAAAAGAAGGGTTAGAGCCGAAAAAAACCAAGAAAAACAGGGTTAGAGCCGGAATAAACCAAGAAAAACAGGGTTAGAGCCGAAGAAAATCAAGAAATGCCGGGTTAGAACAGAAGAAAACCAAGAAAAACAGGGTTAGAGCAAAAGAAAACAAAGAAAAACAGGGTTAGAGCAGAAGAAAACCAAGAAAAGCCGGGTTAGAGCCGAAAAAAACCAAGAAAAACAGGGTTAGAGCGGAAGAAAACCAAGAAAAACAGGGTTAGAGCGGAAGAAAACCAAGAAAAACAGGGTTAGAGCCGAAAAAAACCAAGAAAAGCAGGGTTAGTGCGGAAAAAAACCAAGAAAAACAGGGTTAGAGCCGAAGAAAACCAAGAAAAGCCGGGTTAGAACGGAAGAAAACCAAGAAAAACAGGGTAAGAGCCGAAAGAATCCAAGATAAACAGGGTTAGAGCGGAAGAAAACAAAGAAAAGAAGGGTTAGAGCCGAAAAAAACCAAGAAAAACAGGGTTAGAGCCGGAATAAACCAAGAAAAACAGGGTTAGAGCCGAAAAAACCAAGAAAAACAGGGTTAGAGCAGAAGAAAACCAAGAAAAACAGGGTTAGAGCGGAAGAAAACCAAGATAAACAGTGTTAGACTGGAAGAAAACCAAGAAAAGCCGGGTTAGAGCCGAAAAAAAACAAGAAAAACAGGGTTAGAGCCAAAAAAAACCAAGAAAAACAGGGTTAGAGCGGAATAAAACCAAGAAAAACAGGGTTAGAGCGGAAGAAATCCAAGAAAAGCAGGGTTAGAGCCGAAAATAAACAAGAAAAACAGGGTTAGAGCCGAAAAAAACCAAGAAAAGCTGGGTTAGAGCGGAAGAAAACCAAGAAAAACAGGGTTAGAGCCGAAAAAAACCAAGAAAATAATGGGTTAGAGCGGAAGAAAACAAAGAAAAACAGGGTTAGAACGGAAGAAAACCAAGAAAAACAGGGTTAGAGCCGAAAGAAACCAAGAAAAGCAGGGTTAGAGCGGAAGAAAGCAAATAAAAGAAGGGTTAGATCCGAAAAAAACCAAGAAAAACAGGGTTAGAGCCGGAATAAACGAAGAAAAACAGGGTTAGAGCCGAAAACAACCAAGAAAAACAGGGTTAGAGCAGAAGAAAACCAAGAAAAACAGGGTTAGAGCGGAAGAAAACAAAGAAAAACAGGGTTAGAGCAGAAGAAAACCAAGAAAAGCCGGGTTAGAGCCGAAAAAAAACAAGAAAAACAGGGTTAGAACGGAAGAAAACCAAGAAAAACAGGGTTAGACCGGAAGAAAACCAAGAAAAACAGGGTTAGAGCCAAAAAAAACCAAGAAAAGCCGGGTTGGAGCGGAAGAAAACCAAGAAAAACAGGGTTAGAGCCGAAAAAAACCAAGAAAAGCAGGGTTAGTGCGGAAAAAAACCAAGAAAAACAGGGTTAGAGCCGAAGAAAACCAAGAAAAGCCGGGTTAGAACGGAAGAAAACCAAGAAAAACAGGGTTAGAGCCGAAAGAATCCAAGATAAACAGGGTTAGAGCGGAAGAAAACAAAGAAAAGAAGGGTTAGAGCCGAAAAAAACCAAGAAAAACAGGGTTAGAGCCGGAATAAACCAAGAAAAACAGGGTTAGAGCCGAAAAAAACCAAGAAAAACAGGGTTAGAGCAGAAGAAAACCAAGAAAAACAGGGTTAGAGCGGAAGGAAACCAAGATAAACAGGGTTAGAGCAGAAGAAAACCAAGAAAAGCCGGGTTAGAGCCGAAAAAAAAACAAGAAAAACAGGGTTAGAGCCGAAAAAAACCAAGAAAAACAGGGTTAGAGCCGAAAAAAACCAAGAAAAACAGGGTTAGAGCGGAAGAAATCCAAGAAAAGCAGGGGTAGAGCCGAAAAAAACCAAGAAAAACAGGGTTAGAGCCGAAAAAAACCAAGAAAAACAGGGTTAGAGCGGAAGAAAACCAAGAAAAACAGGGTTAGAGCCGAAAAAAACCAAGAAAATAATGGGTTAGAGGGGAAGAAAACAAAGAAAAACAGGGTTAGAACGGAAGAAAACCAAGAAAAACAGGGTTAGAGCCGAAAAAAACCAAGAAAAGCAGGGTTAGAGCGGAAGAAAGCAAAGAAAAGAAGGGTTAGAGCCGAAAAAAAACAAGAAAAACAGGGTTAGAGCCGGAATAAACCAAGAAAAACAGGGTTAGAGCCGAAAAAAACCAAGAAAAACAGGGTTAGAGCAGAAGAAAACCAAGAAAAGCCGGGTTAGAGCCGAAAAAAAACAAGAAAAACAGGGTTAGAGCAGAAGAAAACCAAGAAAAGCCGGGTTAGAGCCGAAAAAAAACAAGAAAAGCCGGGTTAGAACAAAAGAAAACCAAGAAAAACAGAATTAGTGCCGAAAAAAAACAAGAAAAGCCGGGTTAGAACGGAAGTAAACCAAGAAAAACAGGGTTAGAGCCGAAGAAAACCAAGAAAAACAGGGTTAGAGCCGAAAAAAAACAAGAAAAACAGGGTTAGAACAAAAGAAAACCAAGAAAAACAGAATTAGTGCCGAAAAAAAACAAGAAAAGCCGGGTTAGAACGGAAGAAAACCAAGAAAAACAGGGTTAGAGCCGAAGAAAACCAAGAAAAACAGGGTTAGAGCCGAAAAAAACCAAGAAAAACAGGGTTAGAGCCGAAAAAAACAAAGAAAAGCCGGGTTAGAACGGAAGAAAACCAAGAAAAACAGGGTTAGAGCGGAAGAAAACAAAGAAAAACAGGGTTAGAGCGGAAGAAAACCAAGAAAAACAGGGTTAGAGCCGAAGAAAACCATGAAAAAACTTGGTTAGAGAGGAAGAAAACGAAGAAAAACTGGCTTAGAGCCGAAAAAACACAAGAAAAACAGGGTTAGAGCCGAAAAAAACCAAGAAAAACAGGGTTAGAGCCGAAAAAAACCTAGAAAAACAGGGTTAGAGCGGAAGAAAACCAAGAAAAACAGGATTAGTACATAAGAAAACCAAGAAAAAAAGGGTTAGAGCCGAAAAAAACCAAGGAAAACAGGGTTAGAGCGGAATAAAACCAAGATAAACAGGGTTATAGCCGAAGAAAACCAAGAAAAGCCGGGTTAGAACGGAAGAAAACCAAGAAAAACCGGGTTAGAGCCGAAGAAAACCAAGAAAAACAGGGTTAGAGCGGAAGAAAACCAAGAAAAGCAGTGTTAGAGCCGAAAAAAAAACAAGAAAAACAGGGTTAGAGCGGAAGAAATCCAAGAAAAGCAGGGTTAGAGCCGAAAATAAACAAGAAAAACAGGGTTAGAGCCGAAAAAAACCAAGAAAATAATGGGTTAGAGCGGAAGAAAACAAAGAAAAACAGGGTTAGAACGGAAGAAAACCAAGAAAAACAGGGTTAGAGCCGAAGAAAACCAAGAAAAACAGGGTTAGAACGGAAGAAAACCAAGAAAAACAGGGTTAGAGCCGAAAGAAACCAAGAAAAGCAGGGTTAGAGCGGAAGAAAGCAAAGAAAAGAAGGGTTAGAGCCGAAAAAAACCAAGAAAAACAGGGTTAGAGCCGGAATAAACCAAGAAAAACAGGGTTAGAGCCGAAAAAAACCAAGAAAAACAGGGTTAGAGCAGAAGAAAACCAAGAAAAACAGGGTTAGAGCGGAAGAAAACAAAGAAAAACAGGGTTAGAGCAGAAGAAAACCAAGAAAAGCCGGGTCAGAGCCGAAAAAAACCAAGAAAAACAGGGTTAGAGCGGAAGAAAACCAAGAAAAACAGGGTTAGAGCGGAAGAAAACCAAGAAAAACAGGGTTAGAGCCGAAAAAAACCAAGAAAAGCAGGGTTAGTGCGGAAAAAAACCAAGAAAAACAGGGTTAGAGCCGAAGAAAACCAAGAAAAGCCGGGTTAGAACGGAGGAAAACCAAGAAAAACAGGGTAAGAGCCGAAAGAATCCAAGATAAACAGGGTTAGAGCGGAAGAAAACAAAGAAAAGAAGGGTTAGAGCCGAAAAAAACCAAGAAAAACAGGGTTAGAGCCGGAATAAACCAAGAAAAACAGGGTTAGAGCCGAAAAAAACCAAGAAAAACAGGGTTAGAGCCGAAAAAAACCTAGAAAAACAGGGTTAGAGCGGAAGAAAACCAAGAAAAACAGGATTAGTACATAAGAAAACCAAGAAAAAAAGGGTTAGAGCCGAAAAAAACCAAGGAAAACAGGGTTAGAGCGGAATAAAACCAAGATAAACAGGGTTATAGCCGAAGAAAACCAAGAAAAGCCGGGTTAGAACGGAAGAAAACCAAGAAAAACCGGGTTAGAGCCGAAGAAAACCAAGAAAAACAGGGTTAGAGCGGAAGAAAACCAAGAAAAGCAGTGTTAGAGCCGAAAAAAAAACAAGAAAAACAGGGTTAGAGCGGAAGAAATCCAAGAAAAGCAGGGTTAGAGCCGAAAAAATACAAGAAAAACAGGGTTAGAGCCGAAAAAAACCAAGAAAATAATGGGTTAGAGCGGAAGAAAACAAAGAAAAACAGGGTTAGAACGGAAGAAAACCAAGAAAAACAGGGTTAGAGCCGAAGAAAACCAAGAAAAACAGGGTTAGAGCCGAAGAGAACCAAGAAAAACAGGGTTAGAACGGAAGAAAACCAAGAAAAACAGGGTTAGAGCCGAAAGAAACCAAGAAAAGCAGGGTTAGAGCGGAAGAAAGCAAATAAAAGAAGGGTTAGATCCGAAAAAACCAAGAAAAACAGGGTTAGAGCCGGAATAAACGAAGAAAAACAGGGTTAGAGCCGAAAAAAACCAAGAAAAACAGGGTTAGAGCAGAAGAAAACCAAGAAAAACAGGGTTAGAGCGGAAGAAAACAAAGAAAAACAGGGTTAGAGCAGAAGAAAACCAAGAAAAGCCGGGTTAGAGCCGAAAAAAAACAAGAAAAACAGGGTTAGAACGGAAGAAAACCAAGAAAAACAGGGTTAGACCGGAAGAAAACCAAGAAAAACAGGGTTAGAGCCAAAAAAAACCAAGAAAAGCTGGGTTAGAGCGGAAGAAAACCAAGAAAAACAGGGTTAGAGCCGAAAAAAACCAAGAAAAGCAGGGTTAGTGCGGAAAAAAACCAAGAAAAACAGGGTTAGAGCCGAAGAAAACCAAGAAAAACAGGGTTAGAGCCGAAAGAATCCAAGATAAACAGGGTTAGAGCGGAAGAAAACAAAGAAAAGAAGGGTTAGAGCCGAAAAAAACCAAGAAAAACAGGGTTAGAGCCGGAATAAACCAAGAAAAACAGGGTTAGAGCCGAAAAAAACCAAGAAAAACAGGGTTAGAGCAGAAGAAAACCAAGAAAAACAGGGTTAGAGCGGAAGGAAACCAAGATAAACAGGGTTAGAGCAGAAGAAAACCAAGAAAAGCCGGGTTAGAGCCGAAAAAAAACCAAGAAAAACAGGGTTAGAGCCGAAAAAAACCAAGAAAAACAGGGTTAGAGCCGAAAAAAACCAAGAAAAACAGGGTTAGAGCGGAAGAAATCCAAGAAAAGCAGGGGTAGAGCCGAAAAAAACCAAGAAAAACAGGGTTAGAGCCGAAAAAAACCAAGAAAAACAGGGTTAGAGCGGAAGAAAACCAAGAAAAACAGGGTTAGAGCCGAAATAACCAAGAAAATAATAGGTTAGAGCGGAAGAAAACAAAGAAAAACAGGGTTAGAACGGAAGAAATCCAAGAAAAACAGGGTTAGAGCCGAAGAAAACCAAGAAAAACAGGGTTAGAGCCGAAAAAAACCAAGAAAAACAGGGTTAGAGCCGAAAAAAACCAAGAAAAACAGGGTTAGAGCGGAAGAAAACCAAGAAAAGCAGTGTTAGAGCCGAAAAAAAAACAAGAAAAAAAGGGTTAGAGACGAAAAAAACCAAGAAAAGCTGGGTTAGAGCGGAAGAAATCCAAGAAAAACAGGGTTAGAGCCGAAAAAAAACAAGAAAAAAAGGGTTAGAGCCGAAAAAAACCAAGAAAAGCTGGGTTAGAGCGGAAGAAAACCAAGGAAAACAGGGTTAGAGCCGAAAAAAACCAAGAAAATAATGGGTTAGAGCGGAAGAAAAGAAAGAAAAACAGGGTTAGAACGGAAGAAAACCAAGAAAAACAGGGTTAGAGCCGAAGAAAACCAAGAAAAACAGGGTTAGAGCCGAAGAAAACCAAGAAAAACAGGGTTAGAACGGAAGAAAACCAAGAAAAACAGGGTTAGAGCCGAAAGAAACCAAGAAAAGCAGGGTTAGAGCGGAAGAAAGCAAATAAAAGAAGGGTTAGATCCGAAAAAAACCAAGAAAAACAGGGTTAGAGCCGGAATAAACGAAGAAAAACAGGGTTAGAGCCGAAAAAAACCAAGAAAAACAGGGTTAGAGCAGAAGAAAACCAAGAAAAACAGGGTTAGAGCGGAAGAAAACAAAGAAAAACAGGGTTAGAGCAGAAGAAAACCAAGAAAAGCCGGGTTAGAGCCGAAAAAAAACAAGAAAAACAGGGTTAGAACGGAAGAAAACCAAGAAAAACAGGGTTAGACCGGAAGAAAACGAAGAAAAACAGGGTTAGAGCCGAAAAAAACCAAGAAAAGCCGGGTTAGAGCGGAAGAAAACCAAAAAAACAGGGTTAGAGCCGAAAAAAACCAAGAAAAGCAGGGTTAGTGCGGAAAATAACCAAGAAAAACAGGGTTAGAGCCGAAGAAAACCAAGAAAAGCCGGGTTAGAACGGAAGAAAACCAAGAAAAACGGGGTTAGAGCCGAAAGAATCCAAGATAAACTGGGTTAGAGCGGAAGAAAACAAAGAAAAGAAGGGTTAGAGCCGAAAAAAACCAAGAAA
>NW_028188946.1:1823906-1846406 GCF_054131305.1 Coturnix japonica
GAAGAAAACCAAGAAAAACAGGGTTAGAGCCGAAAAAAACCAAGAAAAACAGGGTTAGAGCGGAAGAAAACCAAGAAAAACAGGGTTAGAGCCAGAGAAAACCAAGGAAAGCAGAGTTAGAGCCAGAGAAAACCAAAAAAAACAGGGTTAGAGCCGAAAAAAACCAAGAAAAGCCAGGTTAGAACGGAAGAAAACTAAGAAAAACAGGGTTAGAGCGGAAGAAAACCAAGAAAAGCCGTATTAGAACGGAAGAAAAACAAGAAAAATGGGGTTAGAGCCGAAGAAAACCAAGAAAAGCAGGGTTAGAGCGGAAGAAAACCAAGAAAAGCAGGGTCTGAGTGGAAGAAAACCAAGAAGAACAGGGTTAGAGCCTAAAAAAACAAGAAAAACAGGGTTCGAGCCGTAAAAAACCAAGAAAAACAGGGTTAGAGCTGAAGAAAACCAAGAAAAGCAGGGTTAGAGCCAAAGAAAACCAAGAAAAACAGGGTTAGAGCGGAAGAAAACCAAGAAAAATAGGGTTAGAGCCGAAATAAACCAAGAAAAACAGGGTTAGAGCCGAAAAAAACCAAGAAAAGCCGTGTTAGAACAAAGGATAACCAAGAAAAACAGGGTTAGAGCCGAAGAAAATCAAGAAATGCCGGGTTAGAACAGAAGAAAACCAAGAAAAACAGAGTTAGAGCCGAAAAAACCCAAGATAAACAGCGTTAGAGTAGAAGAACACCAAGAAAAACAGGGTAAGAGCAGAAGAAAACCAAGAAATACAGGGTTAGAGCCGAAAAAAACCAAGAAAAACAGGGTTAGAGCGGAAGAAAACCAAGAAAAACAGTGTTAGAGCGAAATAAAACCAAGATAAACAGGGTTAGAGCGGAAGAAAACCAAGAAAAACAGGGTTAGAGCCGAAAAAAAACAAGAAAAACAGGGTTAGAGCCGAAAAAAACCAAGATAAACAGGGTTAGAGCCGAAGAAAACCAAGATAAACAGGGTTAGGGCCGAAGAAAACCAAGAAAAACAGGGTTAGAGCGGAATAAAACCAAGAAAAACAGGGTTAGAGCCAGAGAAAACCAAGGAAAGCTGGGTTAGAACTGAAGAAAACCAAGAAAAACATGGTTAGAGCCGATAAAAACCAAGAAAAGCAGGGGTAGAGCCGAATAAAACCATGAAATGCCATGGTTAGAGCCGAAAAAAAACAAGAAAAACAGCAGTAGATCCGAAAAAAAAACAAGAAAAAAAGGGTTAGAGCCGAAAATAACCAAGAAAAACAGGGTTAGAGCCAAAAAAAACCCAAGAAAAACAGGGTTAGAGCGGAAGAAAACCAAGAAAAGCCGGGTTAGAACGGAAGAAAACCAAGAAAAAAAGGGTTAGAGCAGAAGAAAACCAAGAAAAGCCGGGTTAGAACGGAAGAAAACCAAGAAAAACAGGGTTAGAGCCGAAAAAAACCAAGAAAAGCCGGGTTAGAACGGAAGAAAACCAAGAAAAACAGGGTTAGAGCCAAAAAAACCAAGAAAACCTGGGTTAGAACGGAAGAAAAATAAGAAAAACGGGGTTAGAGCCAAAGAAAACCAAGAAAAACAGGGTTAGAACAGAAGAAAACCAAGAAAAGCCTAGTTAGAACGGAAGAAAACCAAGAAAAGCAGAGTTAGAACGGAAGAAAACCAAGAAAAACAGGGTTAGAGCCGAAAGAAACCAAGAAAAACAAGGTTAGAGCAGAAGAAAACCAAGAAAAACAGGGTTCGAGCTGAAAATAACCAAGAAAAACAGGGTTAGAGCGGAAGAAAACCAAGAAAAGCAGGGTTAGAACGGAAGAAAACCAAGAAAAACAGGGTTAGAGCCAAAAAAACCCAAGAAAACCCGGGTTAGAACGGAAGTAAAATAAGAAAAACGGGGTTAGAGCCAAAGAAAACCAAGAAAAACAGTGTTAGAACGGAAGGAAACCAAGAAAAACAGGGTTAGACCGGAAGAAAACCAAGAAAAACAGGGTTAGAGCCGAAAAAAACCAAGAAAAACATGGTTAGAGCCGAAAAAAACCAAGAAAAGCCGGGTTAGAGCGGAAGAAAACCAAGAAAAACAGGGTTAGAGGGGAAGAAATCCAAGAAAAACAGGGTTAGAGCCAAAAAAAACCAAGAAAAAAAACCCTAACCCTAACCCTAACCCTAACCCTAACCCTAACCCTAACCCTAACCCTAACCCTAACCCTAACCCTAACCCTAACCCTAACCCTAACCCTAACCCTAACCCTAACCCTAACCCTAACCCTAACCCTACCCTAACCCTAACCCAAACCCTAATCCTAACCCTAACCCTAACCCTAACCCTAACTCTAACCCTAACCCTAACCCTAACCCTAAACCTACTCTAGCCTAAACCCTAACCCTAACCCTAACCCTAACCCTAACCCTAACCCTAACCCTAACCCTAACCCTAACCCTAACCCTAACCCTAACCCTAACCCTAACCCTAACCCTAAACCTAACCCTAACCCTAACCCTACTCTAGCCCTAACCCTAACCCTAACCCTAACCCTAACCCTAACCCTAACCCTAACCCTAACCCTAGCCCTAACCCTAACCCTAACCCTAACCCTAACCCTAACCCTAACCCTAACCCTAGCCCTAACCCTAACCCTAACCCTAACCCTAACCCTAACCCTAACCCTAACCCTAACCCTAACCATAACCCTAACCCTAACCCTAACCCTAATCTTAACCCTAACCCTAACCCTAACCCTAACCCTAAACCTACTCTAGCCCTAACCCTAACCCTAACCCTAACCCTAACCCTAACCGTAACCCTAACTCTAACCCTAACCCTAGCCCTAACCCTAACCCTAACCCTAACCCCAACCCTAACCCTAACCTAACCCTAACCACTAAAACCAAGAAAAACAAGGTTATAGCTGAAAAAAAACCAAGAAAAACATGGTTAGAGCGGAAGGAAACCAAGAAAAACAGGGTTAGAGGCGGAGAAAACCAAGGAAACCAGGGTTAGAGCCGAAAAAAACCAAGAAAAACACGTTTATAGCCGAAAAAAAACCAAGAAAAACAGGGTTAGAACAAAAGAAAACCAAGAAAAACAGGGTTAGAGCAAAATAAAACCAAGATAAACAGGGTTAGATCCGAAAAAAACAAAGAAAAACAGGGTTAGAGCGGAAGAAAACCAAGAAAAACAGGGTTAGAGCTGGAGAAAACCAAGAAAAGCTGGGTTAGAACAGAAGAAAACCAAGAAAACCGGGTTAGAGCGGAAGAAAACCAAGAAAAACAGGGTTTGAGCCGAAAAAAACCAAGAAAAACAGGGTTAGAGCAGAAGAAATCCAAGAAAAACAGGGTTAGAGCCGAAAAAAACCAAGATAAACAGGGTTAGAGCCGAAAAAAACCAAGATGAACAGGGTAAGAGCCGAAGAAAACCAAGAAAAACAGGGTTAGAGCAGAAGAAAACCAAGAAAAACAGGGTTAGAGCCAGAGAAAACCAAGAAAAACAGGGTTAGATCCGAAAAAAACCAAGAAAAGCCAGGTTAGAACGGAAGAAAACTAAGAAAAACAGGGTTAGAGCGGAAGAAAACCAAGAAAAGCCATTTCAGAACGGAAGAAAACCAAGAAAAACGGGGTTAGAGTCGAAGAAAACCAAGAAAAACAGGGTTAGAGCGGAAGAAAACCAAGAAAAGCAGGGTCTGAGTGGAAGAAAACCAAGAAGAACAGGGTTAGAGCCGAAAAAAAACAAGAAAAACAGGGTTCGAGCCGTAAAAAACCAAGAAAAACAGGGTTAGAGCTGAAGAAAACCAAGAAAAGCCGGGTTAGAACGGAAGAAAACCAAGAAAAACAGGGTTAGAGCCGAAAAAAAACAAGGAAAACTAGGTTAGAGACGAAAACAACTAAGAAAAGCCGGGTTAGAACGAAAGAAAACCAAGAAAAACAGGGTTAGAGAGGAAGATAATCAAGAAAAGCCGGGTTAGAACGGAAGAAAACCAAGAAAAACAGGGTTAGAGCAGAAGAAAACCAAGAAAAGCCGGGTTAGAACGGAAGAAAACCAACAAAAACAGGGTTAGAGCGGAAGAAAACCAATAAAAGCATGGTTAGAGCAAAAGTAAACCAAGAAAAACAGGGTTAGAGCCGAAAAAAACCAAGAAAAGCCGGGTTAGAACGGAAGAAAACCAAGAAAAACAGGGTTAGAGCCAAAAAAAACCAAGAAAACCCGGGTTAGAACGGAAGTAAAATAAGAAAAACGGTGTTAGAGCGGAAGTAAACCAAGAAAAACAGGGTTAGAACAGAAGAAAACCAAGAAAAGCCGGGTTAGAACGGAAGAAAACCAAGAAAAGCAGAGTTAGAACGGAAGAAAACCAAGAAAAACAGGGTTAGAGCCGAAAAAAACCAAGAAAAACAAGGTTAGAGCAGAAGAAAACCAAGAAAAACAGGGTTAGAGCTGAAAATAACCAAGAAAAACAGGGTTAGAGCGGAAGAAAACCAAGAAAAGCAGGGTTAGAACGGAAGAAAACCAAGAAAAACAGGGTTAGAGCCAAAAAAAACCAAGAAAACCCGGGTTAGAACGGAAGTAAAATAAGAAAAACGGGGTTAGAGCCAAAGAAAACCAAGAAAAACAGGGTTAGAACGGAAGGAAACCAAGAAAAACAGGGTTAGAGCGGAAGAAAACCAAGAAAAACAGGGTTAGAGCCGAAAAAAACCAAGAAAAACATGGTTAGAGCCGAAAAAAACCAAGAAAAGCCGGGTTAGAGCGGAAGAAAACCAAGAAAAACAGGGTTAGAGGGGAAGAAATCCAAGAAAAACAGGGTTACAGCCAAAAAAAACCAAGAAAAAAAACCATAACCCTAACCCTAACCCTAACCCTAAACCTAACCCTAACCCTAACCCTAACCCTAACCCTAACCCTAACCCTAACCCTAACCCTAACCCAAACCCTAACCCTAACCCTAACCCTAACCCTAACCCTAACCCTAACCCTAAACCTAACCCTAACCCTAACCCTACCCTAACCCTAACCCAAACCCTAACCCTAACCCTAACCCTAACCCTAACCCTAACTCTAACCCTAACCCTAACCCTAACCCTACTCTAGCCCTAACCCTAACCCTAACCCTAACCCTACCCTAACCCTAAACCTAACCCTAACCCTAACCCTAACCCTAACCCTAACCCTAACCCTAGCCCTAACCCTAACCCTAACCCTAACCCTAACCCTAACCGTAACCCTAACCCTAACCCTAACCCTAACCCTAACCCTAACCCTAACCCTAACCCTAACCCTAACCCTAACCCTAACCTAACCCTAACCACTAAAACCAAGAAAAACAAGGTTATAGCTGAAAAAAAACCAAGAAAAACAGGGTTAGAGCGGAAGGAAACCAAGAAAAACAGGGTTAGAGGCGGAGAAAACCAAGGAAACCAGGGTTAGAGCCGAAAAAAACCAAGAAAAACAGGGTTAGAGCCGAAAAAAAACCAAGAAAAACAGGGTTAGAACAAAAGAAAACCAAGAAAAACAGGGTTAGAGCAAAATAAAACCAAGATAAACAGGGTTAGATCCGAAAAAAACAAAGAAAAACAGGGTTAGAGCGGAAGAAAACCAAGAAAAACAGGGTTAGAGCTGGAGAAAACCAAGAAAAGCTGGGTTAGAACGGAACAAAACCAAGAAAAACCGGGTTAGAGCCTAAGAAAACCAAGAAAAACAGGGTTTGAGCCGAAAAAAAACAAGAAAAACAGGGTTAGAGCAGAAGAAATCCAAGAAAAACAGGGTTAGAGCCGGAAAAAACCAAGATACACAGGGTTAGAGCTGAAAAAAACCAAGATGAACAGGGTTAGAGCCGAAGAAAACCAAGAAAAACAGGGTTAGAGCAGAAGAAAACCAAGAAAAACAGGGTTAGAGCCAGAGAAAACCAAGGAAAGCAGGGTTAGAGCCAGAGAAAACCAAGAAAAACAGGGTTAGAGCCGAAAAAAACCAAGAAAAACACGGTTAGAACGGAAGAAAACTAAGAAAAACAGAGTTAGAGCGGAAGAAAACCAAGAAAAGCCGTTTCAGAACGAAAGAAAACCAAGAAAAACGGGGTTAGAGTCGAAGAAAACCAAGAAAAGCAGGGTTAGAGCGGAAGAAAACCAAGAAAAGCAGGGTCTGAGTAAAAGAAAACCAAGAAGAACAGGGTTAGAGCCGAAAAAAAACAAGAAAAACCGGGTTCGAGCCGTAAAAAACCAGGAAAAACAGGGTTAGAGCTGAAGAAAACCAAGAAAAGCAGGGTTAGAGCCAAAGAAAACCAAGAAAAACAGGGTTAGAGCGGAAGAAAACCAAGAAAAACAGGGTTAGAGCCGAAATAAACCAAGAAAAACAGGGTTAGAGCCGAAAAAAACCAAGAAAAGCCGTGTTAGAACAAAAGAAAACCAAGAAAAACAGGGTTAGAGCCGAAGAAATCCAAGAAAAACAGGGTTAGAACAGAAGAAAACCAAGAAAAACAGGGTTAGAGCCGAAAAAACACAAGAAAAACAGGGTTAGAGCCGAAGAAAACCAAGAAAAACAGGGTTAGAGCAGAAGAAAACCAAGAAAAACAGGGTTAGAGCCGTAAAAAACCAACAAAAGCCTGGTTAGAACAAAATAAAACCAAGAAAAACAGGGTTAGAGCCGAAAAAATCCAAGAAAAGCCGGGTTAGAATGGAAGAAAACCAAGAAAGACAGGGTTAGAGCGAAAAAAATCCAAGAAAAGCCGGGTTAGAACGGAAGAAATCCAAGAAAAACAGGGTTAGAGCCGAAGAAAACCAAGAAAAACATGGTTAGAGCGGAAGAAAACCAAGAAAAACGGGGTTAGAGCCGAAAAAACCCAAGAAAAACAGGGTTAGAGTGGAAGTAAACCAAGAAAAACAGGGTTGGAGCCGAAAAAAACCAAGAAAAACAGGGTTAGAGCGGAAGAAAACCAAGAAAAACAGGGTTAGAGCGGAATAAAACCAAGATAAACAGGGTTAGAGCGGAAGAAAACCAAGAAAAACAGGGTTAGAGCGGAATAAAACCAAGAAAAACATGGTTAGAACGGAAGGAAACCAAGAAAAGCAGGGTCTGAGTGGAAGAAAACCAAGAAGAACAGGGTTAGAGCCGAAAAAAAACAAGAAAAACAGGGTTCGAGCCGTAAAAAACCAAGAAAAACAGGGTTAGAGCTGAAGAAAACCAAGAAAAGCCGGGTTAGAACGGAAGAAAACCAAGAAAAACAGGGTTAGAGCCGAAAAAAAACAAGGAAAACTAGGTTAGAGACGAAAACAACTAAGAAAAGCCGGGTTAGAACGAAAGAAAACCAAGAAAAACAGGGTTAGAGAGGAAGATAATCAAGAAAAGCCGGGTTAGAACGGAAGAAAACCAAGAAAAACAGGGTTAGAGCAGAAGAAAACCAAGAAAAGCCGGGTTAGAACGGAAGAAAACCAACAAAAACAGGGTTAGAGCGGAAGAAAACCAATAAAAGCATGGTTAGAGCAAAAGTAAACCAAGAAAAACAGGGTTAGAGCCGAAAAAAACCAAGAAAAGCCGGGTTAGAACGGAAGAAAACCAAGAAAAACAGGGTTAGAGCCAAAAAAAACCAAGAAAACCCGGGTTAGAACGGAAGTAAAATAAGAAAAACGGTGTTAGAGCGGAAGTAAACCAAGAAAAACAGGGTTAGAACAGAAGAAAACCAAGAAAAGCCGGGTTAGAACGGAAGAAAACCAAGAAAAGCAGAGTTAGAACGGAAGAAAACCAAGAAAAACAGGGTTAGAGCCGAAAAAAACCAAGAAAAACAAGGTTAGAGCAGAAGAAAACCAAGAAAAACAGGGTTAGAGCTGAAAATAACCAAGAAAAACAGGGTTAGAGCGGAAGAAAACCAAGAAAAGCAGGGTTAGAACGGAAGAAAACCAAGAAAAACAGGGTTAGAGCCAAAAAAAACCAAGAAAACCCGGGTTAGAACGGAAGTAAAATAAGAAAAACGGGGTTAGAGCCAAAGAAAACCAAGAAAAACAGGGTTAGAACGGAAGGAAACCAAGAAAAACAGGGTTAGAGCGGAAGAAAACCAAGAAAAACAGGGTTAGAGCCGAAAAAAACCAAGAAAAACATGGTTAGAGCCGAAAAAAACCAAGAAAAGCCGGGTTAGAGCGGAAGAAAACCAAGAAAAACAGGGTTAGAGGGGAAGAAATCCAAGAAAAACAGGGTTACAGCCAAAAAAAACCAAGAAAAAAAACCCTAACCCTAACCCTAACCCTAACCCTAACCCTAAACCTAACCCTAACCCTAACCCTAACCCTAACCCTAACCCTAACCCTAACCCTAACCCTAACCCAAACCCTAACCCTAACCCTAACCCTAACCCTAACCCTAACCCTAACCCTAAACCTAACCCTAACCCTAACCCTACCCTAACCCTAACCCAAACCCTAACCCTAACCCTAACCCTAACCCTAACCCTAACTCTAACCCTAACCCTAACCCTAACCCTACTCTAGCCCTAACCCTAACCCTAACCCTACCCTAACCCTAAACCTAACCCTAACCCTAACCCTAACCCTAACCCTAACCCTAACCCTAGCCCTAACCCTAACCCTAACCCTAACCCTAACCCTAACCGTAACCCTAACCCTAACCCTAACCCTAACCCTAACCCTAACCCTAACCCTAACCCTAACCCTAACCCTAACCCTAACCTAACCCTAACCACTAAAACCAAGAAAAACAAGGTTATAGCTGAAAAAAAACCAAGAAAAACAGGGTTAGAGCGGAAGGAAACCAAGAAAAACAGGGTTAGAGGCGGAGAAAACCAAGGAAACCAGGGTTAGAGCCGAAAAAAACCAAGAAAAACAGGGTTAGAGCCGAAAAAAAACCAAGAAAAACAGGGTTAGAACAAAAGAAAACCAAGAAAAACAGGGTTAGAGCAAAATAAAACCAAGATAAACAGGGTTAGATCCGAAAAAAACAAAGAAAAACAGGGTTAGAGCGGAAGAAAACCAAGAAAAACAGGGTTAGAGCTGGAGAAAACCAAGAAAAGCTGGGTTAGAACGGAACAAAACCAAGAAAAACCGGGTTAGAGCCTAAGAAAACCAAGAAAAACAGGGTTTGAGCCGAAAAAAAACAAGAAAAACAGGGTTAGAGCAGAAGAAATCCAAGAAAAACAGGGTTAGAGCCGGAAAAAACCAAGATACACAGGGTTAGAGCTGAAAAAAACCAAGATGAACAGGGTTAGAGCCGAAGAAAACCAAGAAAAACAGGGTTAGAGCAGAAGAAAACCAAGAAAAACAGGGTTAGAGCCAGAGAAAACCAAGGAAAGCAGGGTTAGAGCCAGAGAAAACCAAGAAAAACAGGGTTAGAGCCGAAAAAAACCAAGAAAAACACGGTTAGAACGGAAGAAAACTAAGAAAAACAGAGTTAGAGCGGAAGAAAACCAAGAAAAGCCGTTTCAGAACGAAAGAAAACCAAGAAAAACGGGGTTAGAGTCGAAGAAAACCAAGAAAAGCAGGGTTAGAGCGGAAGAAAACCAAGAAAAGCAGGGTCTGAGTAAAAGAAAACCAAGAAGAACAGGGTTAGAGCCGAAAAAAAACAAGAAAAACCGGGTTCGAGCCGTAAAAAACCAGGAAAAACAGGGTTAGAGCTGAAGAAAACCAAGAAAAGCAGGGTTAGAGCCAAAGAAAACCAAGAAAAACAGGGTTAGAGCGGAAGAAAACCAAGAAAAACAGGGTTAGAGCCGAAATAAACCAAGAAAAACAGGGTTAGAGCCGAAAAAAACCAAGAAAAGCCGTGTTAGAACAAAAGAAAACCAAGAAAAACAGGGTTAGAGCCGAAGAAATCCAAGAAAAACAGGGTTAGAACAGAAGAAAACCAAGAAAAACAGGGTTAGAGCCGAAAAAACACAAGAAAAACAGGGTTAGAGCCGAAGAAAACCAAGAAAAACAGGGTTAGAGCAGAAGAAAACCAAGAAAAACAGGGTTAGAGCCGTAAAAAACCAACAAAAGCCTGGTTAGAACAAAATAAAACCAAGAAAAACAGGGTTAGAGCCGAAAAAATCCAAGAAAAGCCGGGTTAGAATGGAAGAAAACCAAGAAAGACAGGGTTAGAGCGAAAAAAATCCAAGAAAAGCCGGGTTAGAACGGAAGAAATCCAAGAAAAACAGGGTTAGAGCCGAAGAAAACCAAGAAAAACATGGTTAGAGCGGAAGAAAACCAAGAAAAACGGGGTTAGAGCCGAAAAAACCCAAGAAAAACAGGGTTAGAGTGGAAGTAAACCAAGAAAAACAGGGTTGGAGCCGAAAAAAACCAAGAAAAACAGGGTTAGAGCGGAAGAAAACCAAGAAAAACAGGGTTAGAGCGGAATAAAACCAAGATAAACAGGGTTAGAGCGGAAGAAAACCAAGAAAAACAGGGTTAGAGCGGAATAAAACCAAGAAAAACATGGTTAGAGCGGAAGGAAACCAAGAAAAACTGGGTTAGAGGCGGAGAAAACCAAGGAAACCAGGGTTAGAGCCGAAAAAAACCAAGAAAAACAGGGTTAGAGCTGAAGAAAACCAAGAAAAACAGGGTTAGAGCGGAAGAAAACCAAGAAAAACAGGGTTAGAGCCAGAGAAAACCAAGGAAAGCTGGGTTAGAACGGAAGAAAACCAAGAAAAACATGGTTAGAGCCGAAGAAAACCAAGAAAAGCAGGGGTAGAGCCGAAAAAAACCATGAAATGCCATGGTTAGTGCCGAAAAAAACCAAGAAAAACAGCAGTAGATCCGAAAAAAAACAAGAAAAACAGGGTTAGAGCCGAAAATAACCAAGAAAAACAGGGTTAGAGCCAAAAAAAACCCAAGAAAAACAGGGTTAGAGCGGAAAAAAACCAAGAAAAGCCGGGTTAGAACGGAAGAAAACCAAGAAAAACGGAGTTAGAGCGGAAGAAAACCAAGAAAAACAGGGTTAGAGCCGAAGAAAACCAAGAAAAACAGGGTTAGAGCCGAAAAAAACCAAGAAAAACAGGGTTAGAGCCGAAAAAAAACCAAGAAAAACAGGGTTAGAACAAAAGAAAACCAAGAAAAACAGGGTTAGAGCAAAATAAAACCAAGATAAACAGGGTTAGATCCGAAAAAAACAAAGACAAACAGGGTTAGAGCGGAAGAAAACCAAGAAAAACAGGGTTAGAGCTGGAGAAAACCAAGAAAAGCTGGGTTAGAACGGAAGAAAACCAAGAAAAACCGGGTTAGAGCCGAAGAAAACCAAGAAAAACAGGGTTTGAGCCGAAAAAAAACAAGAAAAACAGGGTTAGAGCAGAAGAAATCCAAGAAAAACAGGGTTAGAGCCGGAAAAAACCAAGATACACAGGGTTAGAGCTGAAAAAAACCAAGATGAACAGGGTTAGAGCCGAAGAAAACCAAGAAAAACAGGGTTAGAGCAGAAGAAAACCAAGAAAAACAGGGTTAGAGCCAGAGAAAACCAAGGAAAGCAGGGTTAGAGCCACAGAAAACCAAGAAAAACAGGGTTAGAGCCGAAAAAAACCAAGAAAAACACGGTTAGAACGGAAGAAAACTAAGAAAAACAGGGTTAGAGCGGAAGAAAACCAAGAAAAGCCGTTTCAGAACGAAAGAAAACCAAGAAAAACGGGGTTAGAGTCGAAGAAAACCAAGAAAAGCAGGGTTAGAGCGGAAGAAAACCAAGAAAAGCAGGGTCTGAGTGTAAGAAAACCAAGAAGAACAGGGTTAGAGCCGAAAAAAAACAAGAAAAACCGGGTTCGAGCCGTAAAAAACCAGGAAAAACAGGGTTAGAGCTGAAGAAAACCAAGAAAAGCAGGGTTAGAGCCGAAAAAAACCAAGAAAAACAGGGTTAGAGCGGAAGAAAACCAAGAAAAACAGGGTTAGAGCCGAAATAAACCAAGAAAAACAGGGTTAGAGCCGAAAAAAACCAAGAAAAGCCGTGGTAGAACAAAAGAAAACCAAGAAAAACAGGGTTAGAGCCGAAGAAATCCAAGAAAAACAGGGTTAGAACAGAAGAAAACCAAGAAAAACAGGGTTAGAGCCGAAAAAACACAAGAAAAACAGGGTTAGAGCCGAAGAAAACCAAGAAAAACAGGGTTAGAGCAGAAGAAAACCAAGAAAAACAGGGTTAGAGCCGTAAAAAACCAACAAAAGCCTGGTTAGAACAAAATAAAACCAAGAAAAACAGGGTTAGAGCCGAAAAAATCCAAGAAAAGCCGGGTTAGAATGGAAGAAAACCAAGAAAGACAGGGTTAGAGCGAAAAAAATCCAAGAAAAGCCGGGTTAGAACGGAAGAAATCCAAGAAAAACAGGGTTAGAGCCGAAGAAAACCAAGAAAAACATGGTTAGAGCGGAAGAAAACCAAGAAAAACGGGGTTAGAGCCGAAAAAACCCAAGAAAAACAGGGTTAGAGCGGAAGTAAACCAAGAAAAACAGGGTTGGAGCCGAAAAAAACCAAGAAAAACAGGGTTAGAGCGGAAGAAAACCAAGAAAAACAGGGTTAGAGCGGAATAAAACCAAGATAAACAGGGTTAGAGCGGAAGAAAACCAAGAAAAACAGGGTTAGAGCGGAATAAAACCAAGAAAAACATGGTTAGAGCGGAAGGAAACCAAGAAAAACTGGGTTAGAGGCGGAGAAAACCAAGGAAACCAGGGTTAGAGCCGAAAAAAACCAAGAAAAACAGGGTTAGAGCTGAAGAAAACCAAGAAAAACAGGGTTAGAGCGGAAGAAAACCAAGAAAAACAGGGTTAGAGCCAGAGAAAACCAAGGAAAGCTGGGTTAGAACGGAAGAAAACCAAGAAAAACATGGTTAGAGCCGAAGAAAACCAAGAAAAGCAGGGGTAGAGCCGAAAAAAACCATGAAATGCCATGGTTAGTGCCGAAAAAAACCAAGAAAAACAGCAGTAGATCCGAAAAAAAACAAGAAAAACAGGGTTAGAGCCGAAAATAACCAAGAAAAACAGGGTTAGAGCCAAAAAAAACCCAAGAAAAACAGGGTTAGAGCGGAAAAAAACCAAGAAAAGCCGGGTTAGAACGGAAGAAAACCAAGAAAAACGGAGTTAGAGCGGAAGAAAACCAAGAAAAACAGGGTTAGAGCCGAAGAAAACCAAGAAAAACAGGGTTAGAGCCGAAAAAAACCAAGAAAAACAGGGTTAGAGCCGAAAAAAACCAAGAAAAACAGGGTTAGAGCCGGAGATAACCAAGAAAAACAGGGTTAGAGCCGAAAAAAAACAAGAAAAACAGGGTTAGAGATGAAAAAAACCGAGAAAATCCGGGTTAGAAGAAAACCAAGAAAAACAGGGTTAGAGCGGAAGAAAACCAAGAAAAGCCGGGTTAGAATAGAAGAAAACCAAGAAAAACAAGTTTAGATCGGAAGAAAGCCAAGAAAAGCAGGGTTAGAGCGGAAGAAAACCAAGAAAAACAGGGTTAGAGCCGAAAAAAACCAAGAAAAGCCAGGGTAGAACAAAAGAAAACCAAGAAAAACAGGGTTAGAGCCAAAAAAAAACAAGAAAAGCCGGGTTAGAACGGAAGAAAATCAAGAGAAACAGGGTTAGAGCGGAAGAAAACCAAGAAAAACAGGGTTAGAGCGGAAGAAAAGCAAGAAAAACAGGGACAGAACCGAAGAAAACCAAGAAAAACAGGGTTAGAGCCGAAAAAAAACAAGAAAAACAGGTTTAGAGCCGAAAGAAACCAAGAAAAGCCGGGTTAGAACAAAAGAAAACCAAGAAAAACAGGGTTAGAGCCGAAGAAAACCAAGAAAAACAGGGTTAGAGCCGAAAAAAACCAAGAAAAACAGGGTTAGAGCCGAAAAAAACCAAGAAAAGCCGGGTTAGAACGGAAGAAAACCAAGAAAAACAGGGTTAGAGCCGAAGAAAACCAAGAAAAACAGGGTTAGAGCCGAAAAAAACCAAGAAAAACAGGGTTAGAGCAGAAGAAAACCAAGAAAAGCCGGGTTAGAGCCAAAAAAAACCAAGAAAAGCCGGGTTAGAACAAAAGAAAACCAAGAAAAACAAGGTTAGAGCCGAAAAAAACCAAGAAAAGCCGGGTTAGAACAGAAGAAAACCAAGCAAAATAGGGTTAGAGCGGAAGAAAACCAAGAAAAACAGGGTTAGAGCCGAAAAAAACAAAGAAAAACTGGGTTAGAACCGAAAAAACCAAGAAAAGCCGGGTCAGAACAAAAGAAAATCAAGAAAAACAGGGTTAGAGCCGAAAAAAACCAAGAAAAGCCGGGTTAGAACGGAAGAAAACCGAGAAAAACAGGGTTAGAGCCGAAGAAAACCAAGAAAAACAGGGTTAGAGCCGGAAAAAACCAAGAAAAGCCGGGTTAGAACGGAAGAAAGCCAAGAAAAACAGGGTTAGAGCGGAAGAAAACCAAGAAAAGCAGGCTTAGAACAAAAGAAAACCAAGAAAAACAGGGTTAGAGCCGAAGAAAACCAAGAAAAACAGGGTTAGAGCGGAAGAAACCCAAGAAAAACACGGTTAGAGCCGAAAAAAACCAAGAAAAACAGGGTTAGAGCTGAAGAAAAACAAGAAAAACAGGGTTAGAGCGGAAGAAAACCAAGAAAAAAAGGATTCGTACGTAAGAAAACAAAGACAAAATGGGTTAGAGCCGAAAAAAACCAAGAAAAACAGGGTTAGAACGTAAGAAAACCAAGAAAAGCCGGGTTAGAACGGAAGAAAACCAACAAAAACAGGGTTAGAGCGGAAGAAAACCAATAAAAGCAGGGTTAGAGCGAAAGAAAACCAAGAACAACAGGGTTAGAGCCGAAAAAAACCAAGAAAAACAGGGTTAGAGCCGAAAAAAACCAAGAAAAACAAGGTTAGAGACGAAAACAACTAAGAAAAGCCGGGTTAGAACGAAAGAAAACAAAGAAAAACAGGGTTAGATAGGAAGAAAATCAAGAAAAGCGGGGTTAGAACGGAAGAAAACCAAGAAAAACAGGGTTAGAGCAGAAGAAAACCAAGAAAAGCTGGGTTAGAACGGAAGAAAACCAACAAAAACAGGGTTAGAGCGGAAGAAAACCAAGAAAAGCAGGGTTAGAGCGGAAGTAAACCAAGAAAAACAGGGTTTGAGCCGAAAAAAACCAAGAAAACAGGGTTAGAGCAGAAGAAATCCAAGAAAAACAGGGTTAGAGCCGAAAAAAACCAAGATACACAGGGTTAGAGCCGAAAAAAACCAAGATGAACAGGGTTAGAGCCGAAGAAAACCAAAAAAAACAGGGTTAGAGCAGAAGAAAACCAAGAAAAACAGGGTTAGAGCCAGAGAAAACCAAGGAAAGCAGGGTTAGAGCCAGAGAAAACCAAGAAAAACAGGGTTAGAGCCGAAAAAAACCAAGAAAAGCCAGGTTAGAACGGAAGAAAACTAAGAAAAACAGGGTTAGAGCGGAAGAAAACCAAGAAAAGCCGTTTCAGAACGGAAGAAAACCAAGAAAAACGGGGTTAGAGTCGAAGAAAACCAAGAAAAGCAGGGTTAGAGCGGAAGAAAACCAAGAAAAGCAGCGTCTGAGTGAAAGAAAACCAAGAAGAACAGGGTTAGAGCCGAAAAAAAACAAGAAAAACCGGGTTCGAGCCGTAAAAAACCAAGAAAAACAGGGTTAGAGCTGAAGAAAACCAAGAAAAGCAGGGTTAGAGCCAAAGAAAACCAAGAAAAACAGGGTTAGAGCGGAAGAAAACCAAGAAAAACAGGGTTAGAGCCGAAATAAACCAAGAAAAACAGGGTTAGAGCCGAAAAAAACCAAGAAAAGCCGTGTTAGAACAAAAGAAAACTAAGAAAAACAGGGTTAGAGCCGAAGAAAATCAAGAAATGCCGGGTTAGAACAGAAGAAAACCAAGAAAAACAGGGTTAGAGCAGAAAAAACACAGAAAAACAGGGTTAGAGCCGAAGAAAACCAAGAAAAACAGGGTTAGAGCAGAAGAAAACCAAGAAAAACAGGGTTAGAGCCGTAAAAAACCAAGAAAAGCCTGGTTAGAACAAAATAAAACCAAGAAAAACAGGGTTAGAGCCGAAAAAATCCAAGAAAAGCCGGGTTAGAATGGAAGAAAACCAAGAAAGACAGGGTTAGAGCGAAAAAAATCCAAGAAAAGCCGGGTTAGAACGGAAGAAATCCAAGAAAAACAGGGTTAGAGCGGAAGAAAACCAAGAAAAACGGGGTTAGAGCGGAATAAAACCAAGAAAAACAGGGTTAGAGCGGAAGTAAACCAAGAAAAACAGGGTTAGAGCCGAAAAAAACCAAGAAAAACGGGGTTAGAGCCGAAAAAACCCAAGAAAAACAGGGTTAGGGCTGAAGAAAACCAAGAAAAACAGGGTTAGAGCCGAAGAAAACCAAGAAAAACAGGGTTAGAGCCAGAGAAAACCAAGGAAAGCTGGGTTAGAACGGAAGAAAACCAAGAAAAACATGGTTAGAGCCGAAGAAAACCAAGAAAAGCAGGGGTAGAGCCGAAAAAAACCATGAAATGCCATGGTTAGAGCCGAAAAAAACCAAGAAAAACAGCAGTAGATTCGAAAAAAAACAAGAAAAACAGGGTTAGAGCAGAAAATAACCAAGAAAAACAGGGTTAGAGCCAAAAAAACCCCAAGAAAAACAGGGTTAGAGAAGAAAAAAACCAAGAAAAGCCGGGTTAGAACGGAAGAAAACCAAGAAAAACGGGGTTAGAGCGGAAGAAAACCAAGAAAAACAGGGTTAGAGCAGAAGAAAACCAAGAAAAACAGGGTTAGAGCCGAAAAAAACCAAGAAAAACAGGGTTAGAGCCGAAAAAAACCAAGAAAAACAGGGTTAGAGCCGGAGATAACCAAGAAAAACAGGGTTAGAGCCGAAAAAAACCAAGAAAAACAGGGTTAGAGATGGAAAAAACCGAGAAAATCCGGGTTAGAAGAAAACCAAGAAAAACAGGGTTAGAGCGGAAGAAAACAAAGAAAAGCCGGGTTAGAATAGAAGAAAACCAAGAAAAACAAGTTTAGATCGGAAGAAAGCCAAGAAAAGCAGGGTTAGAGCGGAAGAAAACCAAGAAAAACAGGGTTAGAGCCGAAAAAAACAAAGAAAAGCCAGGGTAGAACAAAAGAAAACCAAGAAAAACAGGGTTAGAGCCAAAAAAAAACAAGAAAAGCCGGGTTAGAACGGAAGAAAATCAAGAAAAACAGGGTTAGAGCGGAAGAAAACCAAGAAAAACAGGGTTAGAGCGGAAGAAAAGCAAGAAAAACAGGGACAGAACCGAAGAAAACCAAGAAAAACAGGGTTAGAGCCGAAAAAAAACAAGAAAAACAGGGTTAGAGCCGAAAGAAACCAAGAAAAGCCGGGTTAGAACAAAAGAAAACCAAGAAAAACAGGGTTAGAGCTGAAGAAAACCAAGAAAAACAGGGTTAGAGCCGAAAAAAACCAAGAAAAACAGGGTTAGAGCCGAAAAAAACCAAGAAAAGCCGGGTTAGAACGGAAGAAAACCAAGAAAAATAGGGTTAGAGCCGAAGAAAACCAAGAAAAACAGGGTTAGAGCCGAAAAAAACCAAGAAAAACAGGGTTAGAGCAGAAGAAAACCAAGAAAAGTTGGGTTAGAGCCAAAAAAAACCAAGAAAAGCCGGGTTAGAACAAAAGAAAACCAAGAAAAACAGGGTTAGAGCCGAAAAAATCCAAGAAAAGCCGGGTTAGAATGGAAGAAAACCAAGAAAGACAGGGTTAGAGCGAAAAAAATCCAAGAAAAGCCGGGTTAGAACGGAAGAAAACCAAGAAAGACAGGGTTAGAGCGAAAAAAATCCAAGAAAAGCCGGGTTAGAACGGAAGAAATCCAAGAAAAACAGGGTTAGAGCGGAAGAAAACCAAGAAAAACGGGGTTAGAGCCGAAAAAAACCAAGAAAAACAGGGTTAGAGCGGAAAAAAACCAAGAAAAACGGGGTTAGAGCCGAAAAAACCCAAGAAAAACAGGGTTAGAGCTGAAGAAAACCAAGAAAAACAGGGTTAGAGCCGAAGAAAACCAAGAAAAACAGGGTTAGAGCCAGAGAAAACCAAGGAAAGCTGGGTTAGAACGGAAGAAAACCAAGAAAAACATGGTTAGAGCCGAAGAAAACCAAGAAAAGCAGGGGTAGAGCCGAAAAAAACCATGAAATGCCATGGTTAGAGCCGAAAAAAACCAAGAAAAACAGCAGTAGATTCGAAAAAAAACAAGAAAAACAGGGTTAGAGCCGAAAATAACCAAGAAAAACAGGGTTAGAGCCAAAAAAAACCCAAGAAAAACAGGGTTAGAGAAGAAAAAAACCAAGAAAAGCCGGGTTAGAACGGAAGAAAACCAAGAAAAACGGGGTTAGAGCGGAAGAAAACCAAGAAAAACAGGGTTAGAGCAGAAGAAAACCAAGAAAAACAGGGTTAGAGCCGAAAAAAACCAAGAAAAACAGGGTTAGAGCCGAAAAAAACCAAGAAAAACAGGGTTAGAGCCGGAGATAACCAAGAAAAACAGGGTTAGAGCCGAAAAAAACCAAGAAAAACAGGGTTAGAGATGAAAAAAACCGAGAAAATCCGGGTTAGAAGAAAACCAAGAAAAACAGGGTTAGAGCGGAAGAAAACCAAGAAAAGCCGGGTTAGAATAGAAGAAAACCAAGAAAAACAAGTTTAGATCGGAAGAAAGCCAAGAAAAGCAGGGTTAGAGCGGAAGAAAACCAAGAAAAACAGGGTTAGAGCCGAAAAAAACAAAGAAAAGCCAGGGTAGAACAAAAGAAAACCAAGAAAAACAGGGTTAGAGCCAAAAAAAAACAAGAAAAGCCGGGTTAGAACGGAAGAAAATCAAGAAAAACAGGGTTAGAGCGGAAGAAAACCAAGAAAAACAGGGTTAGAGCGGAAGAAAAGCAAGAAAAACAGGGACAGAACCGAAGAAAACCAAGAAAAACAGGGTTAGAGCCGAAAAAAAACAAGAAAAACAGGGTTAGAGCCGAAAGAAACCAAGAAAAGCCGGGTTAGAACAAAAGAAAACCAAGAAAAACAGGGTTAGAGCTGAAGAAAACCAAGAAAAACAGGGTTAGAGCCGAAAAAAACCAAGAAAAACAGGGTTAGAGCCGAAAAAAACCAAGAAAAGCCGGGTTAGAACGGAAGAAAACCAAGAAAAATAGGGTTAGAGCCGAAGAAAACCAAGAAAAACAGGGTTAGAGCCGAAAAAAACCAAGAAAAACAGGGTTAGAGCAGAAGAAAACCAAGAAAAGTTGGGTTAGAGCCAAAAAAAACCAAGAAAAGCCGGGTTAGAACAAAAGAAAACCAAGAAAAACAAGGTTAGAGCCGAAAAAAACCAAGAAAAGCCGGGTTAGAACAGAAGAAAACCAAGCAAAATAGGGTTAGAGCGGAAGAAAACCAAGAAAAACAGGGTTAGAGCCGAAAAAAACAAAGAAAAACTGGGTTAGAACCGAAAAAACCAAGAAAAGCCGGGTCAGAACAAAAGAAAATCAAGAAAAACAGGGTTAGAGCCGAAAAAAACCAAGAAAAGCCGGGTTAGAACGGAAGAAAACCGAGAAAAACAGGGTTAGAGCCGAAGAAAACCAAGATAAACAGGGTTAGAGCCGAAAAAAACCAAGAAAAGCCGGGTTAGAACGGAAGAAAACCAAGAAAAACAGGGTTAGAGCGGAAGAAAACCAAGAAAAGCAGGGTTAGAACAAAAGAAAACCAAGAAAAACAGGGTTAGAGCCGAAGAAAAACAAGAAAAACAGGGTTAGAGCGGAAGAAACCCAAGAAAAACACGGTTAGAGCCGAAAAAAACCAAGAAAAACAGGGTTAGAGCTGAAGAAAAACAAGAAAAACAGGGTTAGAGCGGAAGAAAACCAAGAAAAACAGGATTCGTACGTAAGAAAACAAAGACAAAAAGGGTTAGAGCCGAAAAAAACCAAGAAAAACAGGGTTAGAACGTAAGAAAACCAAGAAAAGCCGGGTTAGAACGGAAGAAAACCAACAAAAACAGGGTTAGAGCGGAAGAAAACCAATAAAAGCAGGGTTAGAGCGGAAGAAAACCAAGAAAAACAGGGTTAGAGCCGAAAAAAACCAAGAAAAACAGGGTTAGAGCCGAAAAAAACCAAGAAAAACAAGGTTAGAGACGAAAACAACTAAGAAAAGCCGGGTTAGAACGAAAGAAAACAAAGAAAAACAGGGTTAGATAGGAAGAAAATCAAGAAAAGCCGGGTTAGAACGGAAGAAAACCAAGAAAAACAGGGTTAGAGCAGAAGAAAACCAAGAAAAGCCGGGTTAGAACGGAAGAAAACCAACAAAAACAGGGTTAGAGGGGAAGAAAACCAAGAAAAGCAGGGTTAGAGCGGAAGTAAACCAAGAAAAACAGGGTTAGAGCCGAAAAAAACCAAGAAAAGCCGGGTTAGAACGGAAGAAAACCAAGAAAAACAGGGTTAGAGCCAAAAAAAACCAAGAAAACCCGGGTTAGAACGGAAGTAAAATAAGAAAAACGGGGTTAGAGCCAAAGAAAACCAAGAAAAACAGGTTTAGAACAGAAGAAAACCAAGAAAAGCCGAGTTAGAACGGAAGAAAACCAAGAAAAACAGAGTTAGAACAGAAGAAAACCAAGAAAAACAGGGTTAGAGCCGAAAAAAAACAAGAAAAACAAGGTTAGAGCAGAAGAAAACCAAGAAAAACAGGGTTAGAGTTGAAAATAACCAAGAGAAACAGGGTTAGAGCGGAAGAAAACCAAGAAAAGCAGGGTTAGAACGGAAGAAAACCAAGAAAAACAGGGTTAGAGCCAAAAAAAACCAAGAAAACCCGGGTTAGAACGGAAGTAAAATAAGAAAAACGGGGTTAGAGCCAAAGAAAACCAAGAAAAACAGGGTTAGAACGGAAGGAAACCAAGAAAAACAGGGTTAGAGCGGAAGAAAACCAAGAAAAACAGGGTTAGAGCCGAAAAAAACAAAGAAAAACATGGTTAGAGCCGCAAAAAAACAAGAAAAGCCGGGTTAGAGCGGAAGAAAACCAAGAAAAACAGGGTTAGAGGGGAAGAAATCCAAGAAAAACAGGGTTAGAGCCAAAAAAAACCAAGAAAAAAAACCCTAACCCTAACCCTCACCCTAACCCTAACCCTAACCCTAACCCTAACCCTAACCCTAACCCTAACCCTAACCCTAAACCTAACCCTAACCATAACCCTAACCCGAACCCTAACCCTAAACCTAACCCTAACCCTAACCCTAAACCTAACCCTAACCCTAACCCTAACCCTAACCCTAACCCTAACCCTAACCCTAACCCTAAACCTAACCCTAACCTTAACCCTAACCCTAACCCTAACCCTAAGCCTACTCTAGCCCTAACCCTAACCCTAACCCTAACTCTAACCCTAACCCTAATCCTAACCCTAACCCTAACCCTAGCCCTAACCCTAACCCTAAACCTAACCCTACTCTAGCCCTAACCCTAACCCTAACCCTAACCCTAACCCTAACCCTAACCCTAACCCTAACCCTAACCCTAACCCTAACCCTAAACCTAGCCCTAACCCTAACCCTAACCCTAACCCTAACCCTAACCCTAACCCTAGCCCTAACCCTAACCCTAACCCTAACCCTAACCCTAACTGTAACCCTAACCCTAACCATAACCCTAACCCTAACCCTAACCCTAATCTTAACCCTAAACCTAACCCTAACCCTAACCCTAAACCTACTCTAGCCCTAACCCTAACCCTAACCCTAACCCTAACCCTAACCCTAACCCTAACCCTAAGCCTAACCGTAACCCTAACTCTAACCCTAACCCTAACCCTAACCCTAACCCTAACCCTAACCCTACCCTAACCCTAACACTAACCCTAACTCTAACCTAACCCTAACCATTAAAACCAAGAAAAACAAGGTTATAGCTGAAAAAAAACCAAGAAAAACAGGGTTAGAGCGGAAGGAAACCAAGAAAAACAGGGTTAGAGGCAAAGAAAACCAAGGAAACCAGGGTTAGAGCCGAAAAAAAACAAAAAAAACAGGGTTAGAGCCGAAAAAAAACTAAGAAAAACAGTGTTAGAACAAAAGAAAACCAAGAAAAACAGGGTTAGAGCAAAATAAAACCAAGATAAACAGGGTTAGATCCGAAAAAAACAAAGAATAACAGGGTTAGAGCGGAAGAAAACAAGAAAAACAGGGTTAGAGCTGGAGAAAACCAAGAAAAGCTGGGTTAGAACGGAAGAAAACCAAGAAAAACCGGGTTAGAGCGGAAGAAAACCAAGAAAAACAGGGTTTGAGCCGAAAAAAACCAAGAAAAACAGGGTTAGAGCAGAAGAAATCCAAGAAAAACAGGGTTAGAGCCGAAAAATCCAAGATAAACAGGGTTAGAGCCGAAAAAAACCAAGATGAACAGGGTTAGAGCCGAAGAAAACCAAGAAAAACAGGGTTAGAGCAGAAGAAAACCAAGAAAAACAGGGTTAGAGCCAGAGAAAACCAAGAAAAACAGGGTTAGAGCCGAAGAAAACCAAGAAAAGCCAGGTTAGAACGGAAGAAAACTAAGAAAAACAGGGTTAGAGCGGAAGAAAACCAAGAAATCCGTTTCAGAACGGAAGAAAACCAAGAAAAACGGGGTTAGAGTCGAAGAAAACCAAGAAAAGCAGCGTTAGAGC
>NW_028188946.1:1851406-1853906 GCF_054131305.1 Coturnix japonica
ACTCTAACCCTAACCCTAATCCTAACCCTAACCCTAACCCTAGCCCTAACCCTAACCCTAAACCTAACCCTACTCTAGCCCTAACCCTAACCCTAACCCTAACCCTAACCCTAACCCTAACCCTAACCCTAACCCTAACCCTAACCCTAACCCTAAACCTAGCCCTAACCCTAACCCTAACCCTAACCCTAACCCTAACCCTAACCCTAGCCCTAACCCTAACCCTAACCCTAACCCTAACCCTAACTGTAACCCTAACCCTAACCATAACCCTAACCCTAACCCTAACCCTAATCTTAACCCTAAACCTAACCCTAACCCTAACCCTAAACCTACTCTAGCCCTAACCCTAACCCTAACCCTAACCCTAACCCTAACCCTAACCCTAACCCTAAGCCTAACCGTAACCCTAACTCTAACCCTAACCCTAACCCTAACCCTAACCCTAACCCTAACCCTACCCTAACCCTAACACTAACCCTAACTCTAACCTAACCCTAACCATTAAAACCAAGAAAAACAAGGTTATAGCTGAAAAAAAACCAAGAAAAACAGGGTTAGAGCGGAAGGAAACCAAGAAAAACAGGGTTAGAGGCAAAGAAAACCAAGGAAACCAGGGTTAGAGCCGAAAAAAAACAAAAAAAACAGGGTTAGAGCCGAAAAAAAACTAAGAAAAACAGTGTTAGAACAAAAGAAAACCAAGAAAAACAGGGTTAGAGCAAAATAAAACCAAGATAAACAGGGTTAGATCCGAAAAAAACAAAGAATAACAGGGTTAGAGCGGAAGAAAACAAGAAAAACAGGGTTAGAGCTGGAGAAAACCAAGAAAAGCTGGGTTAGAACGGAAGAAAACCAAGAAAAACCGGGTTAGAGCGGAAGAAAACCAAGAAAAACAGGGTTTGAGCCGAAAAAAACCAAGAAAAACAGGGTTAGAGCAGAAGAAATCCAAGAAAAACAGGGTTAGAGCCGAAAAATCCAAGATAAACAGGGTTAGAGCCGAAAAAAACCAAGATGAACAGGGTTAGAGCCGAAGAAAACCAAGAAAAACAGGGTTAGAGCAGAAGAAAACCAAGAAAAACAGGGTTAGAGCCAGAGAAAACCAAGAAAAACAGGGTTAGAGCCGAAGAAAACCAAGAAAAGCCAGGTTAGAACGGAAGAAAACTAAGAAAAACAGGGTTAGAGCGGAAGAAAACCAAGAAATCCGTTTCAGAACGGAAGAAAACCAAGAAAAACGGGGTTAGAGTCGAAGAAAACCAAGAAAAGCAGCGTTAGAGCGGAAGAAAACCAAGAAAAGCAGGGTCTGAGTAAAAGAAAACCAAGAAGAACAGGGTTAGAGCCGAAAAAAACAAGAAAAACAGGGTTCGAGCCATAAAAAACCAAGAAAAACAGGGTTAGAGCTGAAGAAAACCAAGAAAAGCATGGTTAGAGCAAACGAAAACCAAGAAAAACAGGGTTGGAGCGGAAGAAAACCAAGAAAAACAGGGTTAGAGCCGAAATAAACCAAGAAAAACAGGGTTAGAGCCGAAGAAAATCAAGAAATGCCGGGTTAGAACAGAAGAAAACCAAGAAAAACAGGGTTAGAGCCGAAAAAACACAAGAAAAACAGGGTTAGAGCCGAAGAAAACCAAGAAAAACAGGGTTAGAGCAGAAGAAAACCAAGAAAACCAGGGTTAGAGCCGTAAAAAACCAAGAAAAGCCTGGTTAGAACAAAATAAAACCAAGAAAAACAGGGTTAGAGCCGAAAAAATCCAAGAAAAGCCGGGTTAGAATGGAAGAAATCCAAGAAAGACAGGGTAAGAGCGAAAAAAAATCCAAGAAAAGCCGGGTTAGAACGGAAGAAATCCAAGAAAAACAGGGTTAGAGCCGAAGAAAACCAAGAAAAACATGGTTAGAGCGGAAGAAAACCAAGAAAAACGGGGTTAGAGCCGAAAAAACCCAAGAAAAACAGGGTTAGAGCGGAAGTAAACCAAGAAAAACAGGGTTAGAGCCGAAAAAAACCAAGAAAAACAGGGTTAGAGCGGAAGAAAACCAAGAAAAACAGGGTTAGAGCGGAATAAAACCAAGATAAACAGGGTTAGAGCGGAAGAAAACCAAGAAAAACAGGGTTAGAGTGGAATAAAACCAAGATAAACAGGGTTAGAGCGGAAGAAAACCAAGAAAAACAGGGTTAGAGCCAAAAAAAACCAAGAAAAACAGGGTTAGAGCCGAAAAAAACCAAGATAAACAGGGTTAGAGCTGAAGAAAACCAAGAAAAAGAGGGTTAGAGCGGAAGAAAACTAAGAAAAACAGGGTTAGAGCCAGAGAAAACCAAGGAAAGCTGGGTTAGAACGGAAGAAAACCAAGAAAAACATGGTTAGAGCCGAAGAAAACCAAGAAAAGCAGGGGTAGAGCCGAAAAAAACCATGAAATGCCATGGTTAGAGCCGAAAAAAACCAAGAAAAACAGCAGTAGATCCGAAAAAAAACAAGAAAAACAGGGTTAGAGCCGAAAATAACCAAGA
>NW_028188946.1:1863906-1994354 GCF_054131305.1 Coturnix japonica
AAAAAACCAAGAAAAGCTGGTTTAGAGCGGAAGAAAACCAAGAAAAGCAGGGTTAGAGCCGAAAAAAAACAAGAAAAAAAGGGTTAGAGCCGAAAAAAACCAAGAAAAGCTGGATTAGAGCGGAAGAAAACCAAGGAAAACAGGGTTAGAGCCGAAAAAAACCAAGAAAAACAGGGTTATAGCCGAAAAAACGCAAGAAAAACAGGGTTAGAACGGAAGAAAACCAAGAAAAGCCGGGTTAGAACGAAAGAAAACCAACAAAAACAGGGTTAGAGCGGAAGAAAACCAATAAAAGCAGGGTTAGAGCGGAAGAAAACAAAGAAAAACAGGGTTAGAGCCGAAAAAAAACAAGAAAAACAGGGATAGAACGTAAGAAAACCAAGAAAAGCCGGGTTAGAACGGAAGAAAACCAACAAAAACAGGGTTAGAGCGGAAGAAAACCAAGAAAAACAGGGTTAGAGCGGAAGAAAACCAAGAAAAACTGGGTTATAGCCGAAAAAAAACAGGAAAAACAGGGTTAGAACCGAAAAAAACCAAGAAAAACAGGCTTAGAGACGAAAACAACAAAGAAAAGCCGGGTTAGAACGAAAGAAAACCAAGAAAAACAGAGTTAGAGAGGAAGAAAATCAAGAAAAGCCGGGTTAGAACGGAAGAAAACCAAGAAAAACAGGGTTAGAGCAGAAGAAAACCAAGAAAAGCCGCGTTAGAATGGAAGAAAACCAAGAAAAACAGAATTAGAGCCGAAAAAAACCAAGAAAAGCCAGGTTAGAACGGAAGAAAACCAAGAAAAACAGGGTTAGAGCGGAAGAAATTCAAGAAAAACAGGGTTAGAGCCGAAAAAAACCATGAAAAAACTTGGTTAGAGAGGAAGAAAACCAAGAAAAACAGGGTTAGAGCCGAAAAAAACCAAGAAAAAGAGGGATAGAGCCGAAAAAAACCAAGAAAAACAGGGTTAGAGCCGAAAAAACCCAAGAAAAACAGGGTTAGAGCGGAAGAAAACCAAGAAAAACAGGATTCGGACGTAAGAAAACCAAGAAAAAAAGGGTTAGAGCCAAAAAAAACCAAGAAAAACAGGGTTAGAGTGGAATAAAACCAAGATAAACAGGGTTAGAGCCGAAGAAAACCAAGAAAAGCCGGGTTAGAACGGAAGAAAACCAAGAAAAACGGGGTTAGAGCCGAAGAAAACCAAGAAAAACAGGGTTAGAGCGGAAGAAAACCAAGAAAAGCAGGGTTAGAGCCGAAAAAAAACAAGAAAAAAAGAGTTAGAGCCGAAAAAAACCAAGAAAAGCTGGTTTAGAGCGGAAGAAAACCAAGAAAAGCAGGGTTAGAGCCGAAAAAAAACAAGAAAAAAAGGGTTAGAGCCGAAAAAAAACAAGAAAAGCTGGTTTAGAGCGGAAGAAAACCAAGGAAAACAGGGTTAGAGCCGAAAAAAAACAAGAAAAACAGGGTTATAGCCGAAAAAACCCAAGAAAAACAGGGTTAGAACGAAAGAAAACCAAGAAAAGCCGGGTTAGAACGAAAGAAAACCAACAAAAACAGGGTTAGAGCGGAAGAAAACCAATAAAAGCAGGGTTAGAGCGGAAGAAAACAAAGAAAAACAGGGTTAGAGCCGAAAAAAACCAAAAAAAACAGGGATAGAACGTAAGAAAACCAAGAAAAGCCGTGTTAGAACGGAAGAAAACCAACAAAAACAGGGTTAGAGCAGAAGAAAACCAATAAAAGCAGGGTTAGAGCGGAAGAAAACCAAGAAAAACTGGGTTATAGCTGAAAAAAACCAGGAAAAACAGGGTTAGAGCCGAAAAAAACCAAGAAAAACAAGGTTAGAGACGAAAACTACTAAGAAAAGCCGGGTTAGAACGAAAGAAAACCAAGAAAAACAGAGTTAGAGAGGAAGAAAATCAAGAAAAGCCGGGTTAGAACGGAAGAAAACCAAGAAAAACAGGGTTAGAGCAGAAGAAAACCAAGAAAAGCCGCGTTAGAACGGAAGTAAACCAAGAAAAACAGAATTAGAGCCGAAAAAAACCAAGAAAAGCCAGGTTAGAACGGAAGAAAACCAAGAAAAACAGGGTTAGAGCGGAAGAAATTCAAGAAAAACAGGGTTAGAGCCGAAAAAAACCATGAAAAAACTTGGTTAGAGAGGAAGAAAACCAAGAAAAACAGGGTTAGAGCCGAAAAAAACCAAGAAAAAGAGGGTTAGAGCCGAAAAAAACCAAGAAAAACAGGGTTAGATCCGAAAAAAACCAAGAAAAACAGGGTTAGAGCGGAAGAAAACCAAGAAAAACAGGATTCGTACGTAAGAAAACCAAGAAAAAAAGGGTTAGAGCCGAAAAAAACCAAGAAAAACAGGGTTAGAGCGGAATAAAACCAAGATAAACAGGGTTAGAGCCGAAGAAAACCAAGAAAAGCCGGGTTAGAACGGAAGAAAACCAAGAAAAACAGGGTTAGAGCCGAAGAAAACCAAGAAAAACAGGGTTAGAGCGGAAGAAAACCAAGAAAAGCAGGGTTAGAGCCGAAAAAAAACAAGAAAAAAAGGGTTAGAGCCGAAAAAAACCAAGAAAAGCTGGTTTAGAGCGGAAGAAAACCAAGAAAAGCAGGGTTAGCGCCGAAATAAAACAAGAAAAAAAGGGTTAGAGCCGAAAAAAACCAAGAAAAGCTGGATTAGAGCGGAAGAAAACCAAGGAAAACAGGGTTAGAGCCGAAAAAAAACAAGAAAAACAGGGTTATAGCCGAAAAAACGCAAGAAAAACAGGGTTAGAACGGAAGAAAACCAAGAAAAGCCGGGTTAGAACGACAGAAAACCAACAAAAACAGGGTTAGAGCGGAAGAAAACCAATAAAAGCAGGGTTAGAGCGGAAGAAAACAAAGAAAAACAGGGTTAGAGCCGAAAAAAACCAAGAAAAACAGGGATAGAACGTAAGAAAACCAAGAAAAGCCGGGTTAGAACGGAAGAAAACCAACAAAAACAGGGTTAGAGCGGAAGAAAACCAATAAAAGCAGGGTTAGAGCGGAAGAAAACCAAGAAAAACTGGGTTATAGCCGAAAAAAAACAGGAAAAACAGGGTTAGAACCGAAAAAAACCAAGAAAAACAGGCTTAGAGACGAAAACAACTAAGAAAAGCCGGGTTAGAACGAAAGAAAACCAAGAAAAACAGAGTTAGAGAGGAAGAAAATCAAGAAAAGCCGGGTTAGAACGGAAGAAAACCAAGAAAAACAGGGTTAGAGCAGAAGAAAACCAAGAAAAGCCGCGTTAGAACGGAAGAAAACCAAGAAAAACAGAATTAGAGCCGAAAAAAACCAAGAAAAGCCAGGTTAGAACGGAAGAAAACCAAGAAAAACAGGGTTAGAGCGGAAGAAATTCAAGAAAAACAGGGTTAGAGCCGAAAAAAATTATGAAAAAACTTGGTTAGAGAGGAAGAAAACCAAGAAAAACAGGGTTAGAGCCGAAAAAAACCAAGAAAAAGAGGGTTAGAGCCGAAAAAAACCAAGAAAAACAGGGTTAGAGCCGAAAAAAACCAAGAAAAACAGGGTTAGAGCGGAAGAAAACCAAGAAAAACAGGATTCGTACGTAAGAAAACCAAGAAAAAAAGGGTTAGAGCCGAAAAAAACCAAGAAAAACAGGGTTAGAGTGGAATAAAACCAAGATAAACAGGGTTAGAGCCGAAGAAAACCAAGAAAAGCCGGGTTAGAACGGAAGAAAACCAAGAAAAACGGGGTTAGAGCCGAAGAAAACCAAGAAAAACAGGGTTAGAGCGGAAGAAAACCAAGAAAAGCAGGGTTAGAGCCGAAAAAAAACAAGAAAAAAAGAGTTAGAGCCGAAAAAAACCAAGAAAAGCTGGTTTAGAGCGGAAGAAAACCAAGAAAAGCAGGGTTAGAGCCGAAAAAAAACAAGAAAAAAAGGGTTAGAGCCGAAAAAAACCAAGAAAAGCTGGTTTAGAGCGGAAGAAAACCAAGGAAAACAGGGTTAGAGCCGAAAAAAAACAAGAAAAACAGGGTTATAGCCGAAAAAACCCAAGAAAAACAGGGTTAGAACGGAAGAAAACCAAGAAAAGCCGGGTTAGAACGAAAGAAAACCAACAAAAACAGGGTTAGAGCGGAAGAAAACCAATAAAAGCAGGGTTAGAGCGGAAGAAAACAAAGAAAAACAGGGTTAGAGCCGAAAAAAACCAAGAAAAACAGGGATAGAACGTAAGAAAACCAAGAAAAGCCGGGTTAGAACGGAAGAAAACCAACAAAAACAGGGTTAGAGCGGAAGAAAACCAATAAAAGCAAAGTTAGAGCGGAAGAAAACCAAGAAAAACTGGGTTATAGCCGAAAAAAACCAGGAAAAACAGGGTTAGAGCCGAAAAAAACCAAGAAAAACAAGGTTAGAGACGAAAACTACTAAGAAAAGCCGGGTTAGAACGAAAGAAAACCAAGAAAAACAGAGTTAGAGAGGAAGAAAATCAAGAAAAGCCGGGTTAGAACGGAAGAAAACCAAGAAAAACAGGGTTAGAGCAGAAGAAAACCAAGAAAAGCCGCGTTAGAACGGAAGAAAACCAAGAAAAACAGAATTAGAGCCGAAAAAAACCAAGAAAAGCCAGGTTAGAACGGAAGAAAACCAAGAAAAACAGGGTTAGAGCGGAAGAAATTCAAGAAAAACAGGGTTAGAGCCGAAAAAAAACATGAAAAAACTTGGTTAGGGAGGAAGAAAACCAAGAATAACGGGGTTAGAGCCGAAAAAGACCAAGAAAAAGAGGGTTAGAGCCGAAAAAAACCAAGAAAAACAGGGTTAGAGCTGAAAAAAACCAAGAAAAACAGGGTTAGAGCGGAAGAAAACCAAGAAAAACAGGATTCGTACGTAAGAAAACCAAGAAAAAAAGGGTTAGAGCCGAAAAAAACCAAGAAAAACAGGGTTAGAGCGGAATAAAACCAAGATAAACAGGGTTAGAGCCGAAGAAAACCAAGAAAAGCCGGGTTAGAACGGAAGAAAACCAAGAAAAACGGGGTTAGAGCCGAAGAAAACCAAGAAAAACAGGGTTAGAGCGGAAGAAAACCAAGAAAAGCAGGGTTAGAGCCGAAAAAAAACAAGAAAAAAAGAGTTAGAGCCGAAAAAAACCAAGAAAAGCTGGTTTAGAGCGGAAGAAAACCAAGAAAAGCAGGGTTAGAGCCGAAAAAAAAGAAGAAAAAAAGGGTTAGGGCCGAAAAAAACCAAGAAAAGCTGGTTTAGAGCGGAAGAAAACCAAGGAAAACAGGGTTAGAGCCGAAAAAAAACAAGAAAAACAGGGTTATAGCCGAAAAAACCCAAGAAAAACAGGGTTAGAACGAAAGAAAACCAAGAAAAGCCGGGTTAGAACGAAAGAAAACCAACAAAAACAGGGTTAGAGCAGAAGAAAACCAATAAAAGCAGGGTTAGAGCGGAAGAAAACAAAGAAAAACAGGGTTAGAGCCGAAAAAAACCAAGAAAAACAGGGATAGAACGTAAGAAAACCAAGAAAAGCCGGGTTAGAACGGAAGAAAACCAACAAAAACAGGGTTAGAGCGGAAGAAAACCAATAAAAGCAGGGTTAGAGCGGAAGAAAACCAAGAAAAACTGGGTTATAGCCGAAAAAAACCAGGAAAAACAGGGTTAGAGCCGAAAAAAACCAAGAAAAACAAGGTTAGAGACGAAAACAACTAAGAAAAGCCGGGTTAGAACGAAAGAAAACCAAGAAAAACAGAGTTAGAGAGGAAGAAAATCAAGAAAAGCCGGGTTAGAACGGAAGAAAACCAAGAAAAACAGGGTTAGAGCAGAAGAAAACCAAGAAAAGCCGCGTTAGAACGGAAGAAAACCAAGAAAAACAGAATTAGAGCCGAAAAAAACCAAGAAAAGCCAGGTTAGAACGGAAGAAAACCAAGAAAAACAGGGTTAGAGCGGAAGAAATTCAAGAAAAACAGGGTTAGAGCCGAAAAAAAACATGAAAAAACTTGGTTAGAGAGGAAGAAAACCAAGAAAAACAGGGTTAGAGCCGAAAAAAACCAAGAAAAAGAGGGTTAGAGCCGAAAAAAACCAAGAAAAACAGGGTTACAGCCGAAAAAAACCAAGAAAAACAGGGTTAGAGCGGAAGAAAACCAAGAAAAACAGGATTCGTACGTAAGAAAACCAAGAAAAAAAGGGTTAGAGCCGAAAAAAACCAAGAAAAACAGGGTTAGAGCGGAATAAAACCAAGATAAACAGGGTTAGAGCCGAAGAAAACCAAGAAAAGCCGGGTTAGAACGGAAGAAAACCAAGAAAAGCCGGGTTAGAACGAAAGAAAACCAACAAAAACAGGGTTAGAGCGGAAGAAAACCAATAAAAGCAGGGTTAGAGCGGAAGAAAACAAAGAAAAACAGGGTTAGAGCCGAAGAAAACCAAGAAAAACAGAAATAGAACGTAAGAAAACCAAGAAAAGCCGGGTTAGAACAGAAGAAAATCAACAAAAACAGGGTTAGAGCGGAAGAAAACCAATAAAAGCAGGGTTAGAGCGGAAGAAAACCAAGAAAAACTGGGTTATAGCCGAAAAAAAACAGGAAAAACAGGGTTAGAGCCGGAAAAAACCAAGAAAAACAAGGATAGAGACGAAAACAACTAAGAAAAGCCGGGTTAGAACGAAAGAAAACCAAGAAAAACAGAGTTAGAGAGGAAGAAAATCAAGAAAAGCCGACTTAGAACGGAAGAAAACCAAGAAAAACAGGGTTAGAGCAGAAGAAAACCAAGAAAAGCCGCGTTAGAACGGAAGAAAACCAAGAAAAACAGAATTAGAGCCGAAAAAAACCAAGAAAAGCCAGGTTAGAACGGAAGAAAACCAAGAAAAACAGGGTTAGAGCCAAAAAAAACCAAGAAAACCCGGGTTAGAACGGAAGTAAACCAAGAAAAACGAGGTTAGAGCCGAAGAAAACCAAGAAAAACAGGGTTAGAACGGAAGGAAACCAAGAAAAACAGGGTTAGAGAGGAAGAAAACCAAGAAAAACAGGGTTAGATCCAAAAAAAACCAAGAAAAACAGGGTTAGAGCCGAAAAAAACCAAGAAAAGCCAGTTAGAGCGGAAGAAAACCAAGAAAAACAGGGTTAGAGGGGAAGAAATCCAAGAAAAACAGGGTTAGAGCCAAAAAAAAAACAAGAAAAAAACCCTAACCCCAACACTAACCCTAACCATAACCCTAACCCTAACCCTAAACCTAATCTTAACCCTAACCCTAACCCTAACCCTAACCCTAACCCTAAACCTACCCTAGCCCTTACCCTAACCCTAACCCTAACCCTAAACCTAACCCTAACCCTAACCCTAACCCTAACCCTAACCCTAACTCTAACCCTAACCCTAACCCTAACCCTAACCCTAACCCTAACCCTAACCCTAACCCTAACCCTAACCCTAACCCTAGCCCTAACCCTAACCCTAACCCTAACCCTAACCCTAACCCTAACCCTAACCCTAATCCTAACCCTAACCCTAACCCTAACCCTAACCCTAAACCTAACCCTAACCCTAACCCTAACCTAACCCTAACCACTAAAACCAAGAAAAACAAGGTTATAGCCGAAAAAAAAACAAGAAAAACAGGGTTAGAGCGGAAGAAAACCAAGAAAAACTGGGTTAGAGCCGAAAAAAATCAAGAAAAGCAGGTTTAGAGACGAAAAAAACCAAGAAAAACAGGGTTAGAGCGGAAGAAAACCAATAAAAGTAGGGTTAGAGCGGAAGAAAACCAAGAAAAACGGTGTTAGAGCCGAAAAAAACCAAGAAAAACAGAGTTAGAGCCGAAAAAAACCAAGAAAAACAAGGTTAGAGACGAAAAGAACTATGAAAATCCGGGTTAGAACGGAAGAAAACCAAGAAAAACAGGGTTAGAGCAGAAGAAAACCAAGAAAAGCCGGGTTAGAACGGAAGAAAACCAAGAAAAACAGGGTTAGAGCAGAAGAAAACCAAGAAAAGCCGGGTTAGAACGGAAGAAAACCAAGAAAAACAGGGTTAGAGCAGAAGAAAACCAAGAAAAGCCGGGTTAGAACGGAAGAAAACCAAGAAAAACAGGGTTAGAGCCGAAAAAAAACAAGAAAAGCCGGGTTAGAACGGAAGAAAACCAAGAAAAACAGGGTTAGAGCCAAAAAAACCCAAGAAAAGCCGGGTTAGAACGGAAGTAAACCAAGAAAAACAGGGTTAGAACCGAAGAAAACCAAGAAAAACAGTGTTAGAGCGGAAGGAAACCAAGAAAAACAGGGTTAGAGTCGGAGAAAACCAAGAAAAACAGGGTTAGAGCGGAAGAAAACCAAGAAAAACAGGGGTAGAGCCGAAAAAAACCAAGAAAAGCCGTGTTAGAACGGAAGAAAACCAAGAAAAACAGGGTTAGAGGGGAAGAAATCCAAGAAAAACAGGGTTAGAGGTAAAAAAAACCAAGAAAAAAACCCTAACCCTAACCCTAACCCTAACCATAACCCTAACCCTAACCCTAACCCTAATCTTAACCCTAACCCTAACCCTAACCCTAACCCTAAACCTACTCTAGCCCTAACCCTAACCCTAACCCTAACCCTAACCCTAACCCTAACCCTAACCCTAACCCTAACCCTAACCCTAACCCTAACCCTAACCCTAACCCTAACCCTAACTCTAACCCTAACCCTAGCCCTAACCCTAACCCTAACCCTAACCCTAACCCTAACCCTAGCCCTAACCCTAACCCTAACCCTAACCCTAACCCTAACCCTAACCCTAATCCTAACCCTAACCCTAACCCTAACCCTAACCCTAACCCTAACCTAAACCTAACCACTAAAACCAAGAAAAACAAGGTTATAGTCGAAAAAAAAACAAGAAAAACAGGGTTAGAGCGGAAGAAAACCAAGAAAAACAGGGTTAGAGCCGAAAAAAATCAAGAAAAGCAGGTTTAGAGACACAAAAAACTAAGAAAAACAGGGCTAGAGCGGAAGAAAACCAATAAAAGTAGGGTTAGAGCGGAAGAAAACCAAGAAAAACAGGGTTAGAGCCGAAAAAAACCAAGAAAAACAGGGTTAGATCCGAAAAAAACCAAGAAAAACAAGGTTAGAGACGAAAAGAACTATGAAAATCCGGGTTAGAACGGAAGGAAACCAAGAAAAACAGGGTTAGAGTGGAAGAAAATCAAGAAAAGCCGGGTTAGAACGGAAGAAAACCAAGAAAAACAGGGTTAGAGCAGAAGAAAACCAAGAAAAGCCGGGTTAGAACGGAAGAAAACCAAAAAAACAGGGTTAGAGCCGAAAAAAAACAAGAAAAGCCGGGTTAGAACGGAAGAAAACCAAGAAAAACAGGGTTAGAGCCAAAAAAACCCAAGAAAAGCCGGGTTAGAACGGAAGTAAACCAAGAAAAACGGGGTTAGAATCGAAGAAAACCAAGAAAAACAGTGTTAGAGCGGAAGGAAACCAAGAAAAACAGGGTTAGAGTCGGAGAAAACCAAGAAAAACAGGGTTAGAGCGGAAGAAAACCAAGAAAAGCCGTTTTAGAAAGGAAGAAAACCAAGAAAAAAAGGTTAGAGCGGAAGAAAACCAAGAAAAGCAATGTTTTAGCGGAAGAAAATTAAGAAAAACAGGGTTACAGCCGAAAAAAACTAAGAAAAACAGGGTTAGAGCGGAAGAAAACAAGAAAAACAGGGTTAGAGCCGAAAAAAACCAAGAAAAACAGGGTTAGAGCCGAAAAAAACCAAGAAAAACAGGGTTAGAGCGGAAGAAAACCAAGAAAAGCAGGGTTAGAGCCGAAAAAAAACAAGAAAAACAGGGTTTGAGCCGAAAAAAAACAAGAAAAGCTGGGTTAGAGCGGAAGAAAACCATGAAAAACAGGGTTAGAGCCGAAAAAAACCAAGAAAAGCAGGGTTAGAGCGGAAGAAAACAAAGAAAAACAGGGTTAGAACGGAAGAAAACCAAGAAAAACAGGGTTAGAGCCGAAGAAAACCAAGAAAAACAGGGTTAGAAAGGAAGAACTCCAAGAAAAACAGGGTTAGAGCCAAAAAAAACCAAGAAAAAAACCCTAACCCTAACCCTAACCCTAACCCTTACCCTAACCCTAACCCTAACCCTAACCCTAACCCTAACCCTAACCCTAACCCTAACCCTAACCCTAACCCTAACCCTAACCCTAACCCTAACCCTAACCCTACTCTAGCCCTAACCCTAACTCTAACCCTAACCCTAACCCTACCCTAACCCTAACCCTAACTCTAAACCTAACCCTAACCCTAACCCTAACCCTAACCCTAACCCTAACCCTACCCCTAACACTAACCCTAACCCTAATCCTACTCTAGCCCTAAACCTAACCCTAACCCTAACCCTAACCCTAACACTAACCCTAACCCTAACCCTAACCCTAACCCTAACCCTAACCCTAACCCTAGCCCTAACCCTAACCCTAACCCTAACCCTAACCTTAACCCTACTCTAGCCCTAACCCTAACCCTAACCCTAACCCTAGCCCTAACCCTAACCCTAACCCTAACCCTAACCCTAACCCTAACCGTAACCCTAACCCTAACCCTAACCCTAACCCTAACTCTAACCCTAACCCAAACCCTAACCCTAACCCTAACCCTAACCCTAACCATAACCCAAACCCTAACCCTAACCCTAATCTTAACCCTAACCCTAACCCTATCCCTAAACCTACTCTAGCCCTAACCCTAACCCTAACCCTAACCCTAACCCTAACCCTAACCCTAACCCTAACCCTAACCCTAACCCTAACCCTAACCCTAACTCTAACCCTAACCCTAACCCTAACCCTAACCCTAACCCTAACCCTAACCCTAGCCCTAACCCTAACCCTAACCCTAACCCTAACCCTAACCCTAACCCTAACCCTAACCCTAACCCTAACCCTAACCCTAACCCTAACCCTAACCTAACCCTAACCACTAAAACCAAGAAAAACAAGGTTATAGCCGAAAAAAAAACAAGAAAAACAGGGTTAGAGCGGAAGAAAACCAATAAAAGTAGGGTTAGAGCGGAAGAAAACCAAGAAAAACAGGGTTAGAGCCGAAAAAAACCAAGAAAAACAGGGTTAGAGCCGAAAAAAACCAAGAAAAACAAGGTTAGAGACGAAAAGAACTATGAAAAACCGGGTTAGAACGGAAGAAAACCAAGAAAAACTGGGTTAGAGCGGAAGAAAATCAAGAAAAGCCGGGTTAGAGCGGAAGGAAACCAAGAAAAACATGGTTAGAGCAGAAGAAAACCAAGAGAAGCCGGGTTAGAACGGAAGAAAACCAAGAAAAACAGGGTTAGAGCCGAAAAAAAACAAGAAAAGCCGGGTTAGAACGGAAGAAAACCAAGAAAAACAGGGTTAGAGCCAAAAAAACCCAAGAAAAGCCGGGTTAGAACGGAAGTAAACCAAGAAAAATGGGGTTAGAACCGAAGAAAATTAAGAAAAACAGTGTTAGAGCGGAAGGAAACCAAGAAAAACAGGGTTAGAGTCGGAGAAAACCAAGAAAAACAGGGTTAGAGCGGAAGAAAACCAAGAAAAACAGGGTTAGAGCCGAAAAAAACCAAAAAAGCCGGGTTAGAGTGGATGTAAACCAAGAAAAACAGGGTTAGAGCCGAAGAAACCCAAGAAAAACAGGGTTAGAGCCGAAAAAAACCAAGAAAAACAGGGTTAGAGTCGAAAAAAACCAAGAAAAGCCGGGTTAGAACCGAAAAAAACCAAGAAAAACAGGGTTAGAGCGGAAGAAAACCAAGAAAAGCCGTTTTAGAAAGGAAGAAAACCAAGAAAAAGGGGTTAGAGCCGAAGAAAACCAAGAAAAGCAATGTTTGAGCGGAAGAAAATTAAGAAAAACAGGGTTACAGCCGAAAAAAACTAAGAAAAACAGGGTTAGAGCGGAAGAAAACAAAGAAAAGAAGGGTTAGAGCCGAAAAAAAACAAGAAAAACAGGGTTAGAGCCGGAATAAACCAAGAAAAACAGGGTTAGAGCCGAAAAAAATCAAGAAAAACAGTGTTAGAGCAGAAGAAAACCAAGAAAAACAGGGTTAGAGCCGAAAAAAACCAAGAAAATAATGGGTTAGAGCGGAAGAAAACAAAGAAAAACAGGGTTAGAACGGAAGAAAACCAAGAAAAACAGGGTTAGAGCTGAAGAAAACCAAGAAAAACAGGGTTAGAGCCGAAGAAAACCAAGAAAAACAGGGTTAGAACAGAAGAAAACCAAGAAAAACAGGGTTAGAGCCGAAAGAAACCAAGAAAATAATGGGTTAGAGCGGAAGAAAACAAAGAAAAACAGGGTTAGAACGGAAGAAAACCAAGAAAAACAGGGTTAGAGCTGAAGAAAACCAAGAAAAACAGGGTTAGAGCCGAAAAAAACAAAGAAAAGCCGGGTTAGAACGGAAGAAAACCAAGAAAAACAGGGTTAGAGCAGAAGAAAACCAAGAAAAACAGTGTTAGAGCGGAAAAAAACCAAGAAAAACAGGGTTAGAGCCGAAAAAAACCATGAAAAAACTTGGTTAGAGAGGAAGAAAACCAAGAAAAACGGGGTTAGAGCCGAAAAAAACCAAGAAAAAGAGGGTTAGATCCGAAAAAAAACAAGAAAAACAGGGTTAGAGCCGAAAAAAAACAAGAAAAACAGGGTTAGAGCGGAAGAAAACCAAGAAAAACAGGATTAGTACGTAAGAAAACCAAGAAAAAAAGGGTTAGAGCCGAAAAAAACCAAGAAAAACAGGGTTAGAGCGGAATAAAACCAAGATAAACAGGGTTAGAGCCGAAGAAAACCAAGAAAAGCCGGGTTAGAGCCGAAAAAAACCAAGAAAAACAGGGTTAGAGCCGGAATAAACCAAGAAAAACAGGGTTAGAGCCGAAAAAAAACCAAGAAAAACAGGGTTAGAGCAGAAGAAAACCAAGAAAAACAGGGTTAGAGCGGAAGAAAACCAAGATAAACAGGGTTAGAGCAGAAGAAAACCAAGAAAATCCGGGTTAGAGCCGAAAAAAAACTAGAAAAACAGGGTTAGAGCCGAAGAAAACCAAGAAAAACAGAATTAGAGCCGAAAAAAAACAAGAAAAGCCTGGTTAGAACGGAAGAAAACCAAGAAAAACAGGGTTAGAGCCGAAGAAAACCAAGAAAAAAAGGGTTAGAGCTGAAAAAAACCAAGAAAAACAAGGTTAGAGACGAAAAGAACTATGAAAATCCGGGTTAGAACGGAAGAAAACCAAGAAAAACTGGGTTAGAGCGGAAGAAAATCAAGAAAAGCCGGGTTAGAGCGGAAGGAAACCAAGAAAAACATGGTTAGACTGGAAGAAAACCAAGAGAAGCCGGGTTAGAACGGAGAAAACCAAGAAAAACAGGGTTAGAGCCGAAAAAAAACAAGAAAAGCCGGGTTAGAACGGAAGAAAACCAAGAAAAACAGTGTCAGAGCCAAAAAAACCCAAGAAAAGCCGTGTTAGAACGGAAGTAAACCAAGAAAAACGGGGTTAGAACCGAAGAAAACCAAGAAAAACAGTGTTAGAGCGGAAGGAAACCAAGAAAAACAGGGTTAGAGTCGGAGAAAACCAAGAAAAACAGGGTTAGAAAGGAAGAAAACCAAGAAAAACAGGGTTAGAGCCGAAAAAAACCAAGAAAAGCCGGGTTAGAGTGGAAGTAAACCAAGAAAAACAGGGTTAGAGCCGAAGAAACCCAAGAAAAACAGGGTTAGAGTTGAAAATAATCAAGAAAAGCAGGGTTAGAGCCGAAAAAAAACAAGAAAAGCCAAGTTAGAACCGAAGAAAAGCAAGAAAAACTGGGTTAGAGCCGAAAAGAAACAAGAAAACTAGGGTTAGAGCCGAAAAAAACCAAGAAAACCAGGGTTAGATCGGAAAAAAACCAAAAAAAACAGGATTAGAAAGGAAGAAAACCAAGAAAAGCCGGGTTAGAACGGAAGAAAACCAAGAAAAACGGGGTTAGAGCGGAATAAAACCAAGAAAAGCTGGGTTAGAGCGGAAGAAAACCAAGAAAAGCCGGATTAGAAAGGAAGAAAACCAAGAAAAATAGGGTTAGAGCCGAAAAAAACCAAGAAAAACGGGGTTAGATCGGAAGAAAACCAAGAAAAACAGAGCTAGATCCGGAGAAAACCAAGGAAAGCAGGGTTAGAGCGGAAGAAAACCAAGAAAAGCAGGGTTAGAGCCGAAAAAAACCAAGAAAAACAGGGTTAGAGCCGAAAAAAACCCAGAAAAGCCGTTTTAGAATGGAATTAAACCAAGAAAAACAGGATTAGACCGGAAGAAAACCAAGAAAAGCAGGGTTAGTACGGAAGAAAACCAAGAAAAACAGGGTTAAAGCCGAAGATAACCAAGAAATACCGGGTTAGATCTGAAAAAAACGAAGAAAAACAAGGTTAGAGCGGAAGAAAACCAAGAAAAACAGGGTTAGAGCGGAAGAAAACCAAGAAAAACAGGGTTAGGACTATAGAAAAGCAAGAAAAGCCGGGTTAGAGCGGAAGGAAACCAAGAAAAACAGGGTTAGAGCAGGAGAAAACTAAGAAAAGACGGGTTAGAACGGAAGAAAACCAAGAAAAACTGGGTTAGACCGGAAGAAAACCAAGAAAAACAGGGTTAGAAAGGGAGAAAACCAAGAAAAGCCGGGTTAGAACGGAAGAAAACCAAGAAAAACAGTGTTACACTGGAAGAAAACCAAGAAAAGCAGGGTTAGAGCGGAAGAAAACCAAGAAAAGCCGGGTTAGAACGGAAGAAAACCAAGAAAAACGGGGTTAGAGCCTTAGAAAACCAAGAAAAATAGGGTTAGAGCCGAAGAAAACCAAGAAAAACAGGGTTAGAGCCAGAAGAAACCAAGAAAAGCCACAGTTAGAGTCGAAATAAAACAAGAAAAGCAGGGTTAGATCGGAAAAAAACCAAGAAAAACAGGATTAGAAAGGAAGAAAACCAAGAAAAGCCGGGTTAGAACGGAAGAAAACCAAGAAAAGCAGGGTTAGTGCGGAAGAAAACCCAGAAAAGCCGGGTTAGAACGGAAGAAAAGCAAGAAAAACAGGGTTAGAGCCGAAAAAAACGAAGAAAAACAGGGTTAGAGCCGAAAAAAACAATGAAAAACAGGGCTAGATCCGGAGAAAACCAAGGAAAGCAGGGTTAGAGCAGAAGAAAACCAAGATAATCAGGGTTAGAGCCGAAGAAAACCAAGAAAAACTGGGTTAGACCGGAAGAAATCCAAGATAAGCCGGGTTAGAACAGAAGAAAACCAATAAAAACAGGGTTAGAGCGGAAGAAAACCAAGAAAAGCAGGGTTAGAATGGAAGAAAACCAAGAAAAACGGGGTTAGAGCCGAAGAAAACCAAGAAAAACCGGGTTAGTGCGAAACAAAACCAAGAAAAGCCGGGTTAGAACCAAAAAAAACCAAAAAAACCAGGGTTAGAGCCGATAAAAACCAAGAAAACCAGGGTTAGATTCGAAGAAAACCAAGGAAAACAGGGTTAGAGAGGAAGAAAACCAAGGAAACCGCGTTAGAACAGAAGAAAACCAAGAAAAACAGGGTTACACCGGAAGAAAACCAAGAAAAACAGGGTTAGAGCGGAAGAAAACCAAGAAAAGCCGGATTAGAACGGAAGAAAACCAAGAAAAACAGGGTTAGAGCCGAAAAAAAACAAGAAAAACAGGGTTAGAGCGGAAGAAACCAAGAAAAACAGGGTTAGATCCGGAGAAAACCAAGGAAAGCAGGGTTAGAGCGGAAGAAAACCAAGAAAAGCAGGGTTAGACCGGAAGAAATCCAAGAAAAGCAGGGTTAGTGCAGAAGAAAACCAAGAAAAACATGGTTAGAGCCGAAAAAAAACAAGAAAAACAGGGTTAGAGCCGAAAAAAACCAAGAAAAACTGGGTTAGAGCGGAAGAAAACCAAGAAAAACAGGGTTACAAAGGAAGAAAACCAAGAAAAGCAGGATTAGAGCGGAAGAAAACCAAGAAAAGCCAGGTTAGAACGGAAGAAAACCAAGAAATACAGGGTTACACCGGAAGAAAACCAAGAAAAGCCGGTTTAGAGCCGAAAAAAAACAAGAAAAACAGGGTTAGAGCCGAAAAAAACCAAGAAAAACAGGGTTAGAGCCGAAATAAACCAAGAAAAACAGGGTTAGATCAGAAGAAAACCAAGAAAATCAGGGTTAGAGCGGAAGAAAACCAAGAAAAACAGGGTTAGAACAAAGAAAACCAAGAAAAACAGGGTTAGAGCCGAAAAAAACCAAGAAAAACAGGGTTAGAGCCGGAAAACACCAAGAAAAACAGGGTTAGAGCCGAAAAAAACCAAGAAAAGCTGGGTTAGAACAAAAGAAAACCAAGAAAAACAGGGTTAGACCGGAAGAAAACCAAGAAAAACAGGGTTAGAGCCGAAAGAAACCAAGAAAAGCCGGGTTAGAACGGAAGAAAACCAAGAGAAACTTGGTTAGAGCCGATGAAAACCAAGAAAAACAGGGTTAGAGCGGAAGAAAACCAAGAAAAACAGGGTTAGGACTATAGAAAAGCAAGAAAAGCCGGGTTAGAGCGGAAGGAAACCAAGAAAAACAGGGTTAGAGCAGGAGAAAACTAAGAAAAGACGGGTTAGAACGGAAGAAAACCAAGAAAAACTGGGTTAGACCGGAAGAAAACCAAGAAAAACAGGGTTAGAAAGGGAGAAAACCAAGAAAAGCCGGGTTAGAACGGAAGAAAACCAAGAAAAACAGTGTTACACTGGAAGAAAACCAAGAAAAGCAGGGTTAGAGCGGAAGAAAACCAAGAAAAGCCGGGTTAGAACGGAAGAAAACCAAGAAAAACGGGGTTAGAGCCTTAGAAAACCAAGAAAAATAGGGTTAGAGCCGAAGAAAACCAAGAAAAACAGGGTTAGAGCCAGAAGAAACCAAGAAAAGCCACAGTTAGAGTCGAAATAAAACAAGAAAAGCAGGGTTAGATCGGAAAAAAACCAAGAAAAACAGGATTAGAAAGGAAGAAAACCAAGAAAAGCCGGGTTAGAACGGAAGAAAACCAAGAAAAGCAGGGTTAGTGCGGAAGAAAACCCAGAAAAGCCGGGTTAGAACGGAAGAAAAGCAAGAAAAACAGGGTTAGAGCCGAAAAAAACCAAGAAAAACAGGGTTAGAGCCGAAAAAAACAATGAAAAACAGGGCTAGATCCGGAGAAAACCAAGGAAAGCAGGGTTAGAGCAGAAGAAAACCAAGATAATCAGGGTTAGAGCCGAAGAAAACCAAGAAAAACTGGGTTAGACCGGAAGAAATCCAAGATAAGCCGGGTTAGAACAGAAGAAAACCAATAAAAACAGGGTTAGAGCGGAAGAAAACCAAGAAAAGCAGGGTTAGAATGGAAGAAAACCAAGAAAAACGGGGTTAGAGCCGAAGAAAACCAAGAAAAACCGGGTTAGTGCGAAACAAAACCAAGAAAAGCCGGGTTAGAACCAAAAAAAACCAAAAAAACCAGGGTTAGAGCCGATAAAAACCAAGAAAACCAGGGTTAGATTCGAAGAAAACCAAGGAAAACAGGGTTAGAGAGGAAGAAAACCAAGGAAACCGCGTTAGAACAGAAGAAAACCAAGAAAAACAGGGTTACACCGGAAGAAAACCAAGAAAAACAGGGTTAGAGCGGAAGAAAACCAAGAAAAGCCGGATTAGAACGGAAGAAAACCAAGAAAAACAGGGTTAGAGCCGAAAAAAAACAAGAAAAACAGGGTTAGAGCGGAAGAAACCAAGCAAAACAGGGTTAGATCCGGAGAAAACCAAGGAAAGCAGGGTTAGAGCGGAAGAAAACCAAGAAAAGCAGGGTTAGACCGGAAGAAATCCAAGAAAAGCAGGGTTAGTGCAGAAGAAAACCAAGAAAAACATGGTTAGAGCCGAAAAAAAACAAGAAAAACAGGGTTAGAGCCGAAAAAAACCAAGAAAAACTGGGTTAGAGCGGAAGAAAACCAAGAAAAACAGGGTTACAAAGGAAGAAAACCAAGAAAAGCAGGATTAGAGCGGAAGAAAACCAAGAAAAGCCAGGTTAGAACGGAAGAAAACCAAGAAATACAGGGTTACACCGGAAGAAAACCAAGAAAAGCCGGTTTAGAGCCGAAAAAAAACAAGAAAAACAGGGTTAGAGCCGAAAAAAACCAAGAAAAACAGGGTTAGAGCCGAAATAAACCAAGAAAAACAGGGTTAGATCAGAAGAAAACCAAGAAAATCAGGGTTAGAGCGGAAGAAAACCAAGAAAAACAGGGTTAGAACAAAGAAAACCAAGAAAAACAGGGTTAGAGCCGAAAAAAACCAAGAAAAACAGGGTTAGAGCCGGAAAACACCAAGAAAAACAGGGTTAGAGCCGAAAAAAACCAAGAAAAGCTGGGTTAGAACAAAAGAAAACCAAGAAAAACAGGGTTAGACCGGAAGAAAACCAAGAAAAACAGGGTTAGAGCCGAAAGAAACCAAGAAAAGCCGGGTTAGAACGGAAGAAAACCAAGAGAAACTTGGTTAGAGCCGATGAAAACCAAGAAAAACAGGGTTAGAGCGGAAGAAAACCAAGAAAAACAGGGTTAGAGCCGAAAAAAAACAAGAAAAACAGGGTTAGAGCCGAAAAAAACCAAGAAAAGCCGGGTTAGAACGGAAGAAAAACAAGAAAAACAGGGTTAGATTGGAAGAAACCCAAGAAAAGCAGGGTTAGAGCAGAAGAAAACCAAGATAATCAGGGTTAGATCCGAAAAAAACCAAGAAAAACAGGGTTAGACCGGAAGAAATCCAAGAAAAGCCGGGTTAGAACAGAAGAAAACCAATAAAAACAGGGTTAGAGCGGAAGAAAACCAAGATAAGCAGGGTTAGAACGGAAGAAAACCAAAAAAAAAGGGGTTAGAGCCGAAGAAAACCAAGAAAAACAGGGTTAGTGCGGAAGAAAACCAAGAAAAGCCGGGTTAGAACCAAAAAAAACCAAGAAAACCAGGGTTAGAGCCGATAAAAACCAAGAAAACCAGGGTTAGAGCCGATAAAAACCAAGAAATCCAGGGTTAGAGTCGGAGAAAACCAAGGAAAACAGGGTTAGAAAGGAAGAAAACCAAGGAAACCGCGTTAGAACGGAAGAAAACCAAGAAAAGCAGGGTTAGAGCGGAAGAAAACCAAGAAAAGCCGGTTTAGAGCCGAATAAAACCAAGAAAAACAGGGTTAGAACCGAAAAAAACCAAGAAAAACAGGGTTAGATCCGAAAAAAACCAAGAAAAACAGGGTTAGAACGGAAGAAAACCAAGAAAAACAGGGTAACACCGGATGAAAACCAAGTAAAGCAGGGTTAGAGCGGAAGAAAACCAAGAAAAGCCGGGTTAGAACGGAAGAAAACCAAGAAAAACAGGGTTACACCGGAAGAAAACCAAGAAAAGCAGGGTTAGAGCGGAAGAAAACCAAGAAAAGCCGGGTTAGAACAGAAGAAAACCAAGAAAAACGGGGTTAGAGCCGAAGAAAACCAAGAAAAACGGGGTTAGAGCCGAAGAAATCCAAGAAAAACAGGTTTATAGCCGAAGAAAACCAAGAAAAACAGAGATAGAGCCAGAAAAAACCAAGAAAACCACAGTTAGAGCCGAAATAAAACAAGAAAACCAGGGTTAGATCGGAAAAAAACCAAGAAAAACAGGATTAGAAAGGAAGAAAACCAAGAAAAGCCGGGTTAGAACAGAAGAAAACCAAGAAAAACAGGGTTAGAGCCGAAAAAAACCAAGAAAAACAGGGTTAGAGCGGAAGAAAACCAAGAAAAACAGGGCTAGATCCGGAGAAAACCAAGGAAAGCAGGGTTAGAGCGGAAGAAAACAAAGAAAAGCAGGGTTAGAGCCGAAAAAAACCAAGAATAGCCGGATTGGAACAGAAGAAAACCAAGAAAAACATGGTTAGAGCCGAAAAAAACCAAGAAAAACAGGGTTAGAGCGGAAGAAAACCAAGAAAAACAGGGCTAGATCCGGAGAAAACCAAGGAAAGCAGGGTTAGAGCGGAAGAAAATCAAGAAAAACAGGGTTAGAGCCGAAAAAAACCAAGAAAAACAGGGTTAGAGCCGAAAAAAACCAAGAAAAACAGGGTTAGATCAGAAGAAAACAAAGAAAAGCAGGGTTAGAGCGGAAGAAAACCAAGAAAAACAGGGTTAGAACAGAAGAAAACCAAGAAAAACAGGGTTAGAGCCGAAAAAAAACAAGAAAAACAGGGTTAGAGCCGGAAAACACCAAGAAAAACAGGGTTAGCGCCGAAAAAAACCAAGAAAAGCTGGGTAAGAACAAAAGAAAACCAAGAAAAACAGGGTTAGACCGGAAGAAAACCAAGAAAAGCAGGGTTAGAGCCGAAAGAAACCATGAAAAGCCGGGTTAGAACGGAAGAAAACCAAGAGAAACAGGGTTAGAGCCGAAGAGAACCAAGAAAAACAGCGTTCGAGCGGAAGAAAACCAAGAAAAACAGGGTTAGAGCCGAAAAAAACCAAGAAAAACAGGGTTAGAGCCGAAAAAAACCAAGAAAAGCCGGGTTAGAACGGAAGAAAACCAAGAAAAACAGGGTTAGAGCGGAAGAAAACCAAGAAAAGCAGGGTTAGAGCAGAAGAAAACCAAGATAAACAGGGTTAGAGCCGAAAAAAACCAAGAAAAACAGGGTTAGACCGAAAGAAATCCAAGAAAAGCCGGGTTAGAACAGAAGAAAACCAAGAAAAACAGGGTTAGAGCGGAAGAAAACCAAGAAAAGCAGAGTTAGAACGGAAGAAAACCAAGAAAAAAGGGGTTAGAGCCGAAGAAAACCAAGAAAAACAGGGTTAGTGCGGAAGAAAACCAAGAAAAGCCGGGTTAGAACCAAAAAAAACCAAGAAAACCAGGGTTAGAGCCGATAAAAACCAAGAAAACCAGGGTTAGAGTCGAAGAAAACCAAGGAAAACCGGGTTAGAAAGGAAGAAAACCAAGGAAACCTGGTTAGAACGGAAGAAAACCAAGAAAAACAAAGTTACACCGGAAGAAAACCAAGAAAAACAGGGTTAGAGCGGAAGAAAACCAAGAAAAGCCGGATTAGAACGGAAGAAAACCAAGAAAAACAGGGTTAGAGCCGAAAAAAACCACGAAAAACAGGGTTAGAGCGGAAGAAAACCAAGAAAAACAGGGTTAGATCCGGAGAAAACCAAGGAAAGCAGGGTTAGAGCGGAAGAAAACCAAGAAAAGCAGGGTTAGACCGGAAGAAAACCAAGAAAAGCAGGGTTAGAGCGGAAGAGAACCAAGAAAAGCCGGTTTAGAGCCGAAAAAAACCAAGAAAAACAGGGTTAGAGCCGAAAAAAACCAAGAAAAACAGGGTTAGATCCGAAAGAAACCAAGAAAAACAGGGTTAGAGCGGAAGAAAACCAAGAAAAACAGGGTTAGAGCGGAAGAAAACCAAGAAAAGCCGGGTTAGTACGGAAGAAAACCAAGAAAAACAGGGTTAGAGCCGAAGTAAACCAAGAAAAACAGGGTTAGAGCGAAAGAAAACCAAGAAAAACAGGGTTAGAACCGAAAAAAACCAAGAAAACCAGGCTTAGATCGGAAAAAAACCAAGAAAAACAGGATTAGAAGAGAAGAAAACCAAGAAAAGCCGGGTTAGAACGGAAGAAAACCAAGAAAAACAGAGTTACACCGGAAGAAAACCAAGAAAAGCAGGGTTAGAGCGGAAGAAAACCAAGAAAAACAGGGTTAGGACTATAGAAAAGCAAGAAAAGCCGGGTTAGAGCGGAAGAAAACCAAGAAAAACAGGGTTAGAACAGAAGAAAACCAAGAAAAGCCGGGTTAGAACGGAAGAAAACCAAGAAAAACTGGGTTAGACCGGAATAAAACCAAGAAAAACAGGGTTAGAAAGGAAGAAAAACAAGAAAAGCCGGGTTAGAACGGAAGAAAACTAAGAAAAACGTGGTTAGAGCAGAAGAAAACCAAGAAAAACAGGGTTAGAGCCGAAAAAAACCAAGAAAAACAGGGTTAGATCGGAAGAAAACCAAGAAAAGCAGGGTTAGAGCGGAAGAAAACCAAGAAAAACAGGGATAGAGCCGAAAGAAACCAAGTAAAAACAGGGTTAGAGCCGAAAAAAACCAAGAAAAACAGGGTTAGAATCGAAAAAAACCAAGAAAAACAGGGTTAGAGCCGGAAAACACCAAGAAAAACAGGGTTAGAGCTGAAAAAAACCAAGAAAAACAGGGTTAGAACGGAAGAAAACCAAGAAAAACAGAGTTAGACCGGAAGAAACCCAAGAAAAGCAGGGTTAGAGCTGAAGAAAACCAAGAAAAACAGGGTTAGAATGGAAGAAAACCAAGAAAAACAGGGTTAGAGCGGAAGAAAAGCAAGAAAAGCAGGGTTAGAGCCGGAGAAAACCAAGGAAAGCAGGGTTAGAGCAGAATAACACCATGAAAAACAGGGTTAGAGCCGAAAAAAAACAAGAGAAGCCGGGTTAGAACGGAAGAAAACCAAGAAAAGCAGGGTTAGAGCCGAAAAAAACCAAGAAAAACAGGGTTAGAGCGGAAGAAAACCAAGAAAAGCCGGGTTAGAGCGGAAGTAAACCAAGAAAAACACGGTTAGAGCCGAAAAAAAACAAGAAAAGCCGGGTTAGAGCGGAAGAAAACCAAGAAAAACAGGGTTAGAGCCGAAGTAAACCAAGAAAAAGAGGGTTAGAGCAGAAGAAAACCAAGATAATCAGGGTTAGAGCCGAAAAAAACCAAGAAAAACAGGGTTAGACCGGAAGAAATCCAAGAAAAGCCGGGTTAGAACAGAAGAAAACCAATAAAAACAGGGTTAGAGCGGAAGAAAACCAAGAAAAGCAGGGGTAGAACGGAATAAAACCAAGAAAAACGGGGTTAGAGCCGAAGAAAACCAAGAAAAACAGGGTTAGAGCGGAAGAAAACCAAGAAAAGCCGGGTTAGAGCGGAAGTAAACCAAGAAAAACAGGGTTAGAGCCGAAAAAAACCAAGAAAAAAACCCCTAACCCTAACCCTAACCCTAACCCTAACCCTAACCCTAACCCTAACCCTAACCCTAACCCTAACCCTAACCCTAACCCTAACCCTAACCCTAACCCTAATCCTAACCCTAACCCTAACCCTAACCCTAACCCTAACCCTAACCCTAACCCTAACCCTAACCCTAACCCTAACCCTACCCTAACCCTAACCCTAACCCTAACCCTAACCCTAACCCTAACCCTAACCCTAACCCTAACCCTAACCCTAACCCTAACCCTAACCTTAACCCTAACCCTAACCCTAACTCGACCCTAGCCCTAACCCTAACCCTAACCCTAACCCTAACCCTAACCCTAACCCTAACCCTAACCCTAACCCTAACCCTAACCCTAACCCTAACCCTAACCCTAACCCTAACCCTAACCCTAACCCTACTCTAGCCCTAACCCTAACCCTAAACCTAACCCTAACCCTAACCCCTTTTTTCTACTCTAACCCTGTTTTTCTTGGTTTTCTTCTGTTCTAACCCGGCTTTTCTCGTATTTTTTCGGCTATAACCCTGTTTTTCTTGGTTTTTTTTGGGTTTAACCCTGCTTTCCTTGGTTTTCTCCGGCTCTAACCCTGTTTTTCTTGGTTTTCATCCGCTCTAACCCTGTTTTTCTTGTTTTTTTTCGGCTCTAACCCTGTTTTTCTTGGTTTTCTTCCTTTCTAACCCTGTTTTTCTTGGTTTTCTTCGGCTCTAACCCTGGTTTTCTTGGTTTTATTCCGCTCTAACCCTGTTTTTCTTGGTTTTCTTCGGCTCTTTCCCTGTTTTTCTTGGTTTTATCTGTTCTAACCCGGCTTTTCTTGGTTTTCTTCCGCTCTAACCCTGTTTTTCTTGGTTTTCTTCCGTTCTAAACCGGCTTTTCTTGGTTTTTTTTGGCTCTAACCCTGTTTTTCTTGGTTTTTTTCGGCTCTAACACTGATTTTCTAGTTATTTTTCGGATCTAACCCTGTTTTTCTTGGTTTTCTTCCGCTCTAACCCTGCTTTTATTGGTTTTCTTCCGCTCTAACCCCGTTATTCTTGGTTTTTTTTCGGCTCTAAACCTGCTTTTCTTGATTTTATTCCGCTCTAACCCTGTTTTTCTTGGTTTTCTTTTGAACTAACCCGGCTTTTCTTGGTTTTTTTCGGCTCTAACCCTGTTTTTCTTGGTTTTTTTCAGCTCTAACCTTGTTTTTCTTGGTTTTTTTCCGTTCTAACCCGGCTTTTCTTGGTGTTTTTCGGCTCTAACTTTGTTTTTCTTGGGTTTCTTCCGTTCTAACCCTGCTTTTCTTGGTTTTCTTCAGTTCTAACCCGGCTTTTCTTGGTTTTTTTCGGGTCTAAACCTGTTTTTCTTGGTTTTCTTCTGCTCTAACCCTGCTTTTTTTGGTTTTTTTTCGGCTCTAACCCTGTTTTTCTTGGTTTTTTTTTTCGCTCTAACCCTGTATTCCTTGGTTTTCTCCGGATCTAACCCTGTTTTTCTCTAGAAAAACAGGGTTAGAGCCAAAAAAAAACCAAGAAAAACAGGGTTAGAGCCGAAAAAAAACAAGAAAAGCCAAGTTAGAACAGAAGAAAACCAAGAAAAACTGGGTTACACCGGAAGAAAACCAAGAAAAGCAGGGTTTGAGCGGAAGAAAACCAAGAAAAGCCGGGTTAGAACGGAAGAAAACCAAGAAAAACAAGGTTAGAGCCGAAGAAAACCAAGAAAAACGGGGTTGGAGCAGAAGAAAACCAAGAAAAACAGGGTTAGAGCCGAAGAAAACCAAGAAAAACAGGGTTAGAGACAGAAAAAACCAAGAAAACCAGGGTTAGATCCAAAATAAAACAAGAAAACCAGGGTTAGATCAGAAAAAAACCAAGAATAACAGGATTAGAAATGAAGAAAACTAAGAAAAGCCGGGTTAGAACGGAAGAAAACCAAGAAAAACAGAGTTACACCGGAAGAAAACCAAGAAAAGCAGTGTTAGAACGGAATAAAAGCAAGAAAAACAGGGTAAGAACCGAAAAAAACCAATTAAAACAGGGTTAGAGCGGAAGAAAACCAAGAAAAACAAAGCTAGATCCGGAGAAAACCAAGGAAAGCAGGGTTAGAGCTGAAGAAAACCAAGAAAAGCAGGGTTAGAGCCGAAAAAATCCAAGAAATCCTAACCCTAACCCTAACCCTAACCCTAACCCTACTCTAGCCCTAACCCTAACCCTAAACCTAACCCTAACCCTAACCCTAACCCCTTTTTTCTACTCTAACCCTGTTTTTCTTGGTTTTCTTCTGTTCTAACCCGGCTTTTCTCGTATTTTTTCGGCTATAACCCTGTTTTTCTTGGTTTTTTTTGGGTTTAACCCTGCTTTCCTTGGTTTTCTCCGGCTCTAACCCTGTTTTTCTTGGTTTTCTTCCGCTCTAACCCTGTTTTTCTTGTTTTTTTTCGGCTCTAACCCTGTTTTTCTTGGTTTTCTTCCTTTCTAACCCTGTTTTTCTTGGTTTTCTTCGGCTCTAACCCTGGTTTTCTTGGTTTTATTCCGCTCTAACCCTGTTTTTCTTGGTTTTCTTCGGCTCTTTCCCTGTTTTTCTTGGTTTTATCTGTTCTAACCCGGCTTTTCTTGGTTTTCTTCCGCTCTAACCCTGTTTTTCTTGGTTTTCTTCCGTTCTAAACCGGCTTTTCTTGGTTTTTTTTGGCTCTAACCCTGTTTTTCTTGGTTTTTTTCGGCTCTAACCCTGATTTTCTAGTTATTTTTCGGATCTAACCCTGTTTTTCTTGGTTTTCTTCCGCTCTAACCCTGCTTTTATTGGTTTTCTTCCGCTCTAACCCCGTTATTCTTGGTTTTTTTTCGGCTCTAAACCTGCTTTTCTTGATTTTATTCCGCTCTAACCCTGTTTTTCTTGGTTTTCTTTTGAACTAACCCGGCTTTTCTTGGTTTTTTTCGGCTCTAACCCTGTTTTTCTTGGTTTTTTTCAGCTCTAACCTTGTTTTTCTTGGTTTTTTTCCGTTCTAACCCGGCTTTTCTTGGTGTTTTTCGGCTCTAACTTTGTTTTTCTTGGGTTTCTTCCGTTCTAACCCTGCTTTTCTTGGTTTTCTTCAGTTCTAACCCGGCTTTTCTTGGTTTTTTTCGGGTCTAAACCTGTTTTTCTTGGTTTTCTTCTGCTCTAACCCTGCTTTTTTTGGTTTTTTTTCGGCTCTAACCCTGTTTTTCTTGGTTTTTTTTTTCGCTCTAACCCTGTATTCCTTGGTTTTCTCCGGATCTAACCCTGTTTTTCTCTAGAAAAACAGGGTTAGAGCCAAAAAAAAACCAAGAAAAACAGGGTTAGAGCCGAAAAAAAACAAGAAAAGCCAAGTTAGAACAGAAGAAAACCAAGAAAAACTGGGTTACACCGGAAGAAAACCAAGAAAAGCAGGGTTTGAGCGGAAGAAAACCAAGAAAAGCCGGGTTAGAACGGAAGAAAACCAAGAAAAACAAGGTTAGAGCCGAAGAAAACCAAGAAAAACGGGGTTGGAGCAGAAGAAAACCAAGAAAAACAGGGTTAGAGCCGAAGAAAACCAAGAAAAACAGGGTTAGAGACAGAAAAAACCAAGAAAACCAGGGTTAGATCCAAAATAAAACAAGAAAACCAGGGTTAGATCAGAAAAAAACCAAGAATAACAGGATTAGAAATGAAGAAAACTAAGAAAAGCCGGGTTAGAACGGAAGAAAACCAAGAAAAACAGAGTTACACCGGAAGAAAACCAAGAAAAGCAGTGTTAGAACGGAATAAAAGCAAGAAAAACAGGGTAAGAACCGAAAAAAACCAATTAAAACAGGGTTAGAGCGGAAGAAAACCAAGAAAAACAAAGCTAGATCCGGAGAAAACCAAGGAAAGCAGGGTTAGAGCTGAAGAAAACCAAGAAAAGCAGGGTTAGAGCCGAAAAAATCCAAGAAAAGCCGGAGTGGAACGGAAGAAAACCAAGAAAAACATGGTTAGAGCCAAAAAAAACCAAGAAAAACAGGGTTAGAGCGGAAGAAAACTAAGAAAAGCAGAATTAGAGCCGAAAAAAACCAAGAAAAACAGGGTTAGAGCCGAAAAAAAACAAGAAAAGCTGGGTTAGAACGGAAGAAAACAAAGAAAAACAGGGTTAGAGCCGAAGAAAACCAAGAAAAACAGGGTTAGAGCTGAAAAAAACTAAGAAAAACAGGGTTAGAGCGAAAGAAAACCAAGAAAAGCCGGGTTAGGACTATAGAAAAGCAAGAAAAGCCGGGTTAGAGCGGAAGAAAAACCAAGAAAAACAGGGTTACACCGGAAGAAAACCAAGGAAAGCCGGATTAGAACGGAAGAAAACCAAGAAAAAACGGGGTTACAGCCAAAGAAAACCAAGAAAAACAGGGTTAGAGCAGAAGAAAAGCAAGAAAAACAGGGTTTGAGCCGAAAAAAACCAAGAAAAACAGGGTTAGAGCCGCAAAAAAACAAGAAAAACAGGGTTAGATCAGACGAAAACCAAGAAAAGCAGGGTTAGAGCGAAAGAAAACCAAGAAAAGCCGGGTTAGAAGAGAAGAAAACCAAGAAAAACAGGGTTAGAGCTGAAAAAAACCAAGAAAAACAGGGTTAGAGCCGGAAAACACCAAGAAAAACAGGGTTAGAGCCAAAGAAAACCAAGAAAAGCCGGGTTGGAACGGAAGAAAACCAAGAAAAACAGGGTCAGACCGGAAGAAACCCAAGAAAAGCAGGGTTAGAGCCGAAAGAAACCAAGAAAAGCCGGGTTAGAACGGAAGAAAACCAAGAGAAACAGGGTTAGAGCCGAAGAGAACCAAGAAAAAAAGGGTTAGAGCGGAAGAAAACCAAGAAAAACAGGGTTAGAGCCGAAAAAAACCAAGAAAAACAGGGTTAGAGCCGAAGAAAACCAAAAAAAACAGTGTTAGAGCGGAAGAAAACCAAGAAAAACAGGGCTAGATCCGGAGAAAACCAAGGAAAGCACGGTTAGAGCGGAAGAAAACCAAGAAAAACATGGTTAGAGCCGAAAAAAACCAAGAAAAACAGGGTTAGACCGGAAGAAAACCAAGAAAAGCCAGGTTAGAACAGAAGAAAACCAAGAAAAACAGGGTTAGAGCGGAAGAAAACCAAGAAAAGCCGGGTTAGAACGGAAGAAAACCAAGAAAAACAGGGTTAGAGACGAAGAAAACCAAGAAAAACAGGGTTAGAGCCGAAGAAAACCAAGAAAAGCTGGGTTAGAACCAAAAAAAACCAAGAAAAACAGGGTTAGAGCCGATAAAAACCAAGAAAACCAGGGTTTGAGTCGAAGAAAACCAAGGAAAACAGGGTTACAAAGGAAGAAAACCAAGGAAAGCCGGGTTAGAACGGAAGAAAACCAAGAAAAACAGGGTTACACCGGAAGAAAACCAAGAAAAACAGGGTTAGAGCGGAAGAAAACCAAGAGAAGCCGGATTAGAACGGAAGAAAACCAAGAAAAACAGGGTTAGAGCCGGAAAAAACCAAGAAAAACAGGGTCAGAGCGGAAGAAAACCAAGAAAAACAGGGTTAGATCCGGAGAAAACCAAGGAAAGCAGGGTTACAGCGGAAGAAAACCAAGAAAAGAAGGGTTAGACCGGAAGAAAACCAAGAAAAGCAAAGTTTGAGCGGAAGAAAACCAAGAAAAGCCGGTTTAGAGCCGAAAAAAACCAAGAAAAACAGGGTTAGAGCCGAAAAACCAAGAAAAACAGGGTTAGATCCGAAAAAAAACCAAGAAAAACAGGGTTAGAGCGGAAGAAAACCAAGAAAAACAGAGTTATACCGGAAGAAAACAAAGAAAAGCTGGGTTAGATCAGAAGAAAACCAAGAAAAACAGGGTTAGGACAATAGAAAAGCAAGAAAAGCCGGGTTAGACCGGAAGAAAACCAAGAAAAACAGAGTTAGAGCAGAAGAAAACCAAGGAAAGCCGGGTTAGAACGGAAGAAAACCAAGAAAAACTGGGTTAGACCGGAAGAAAACCAAGAAAAACAGGGTTAGAGCCGAAGAAAACCAAGAAAAGCCGGATTAGAACGGAAGAAAACCAAGAAAAATGGGGTTAGAGCCGAAGAAAACCAAGAAAAGCAGGGTTAGAGCGCAAGAAAAGCAAGAAAAACAGGGTTAGAGCCGAAGAAAACCAAGAAAAACAGGGTTAGAGCCGAAAAAAACCAAGAAAAACAGGGTTAGAGTTGAAAAAAACCAAGAAAAGCCAGGTTAGAACAGAAGAAAACCAAGGAAAACAGGGTTAGAGCCGAAAAAAACCAAGAAAACAAGGGTTAGAGTCGAAGAAAACCAAGGAAAACAGGGTTAGAAAGGAAGAAAACCAAAGAAAGCCGGGATAGAACGGAAGAAAACCAAGAAAAACAGGGTTACACCGTAAGAAAACCAAGAAAAACAGGGTTAGAGCATAAGAAAACCAAGAAAAACAGGGTAAGAGCGGAAGAAAATCAAGAAAAACAGGGTTAGAGCTGAATAAAACCAAGAAAAGCCGGCTTAGAACGGAAGAAAACCAAGAAAAACGGGGTTAGAGCCGTAAAAAACCAAGAAAAACAGGGTTAGAGCCAAAAAAAACCAAGAAAAGCTGGGTTAGAATGGAAGAAAACCAAGAAAAACAGGGTTAGACCGGAAGAAAACCAAGAAAAACAGGGTTTGAGCGGAAGAAAACCAAGGAAAGCCGGGTTAGAACGGAAGAAAACCAAGAAAAACAGGGTTACACGGGAAGAAAACCAAGAAAAACAGGGTTAGAGCGGAAGAAATCCAAGAAAAGCCGGATTAGAACGGAAGAAAACCAAGAAAAACAGGGTTAGAGCCAAAAAAAACCAAGAAAAACAGGGTTAGAGCGGAAGAAAAACAAGAAAAGCAGGGTTAGATCCGGAGAAAACCAAGAAAAGCAGAGTTAGAGCGGAAGAAAACCAAGAAAAGCAGGGTTAGACCGGAAGAAAACCAAGAAAAGCAGGGTTGGAGCGGAAGAAAACCAAGAAAAGCCGGTTTAGAGTCGAAAAAAACTAAGAAAAACAGAGTTAGAGCCTAAAAAAAACAAGAAAAACCGGGTTAGATCCGAAAAAAACCAAGAAAAACAGGGTTAGAGCGGAAGAAAACAAGAAAAACAGGGTAACACCGGAAGAAAACCAAGAAAAGCAGGGTTAGAGCGGAAGAAAACCAAGAAAAGCCGGGTGAGAACGGAAGAAAACCAAGAAAAACGGGGTAAGAGCCGAAGAAAACCAAGAAAAACAGGGTTAGAGCCAAAAAAAATCAAGTAAACCAGGGTTAGAGCCGAAAAAAAAAAAGAAAACCAGGGTTAGATCGGAGAAAAACCAAGAAAAACAGGATTAGAAAGGAAGAAAACCAAGAAAAGCCGGGTTAGAACGGAAGAAAACCAAGAAAAACAGAGTTACACCGGAAGAAAACCAAGAAAAGCAGGGTTAGAGCGGAAGAAAACCAAGAAAAACAGGGTTATGACTATAGATAATCAAGGAAAGCCAAGTTAGAGCGGAAGAAAACCAGGAAAAACAGGGTTAGAGCAGAAGAAAACCAAGAAAAGCCGGGTTAGAACGGAAGAAAACCAAGAAAAACTGGGTTAGACCGGAAGAAAACCAAGAAAAACAGGGTTAGAAAGGAAGAAAACCAAGAAAAGCCGGATTAGAACGGAAGATATCCAAGAAAAGCAGGGTTAGATCGGAAGAAAACCAAGAAAAGCAGGGTTAGAGCGGAAGAAAACCAAGAAAAGCCGGGTTAGAGCGGAAGTAAACCAAGAAAAACAGGGTTAGAGCCGAAAAAAACCAAGAAAAAAACCCCTAACCCTAACCCTAACCCTAACCCTAACCCTAACCCTAACCCTAACCCTAACCCTAACCCTAACCCTAACCCTAACCATAACCCTAACCCTAACCCTAACCCTAATCCTAACCCTAACCCTAACCCTAACCCTAACCCTAACCCTAACCCTAACCCTAACCCTAACCCTAACCCTAACCCTAACCCTAACCCTAACCCTACCCTAACCCTAACCCTAACCCTAACCCTAACCCTAACACTAACCCTAACCCTAACCCTAACCCTAACCTTAACCCTAACCCTAACCCTAACTCGACCCTAGCCCTAACCCTAACCCTAACCCTAACCCTAACCCTAACCCTAACCCTAACCCTAACCCTAACCCTAACCCTAACCCTAACCCTAAACCTAACCCTAACCCTAACCCTAACCCTAACCCTAACCCTAACCCTAACCCTAACCCTACTCTAGCCCTAACCCTAACCCTAACCCTAACCCTAAACCTAACCCTAACCCTAACCCCTTTTTTCTACTCTAACCCTGTTTTTCTTGGTTTTCTTCTGTTCTAACCCGGCTTTTCTCGTATTTTTTCGGCTATAACCCTGTTTTTCTTGGTTTTTTTTGGGTTTAACCCTGCTTTCCTTGGTTTTCTCCGGCTCTAACCCTGTTTTTCTTGGTTTTCTTCCGCTCTAACCCTGTTTTTCTTGGTGTTTTTTGGCTCTAACCCTGTTTTTCTTGGTGTTTTTTCGGCTCTAACCCTGTTTTTCTTGGTTTTCTTCCGCTCTAACCCTGTTTTTCTTGTTTTTTTTCGGCTCTAACCCTGTTTTTCTTGGTTTTCTTCCTTTCTAACCCTGTTTTTCTTGGTTTTCTTCGGCTCTAACCCTGGTTTTCTTGGTTTTATTCCGCTCTAACCCTGTTTTTCTTGGTTTTCTTCGGCTCTTTCCCTGTTTTTCTTGGTTTTATCTGTTCTAACCCGGCTTTTCTTGGTTTTCTTCCGCTCTAACCCTGTTTTTCTTGGTTTTCTTCCGTTCTAAACTGGCTTTTCTTGGGTTTTTTTGGCTCTAACCCTGTTTTTCTTGGTTTTTTTCAACTCTAACCCTGATTTTCTAGTTTTTTTTCGGATCTAACCCTGTTTTTCTTGATTTTATTCCGTTCTAACCCTGCTTTTCTTGTTTTTCTTTTGTTCTAACCCGGCTTTTCTTGGTTTTTTTCGGGTCTAAACCTGTATTTCTTGGTTTTCTTCTGCTCTAACCCTGCTTTTTTTGGTTTTTTTTCGGCTCTAACCCTGTTTTTCTTGGTTTTTTTTTTCGCTCTAACCCTGTATTCCTTGGTTTTCTCCGGATCTAACCCTGTTTTTCACTGGAAAACAGGGTTAGAGCCAAAAAAAAACCAAAAAAAAAAAAAACCAAAAAAAAAAAAAAAACCAAGAAAAACAGGGTTAGAGCTGAAAAAAACCAAGAAAAGCCAAGTTAGAACAGAAGAAAACCAAGAAAAACTGGGTTACACCGGAAGAAAACCAAGAAAAGCAAGGTTTGAGCGGAAGAAAACCAAGAAAAGCCGGGTTAGAACGGAAGAAAACCAAGAAAAACGGGGTTAGAGCCGAAGAAAACCAAGAAAAACGGGGTTGGAGCAGAAGAAAACCAAGAAAAACAGGGTTAGAGCCGAAGAAAACCAAGAAAAACAGGGTTAGAGCCATTAAAAACCAAGAAAACCAGGGTTAGATCCAAAATAAAACAAGAAAACCAGGGTTAGATCAGAAAAAAACCAAGAATAACAGGATTAGAAATGAAGAAAACTAAGAAAAGCCGGGTTAGAACGGAAGAAAACCAAGAAAAACAGAGTTACACCGGAAGAAAACCAAGAAAAGCAGTGTTAGAACGGAATAAAAGCAAGAAAAACAGGGTAAGAACCGAAAAAAACCAATTAAAACAGGGTTAGAGCGGAAGAAAACCAAGAAAAACAAAGCTAGATCCGGAGAAAACCAAGGAAAGCAGGGTTAGAGCTGAAGAAAACCAAGAAAAGCAGGGTTAGAGCCGAAAAAATCCAAGAAAAGCCGGAGTGGAACGGAAGAAAACCAAGAAAAACATGGTTAGAGCCAAAAAAAACCAAGAAAAACAGGGTTAGAGCGGAAGAAAACTAAGAAAAGCAGAATTAGAGCCGAAAAAAACCAAGAAAAACAGGGTTAGAGCCGAAAAAAAACAAGAAAAGCTGGGTTAGAACGGAAGAAAACAAAGAAAAACAGGGTTAGAGCCGAAGAAAACCAAGAAAAACAGGGTTAGAGCTGAAAAAAACTAAGAAAAACAGGGTTAGAGCGAAAGAAAACCAAGAAAAGCCGGGTTAGGACTATAGAAAAGCAAGAAAAGCCGGGTTAGAGCGGAAGAAAAACCAAGAAAAACAGGGTTAGAGCCGAAGAAAACCAAGGAAAGCCGGATTAGAACGGAAGAAAACCAAGAAAAAACGGGGTTACAGCCGAAGAAAACCAAGAAAAACAGGGTTAGAGCAGAAGAAAAGCAAGAAAAACAGGGTTTGAGCCGAAAAAAACCAAGAAAAACAGGGTTAGAGCCGCAAAAAAACAAGAAAAACACGGTTAGATCAGACGAAAACCAAGAAAAGCAAGGTTAGAGCGAAAGAAAACCAAGAAAAGCCGGGTTAGAAGAGAAGAAAACCAAGAAAAACAGGGTTAGAGCTGAAAAAAACCAAGAAAAACAGGGTTAGAGCCGGAAAACACCAAGAAAAACAGGGTTAGAGCCAAAGAAAACCAAGAAAAGCCGGGTTGGAACGGAAGAAAACCAAGAAAAACAGGGTCAGACCGGAAGAAACCCAAGAAAAGCAGGGTTAGAGCCGAAAGAAACCAAGAAAAGCCGGGTTAGAACGGAAGAAAACCAAGAGAAACAGGGTTAGAGCCGAAGAGAACCAAGAAAAAAAGGGTTAGAGCGGAAGAAAACCAAGAAAAACAGGGTTAGAGCCGAAAAAAACCAAGAAAAACAGGGTTAGAGCCGAAGAAAATCAAAAAAAACAGTGTTAGAGCGGAAGAAAACCAAGAAAAACAGGGCTAGATCCGGAGAAAACCAAGGAAAGCAGGGTTAGAGCGGAAGAAAACCAAGAAAAACATGGTTAGAGCCGAAAAAAACCAAGAAAAACAGGGTTAGACCGGAAGAAAACCAAGAAAAGCCAGGTTAGAACAGAAGAAAACCAAGAAAAACAGGGTTAGAGCGGAAGAAAACCAAGAAAAGCCGTTTTAGAAAGGAAGAAAACCAAGAAAAACAGGGTTAGAGCGGAAGAAATCCAAGAAAAGCCGGATTAGAACGGAAGAAAACCAAGAAAAACAGGGTTAGAGCCAAAAAAAACCAAGAAAAACAGGGTTAGAGCGGAAGAAAAACAAGAAAAGCAGGGTTAGATCCGGAGAAAACCAAGAAAAGCAGAGTTAGAGCGGAAGAAAACCAAGAAAAGCAGGGTTAGACCGGAAGAAAACCAAGAAAAGCAGGGTTGGAGCGGAAGAAAACCAAGAAAAGCCGGTTTAGAGTCGAAAAAAACTAAGAAAAACAGAGTTAGAGCCTAAAAAAAACAAGAAAAACCGGGTTAGATCCGAAAAAAACCAAGAAAAACAGGGTTAGAGCGGAAGAAAACAAGAAAAACAGGGTAACACCGGAAGAAAACCAAGAAAAGCAGGGTTAGAGCGGAAGAAAACCAAGAAAAGCCGGGTGAGAACGGAAGAAAACCAAGAAAAACGGGGTAAGAGCCGAAGAAAACCAAGAAAAACAGGGTTAGAGCCAAAAAAAATCAAGTAAACCAGGGTTAGAGCCGAAAAAAAAAAAGAAAACCAGGGTTAGATCGGAGAAAAACCAAGAAAAACAGGATTAGAAAGGAAGAAAACCAAGAAAAGCCGGGTTAGAACGGAAGAAAACCAAGAAAAACAGAGTTACACCGGAAGAAAACCAAGAAAAGCAGGGTTAGAGCGGAAGAAAACCAAGAAAAACAGGGTTATGACTATAGATAATCAAGGAAAGCCAAGTTAGAGCGGAAGAAAACCAGGAAAAACAGGGTTAGAGCAGAAGAAAACCAAGAAAAGCCGGGTTAGAACGGAAGAAAACCAAGAAAAACTGGGTTAGACCGGAAGAAAACCAAGAAAAACAGGGTTAGAAAGGAAGAAAACCAAGAAAAGCCGGATTAGAACGGAAGATATCCAAGAAAAGCAGGGTTAGATCGGAAGAAAACCAAGAAAAGCAGGGTTAGAGCGGAAGAAAACCAAGAAAAGCCGGGTTAGAGCGGAAGTAAACCAAGAAAAACAGGGTTAGAGCCGAAAAAAACCAAGAAAAAAACCCCTAACCCTAACCCTAACCCTAACCCTAACCCTAACCCTAACCCTAACCCTAACCCTAACCCTAACCCTAACCCTAACCATAACCCTAACCCTAACCCTAACCCTAATCCTAACCCTAACCCTAACCCTAACCCTAACCCTAACCCTAACCCTAACCCTAACCCTAACCCTAACCCTAACCCTAACCCTAACCCTAACCCTACCCTAACCCTAACCCTAACCCTAACCCTAACCCTAACACTAACCCTAACCCTAACCCTAACCCTAACCTTAACCCTAACCCTAACCCTAACTCGACCCTAGCCCTAACCCTAACCCTAACCCTAACCCTAACCCTAACCCTAACCCTAACCCTAACCCTAACCCTAACCCTAACCCTAACCCTAAACCTAACCCTAACCCTAACCCTAACCCTAACCCTAACCCTAACCCTAACCCTAACCCTACTCTAGCCCTAACCCTAACCCTAACCCTAACCCTAAACCTAACCCTAACCCTAACCCCTTTTTTCTACTCTAACCCTGTTTTTCTTGGTTTTCTTCTGTTCTAACCCGGCTTTTCTCGTATTTTTTCGGCTATAACCCTGTTTTTCTTGGTTTTTTTTGGGTTTAACCCTGCTTTCCTTGGTTTTCTCCGGCTCTAACCCTGTTTTTCTTGGTTTTCTTCCGCTCTAACCCTGTTTTTCTTGGTGTTTTTTGGCTCTAACCCTGTTTTTCTTGGTGTTTTTTCGGCTCTAACCCTGTTTTTCTTGGTTTTCTTCCGCTCTAACCCTGTTTTTCTTGTTTTTTTTCGGCTCTAACCCTGTTTTTCTTGGTTTTCTTCCTTTCTAACCCTGTTTTTCTTGGTTTTCTTCGGCTCTAACCCTGGTTTTCTTGGTTTTATTCCGCTCTAACCCTGTTTTTCTTGGTTTTCTTCGGCTCTTTCCCTGTTTTTCTTGGTTTTATCTGTTCTAACCCGGCTTTTCTTGGTTTTCTTCCGCTCTAACCCTGTTTTTCTTGGTTTTCTTCCGTTCTAAACTGGCTTTTCTTGGGTTTTTTTGGCTCTAACCCTGTTTTTCTTGGTTTTTTTCAACTCTAACCCTGATTTTCTAGTTTTTTTTCGGATCTAACCCTGTTTTTCTTGATTTTATTCCGTTCTAACCCTGCTTTTCTTGTTTTTCTTTTGTTCTAACCCGGCTTTTCTTGGTTTTTTTCGGGTCTAAACCTGTATTTCTTGGTTTTCTTCTGCTCTAACCCTGCTTTTTTTGGTTTTTTTTCGGCTCTAACCCTGTTTTTCTTGGTTTTTTTTTTCGCTCTAACCCTGTATTCCTTGGTTTTCTCCGGATCTAACCCTGTTTTTCACTGGAAAACAGGGTTAGAGCCAAAAAAAAACCAAAAAAAAAAAAAACCAAAAAAAAAAAAAAAACCAAGAAAAACAGGGTTAGAGCTGAAAAAAACCAAGAAAAGCCAAGTTAGAACAGAAGAAAACCAAGAAAAACTGGGTTACACCGGAAGAAAACCAAGAAAAGCAAGGTTTGAGCGGAAGAAAACCAAGAAAAGCCGGGTTAGAACGGAAGAAAACCAAGAAAAACGGGGTTAGAGCCGAAGAAAACCAAGAAAAACGGGGTTGGAGCAGAAGAAAACCAAGAAAAACAGGGTTAGAGCCGAAGAAAACCAAGAAAAACAGGGTTAGAGCCATTAAAAACCAAGAAAACCAGGGTTAGATCCAAAATAAAACAAGAAAACCAGGGTTAGATCAGAAAAAAACCAAGAATAACAGGATTAGAAATGAAGAAAACTAAGAAAAGCCGGGTTAGAACGGAAGAAAACCAAGAAAAACAGAGTTACACCGGAAGAAAACCAAGAAAAGCAGTGTTAGAACGGAATAAAAGCAAGAAAAACAGGGTAAGAACCGAAAAAAACCAATTAAAACAGGGTTAGAGCGGAAGAAAACCAAGAAAAACAAAGCTAGATCCGGAGAAAACCAAGGAAAGCAGGGTTAGAGCTGAAGAAAACCAAGAAAAGCAGGGTTAGAGCCGAAAAAATCCAAGAAAAGCCGGAGTGGAACGGAAGAAAACCAAGAAAAACATGGTTAGAGCCAAAAAAAACCAAGAAAAACAGGGTTAGAGCGGAAGAAAACTAAGAAAAGCAGAATTAGAGCCGAAAAAAACCAAGAAAAACAGGGTTAGAGCCGAAAAAAAACAAGAAAAGCTGGGTTAGAACGGAAGAAAACAAAGAAAAACAGGGTTAGAGCCGAAGAAAACCAAGAAAAACAGGGTTAGAGCTGAAAAAAACTAAGAAAAACAGGGTTAGAGCGAAAGAAAACCAAGAAAAGCCGGGTTAGGACTATAGAAAAGCAAGAAAAGCCGGGTTAGAGCGGAAGAAAAACCAAGAAAAACAGGGTTAGAGCCGAAGAAAACCAAGGAAAGCCGGATTAGAACGGAAGAAAACCAAGAAAAAACGGGGTTACAGCCGAAGAAAACCAAGAAAAACAGGGTTAGAGCAGAAGAAAAGCAAGAAAAACAGGGTTTGAGCCGAAAAAAACCAAGAAAAACAGGGTTAGAGCCGCAAAAAAACAAGAAAAACACGGTTAGATCAGACGAAAACCAAGAAAAGCAAGGTTAGAGCGAAAGAAAACCAAGAAAAGCCGGGTTAGAAGAGAAGAAAACCAAGAAAAACAGGGTTAGAGCTGAAAAAAACCAAGAAAAACAGGGTTAGAGCCGGAAAACACCAAGAAAAACAGGGTTAGAGCCAAAGAAAACCAAGAAAAGCCGGGTTGGAACGGAAGAAAACCAAGAAAAACAGGGTCAGACCGGAAGAAACCCAAGAAAAGCAGGGTTAGAGCCGAAAGAAACCAAGAAAAGCCGGGTTAGAACGGAAGAAAACCAAGAGAAACAGGGTTAGAGCCGAAGAGAACCAAGAAAAAAAGGGTTAGAGCGGAAGAAAACCAAGAAAAACAGGGTTAGAGCCGAAAAAAACCAAGAAAAACAGGGTTAGAGCCGAAGAAAATCAAAAAAAACAGTGTTAGAGCGGAAGAAAACCAAGAAAAACAGGGCTAGATCCGGAGAAAACCAAGGAAAGCAGGGTTAGAGCGGAAGAAAACCAAGAAAAACATGGTTAGAGCCGAAAAAAACCAAGAAAAACAGGGTTAGACCGGAAGAAAACCAAGAAAAGCCAGGTTAGAACAGAAGAAAACCAAGAAAAACAGGGTTAGAGCGGAAGAAAACCAAGAAAAGCCGGGTTAGAACGGAAGAAAACCAAGAAAAACAGGGTTAGAGACGAAGAAAACCAAGAAAAACAGGGTTAGAGCCGAAGAAAACCAAGAAAAGCCGGGTTAGAACCAAAAAAAACCAAGAAAAACAGGGTTAGAGCCGATAAAAACCAAGAAAACCAGGGTTTGAGTCGAAGAAAACCAAGGAAAACAGGGTTACAAAGGAAGAAAACCAAGGAAAGCCGGGTTAGAACGGAAGAAAACCAAGAAAAACAGGGTTACACCGGAAGAAAACCAAGAAAAACAGGGTTAGAGCGGAAGAAAACCAAGAAAAGAAGGGTTAGACCGGAAGAAAACCAAGAAAAGCAAAGTTTGAGCGGAAGAAAACCAAGAAAAGCCGGTTTAGAGCCGAAAAAAACCAAGAAAAACAGGGTTAGAGCCGAAAAACCAAGAAAAACAGGGTTAGATCCGAAAAAAACCAAGAAAAACAGGGTTAGAGCGGAAGAAAACCAAGAAAAACAGAGTTATACCAGAAGAAAACAAAGAAAAGCTGGGTTAGATCAGAAGAAAACCAAGAAAAACAGGGTTAGGACAATAGAAAAGCAAGAAAAGCCGGGTTAGACTGGAAGAAAACCAAGAAAAACAGAGTTAGAGCAGAAGAAAACCAAGGAAAGCCGGGTTAGAACGGAAGAAAACCAAGAAAAACTGGGTTAGACCGGAAGAAAACCAAGAAAAACAGGGTTAGAGCCGAAGAAAACCAAGAAAAGCCGGATTAGAACGGAAGAAAACCAAGAAAAATGGGGTTAGAGCCGAAGAAAACCAAGAAAAGCAGGGTTAGAGCGCAAGAAAAGCAAGAAAAACAGGGTTAGAGCCGAAAAAAACCAAGAAAAACAGGGTTAGAGACGAAAAAAAGAAGAAAAACAGGGTTAGAGTTGAAAAAAACCAAGAAAAGCCGGGTTAGAACAGAAGAAAACCAAGGAAAACAGGGTTAGAGCCGAAAAAAACCAAGAAAAACAGCGTTAGAGCCGGAAAAAACCAAGAAAAACAGGGTTAGAGCTGAAAAAAACCAAGAAAAGCTGGGTTAGAACGGAAGAAAACCAAGAAAAACAGGGTTAGACCGGAAGAAAACCAAGAAAAGCAGGGTTAGAGCCGAAAGAAACCAAGAAAAGCCGGGTTAGAACGGAAGACAACCAAGAAAAACACGGTTAGAGCCGAAGAGAACCAAGAAAAACTGGGTTAGAGCGGAAGAAAACCATGAAAAACAGGGTTAGAGCCGAAAAAAACAAGAAAAACAGGGTTAGAGCCGAAAAAACCCAAGAAAAACAGGGTTATAGCCGAAAAAAAAACAAGAAAAACAGGGTTAGACCGGAAGAAAACCAAGAAAAGCCGGGTTAGAGCTGAAAAAAACCAAGAAAAGCTGGGTTGGAACGGAAGAAAACCAAGAAAAACAGGGTTAGACCGGAAGAAAACCAAGAAAAGCAGGGTTAGAGCGGAAGAAAACCAAGAAAAGCCGGGTTAGAACGGAAGACAACCAAGAAAAACGGGGTTAGAGACGAAGACAACCAAGAAAAACAGGGTTAGAGCGGATGAAAACCAAGAAAAGCCGGGTTAGAACCAAACAAAACCAAGAAAACCAGGGTTAGAGCCGATAAAAACCAAGAAAACAAGGGTTAGAGTCGAAGAAAACCAAGGAAAACAGGGTTAGAAAGGAAGAAAACCAAAGAAAGCCGGGATAGAACGGAAGAAAACCAAGAAAAACAGGGTTACACCGTAAGAAAACCAAGAAAAACAGGGTTAGAGCATAAGAAAACCAAGAAAAACAGGGTAAGAGCGGAAGAAAATCAAGAAAAACAGGGTTAGAGCTGAATAAAACCAAGAAAAGCCGGCTTAGAACGGAAGAAAACCAAGAAAAACGGGGTTAGAGCCGTAAAAAACCAAGAAAAACAGGGTTAGAGCCAAAAAAAACCAAGAAAAGCTGGGTTAGAATGGAAGAAAACCAAGAAAAACAGGGTTAGACCGGAAGAAAACCAAGAAAAACAGGGTTTGAGCGGAAGAAAACCAAGGAAAGCCGGGTTAGAACGGAAGAAAACCAAGAAAAACAGGGTTACACGGGAAGAAAACCAAGAAAAACAGGGTTAGAGCGGAAGAAATCCAAGAAAAGCCGGATTAGAACGGAAGAAAACCAAGAAAAACAGGGTTAGAGCCAAAAAAAACCAAGAAAAACAGGGTTAGAGCGGAAGAAAAACAAGAAAAGCAGGGTTAGATCCGGAGAAAACCAAGAAAAGCAGAGTTAGAGCGGAAGAAAACCAAGAAAAGCAGGGTTAGACCGGAAGAAAACCAAGAAAAGCAGGGTTGGAGCGGAAGAAAACCAAGAAAAGCCGGTTTAGAGTCGAAAAAAACTAAGAAAAACAGAGTTAGAGCCTAAAAAAAACAAGAAAAACCGGGTTAGATCCGAAAAAAACCAAGAAAAACAGGGTTAGAGCGGAAGAAAACAAGAAAAACAGGGTAACACCGGAAGAAAACCAAGAAAAGCAGGGTTAGAGCGGAAGAAAACCAAGAAAAGCCGGGTGAGAACGGAAGAAAACCAAGAAAAACGGGGTAAGAGCCGAAGAAAACCAAGAAAAACAGGGTTAGAGCCAAAAAAAATCAAGTAAACCAGGGTTAGAGCCGAAAAAAAAAAAGAAAACCAGGGTTAGATCGGAGAAAAACCAAGAAAAACAGGATTAGAAAGGAAGAAAACCAAGAAAAGCCGGGTTAGAACGGAAGAAAACCAAGAAAAACAGAGTTACACCGGAAGAAAACCAAGAAAAGCAGGGTTAGAGCGGAAGAAAACCAAGAAAAACAGGGTTATGACTATAGATAATCAAGGAAAGCCGGGTTAGAGCGGAAGAAAACCAGGAAAAACAGGGTTAGAGCAGAAGAAAACCAAGAAAAGCCGGGTTAGAACGGAAGAAAACCAAGAAAAACTGGGTTAGACCGGAAGAAAACCAAGAAAAACAGGGTTAGAAAGGAAGAAAACCAAGAAAAGCCGGATTAGAACGGAAGATATCCAAGAAAAGCAGGGTTAGATCGGAAGAAAACCAAGAAAAGCAGGGTTAGAGCGGAAGAAAACCAAGAAAAGCCGGGTTAGAGCGGAAGTAAACCAAGAAAAACAGGGTTAGAGCCGAAAAAAACCAAGAAAAAAACCCCTAACCCTAACCCTAACCCTAACCCTAACCCTAACCCTAACCCTAACCCTAACCCTAACCCTAACCCTACTCTAGCCCTAACCCTAACCCTAACCCTAACCCTAACCCTAACCCTAACCCTAACCCTAACCCTAACCCTAACCCTAACCCTAACCCTAACCCTAACCCTAACCCTAACCCTAACCCTAATCCTAACCCTAGCCCTAACCCTAACCCTAACCCTAACCCTAACCCTAACCCTAACCCTAACCCTAACCCTAACCCTAACCCTACCCTAACCCTAACCCTAACCCTAACCCTAACCCTAACCCTAACCCTAACCCTAACCCTAACCCTAACCTTAACCCTAACCCTAACCCTAACCCTAACCCTAACCATAACCCTAACCCTAATCCTAACCCTAACCCTAACCCTAACCCTAACCCTAACCCTAACCCTAACCCTAACCCTAACCCTACCCTAACCCTAACCCTAACCCTAACCCTAACCCTAACCCTAACCCTAACCCTAACCTTAACCCTAACCCTAACCCTAACTCGACCCTAGCCCTAACCCTAACCCTAACCCTAACCCTAACCCTAACCCTAACCCTAACCCTAACCCTAACCCTAACCCTAACCCTAACCCTAACCCTAACCCTAACCCTAACCCTAAACCTAACCCTAACCGTAACCCTAACCCTAACCCTAACCCTACTCTAGCCCTAACCCTAACCCTAAACCTAACCCTAACCCTAACCCCTTTTTTCTACTCTAACCCTGTTTTTCTTGGTTTTCTTCTGTTCTAACCCGGCTTTTCTCGTATTTTTTCGGCTATAACCCTGTTTTTCTTGGGTTTTTTTGGGTTTAACCCTGCTTTCCTTGGTTTTCTCCGGCTCTAACCCTGTTTTTCTTGGTTTTCTTCCGCTCTAACCCTGTTTTTCTTGGTGTTTTTTGGCTCTAACCCTGTTTTTCTTGGTGTTTTTTCGGCTCTAACCCTGTTTTTCTTGGTTTTCTTCCTTTCTAACCCTGTTTTTCTTGGTTTTCTTCGGCTCTAACCCTGGTTTTCTTGGTTTTATTCCACTCTAACCCTGTTTTTCTTGGTTTTCTTCGGCTCTTTCCCTGTTTTTCTTGGTTTTATCTGTTCTAACCCGGCTTTTCTTGGTTTTCTTCCGCTCTAACCCTGTTTTTCTTGGTTTTCTTCCGTTCTAAACTGGCTTTTCTTGGGTTTTTTTGGCTCTAACCCTGTTTTTCTTGGTTTTTTTCGGCTCTAACCCTGATTTTCTAGTTTTTTTTCGGATCTAACCCTGTTTTTCTTGATTTTATTCCGTTCTAACCCTGCTTTTCTTGTTTTTCTTTTGTTCTAACCCGGCTTTTCTTGTTTTTTTTCGGGTCTAAACCTGTATTTCTTGGTTTTCTTCTGCTCTAACCCTGCTTTTTTTGGTTTTTTTTCGGCTCTAACCCTGTTTTTCTTGGTTTTTTTTTTCGCTCTAACCCTGTATTCCTTGGTTTTCTCCGGATCTAACCCTGTTTTTCACTGGAAAACAGGGTTAGAGCCAAAAAAAAACCAAAAAAAAAAAAAAACCAAAAAAAAAAAAAAACCAAGAAAAACAGGGTTAGAGCCGAAAAAAACCAAGAAAAGCCAAGTTAGAACAGAAGAAAACCAAGAAAAACTGGGTTACACCGGAAGAAAACCAAGAAAAGCAGGGTTTGAGCGGAAGAAAACCAAGAAAAGCCAGGTTAGAACGGAAGAAAACCAAGAAAAACGGGGTTAGAGCCGAAGAAAACCAAGAAAAACGGGGTTGGAGCAGAAGAAAACCAAGAAAAACAGGGTTAGAGCCGAAGAAAACCAAGAAAAACAGGGTTAGAGCCAGAAAAAACCAAGAAAACCAGGGTTAGATCCAAAATAAAACAAGAAAACCAGGGTTAGATCAGAAAAAAACCAAGAATAACAGGATTAGAAATGAAGAAAACTAAGAAAAGCCGGGTTAGAACGGAAGAAAACCAAGAAAAACAGAGTTACACCAGAAGAAAACCAAGAAAAGCAGGGTTAGAACGGAATAAAAGCAAGAAAAACAGGGTAAGAACCGAAAAAAACCAATTAAAACAGGGTTAGAGCGGAAGAAAACCAAGAAAAACAAAGCTAGATCCGGAGAAAACCAAGGAAAGCAGGGTTAGAGCTGAAGAAAACCAAGAAAAGCAGGGTTAGAGCCGAAAAAATCCAAGAAAAGCCGGAGTGGAACGGAAGAAAACCAAGAAAAACATGGTTAGAGCCGAAAAAAACCAAGAAAAACAGGGTTAGAGCGGAAGAAAACCAAGAAAAACAGGGCTAGATCCGGAGAAAACCAAGAAAAGCAGGGTTAGAGCGGAAGAAAACTAAGAAAAGCAGAATTAGAGCCGAAAAAAACCAAGAAAAATAGGGTTAGAGCCGAAAAAAAACAAGAAAAGCTGGGTTAGAACGGAAGAAAACAAAGAAAAACAGGGTTAGAGCCGAAGAAAACCAAGAAAAACAGGGTTAGAGCTGAAAAAAACTAAGAAAAACAGGGTTAGAGCGAAAGAAAACCAAGAAAAGCCGGGTTAGGACTCTAGAAAAGCAAGAAAAGCCGGGTTAGAGCGGAAGAAAACCAAGAAAAACAGGGTTACACCGGAAGAAAACCAAGGAAAGCCGGGTTAGAACGGAAGAAAACCAAGAAAAACAGGGTTACACGGGAAGAAAACCAAGAAAAACAGGGTTAGAGCGGAAGAAATCCAAGAAAAGCCGGATTAGAACGGAAGAAAACCAAGAAAAACAGGGTTAGAGCCAAAAAAAACCAAGAAAAACAGGGTTAGAGCGGAAGAAAAACAAGAAAAGCAGGGTTAGATCCGGAGAAAACCAAGAAAAGCAGAGTTAGAGCGGAAGAAAACCAAGAAAAGCAGGGTTAGACCGGAAGAAAACCAAGAAAAGCAGGGTTGGAGTGGAAGAAAACCAAGAAAAGCCGGTTTAGAGTCGAAAAAAACTAAGAAAAACAGAGTTAGAGCCTAAAAAAAACAAGAAAAACCGGGTTAGATCCGAAAAAAACCAAGAAAAACAGGGTTAGAGCGGAAGAAAACAAGAAAAACTGGGTAACACCGGAAGAAAACCAAGAAAAGCAGGGTTAGAGCGGAAGAAAACCAAGAAAAGCCGGGTGAGAACGGAAGAAAACCAAGAAAAACGGGGTAAGAGCCGAAGAAAACCAAGAAAAACAGGGTTAGAGCCAAAAAAAATCAAGTAAACCAGGGTTAGAGCCGAAAAAAAAAAAGAAAACCAGGGTTAGATCGGAGAAAAACCAAGAAAAACAGGATTAGAAAGGAAGAAAACCAAGAAAAGCCGGGTTAGAACGGAAGAAAACCAAGAAAAACAGAGTTACACCGGAAGAAAACCAAGAAAAGCAGGGTTAGAGCAGAAGAAAACCAAGAAAAACAGGGTTATGACTATAGATAATCAAGGAAAGCCGGGTTAGAGCGGAAGAAAACCAGGAAAAACAGGGTTAGAGCAGAAGAAAACCAAGAAAAGCCGGGTTAGAACGGAAGAAAACCAAGAAAAACTGGGTTAGACCGGAAGAAAACCAAGAAAAACAGGGTTAGAAAGGAAGAAAAGCAAGAAAAGCCGGATTAGAACGGAAGATATCCAAGAAAAGCAGGGTTAGATCGGAAGAAAACCAAGAAAAGCAGGGTTAGAGCGGAAGAAAACCAAGAAAAGCCGGGTTAGAGCGGAAGTAAACCAAGAAAAACAGGGTTAGAGCCGAAAAAAACCAAGAAAAAAACCCCTAACCCTAACCCTAACCCTAACCCTAACCCTAACCCTAACCCTAACCCTAACCCTACTCTAGCCCTAACCCTAACCCTAACCCTAACCCTAACCCTAACCCTAACCCTAACCCTAACCCTAACCCTAACCCTAACCCTAACCCTAACCCTAACCCTAACCCTAACCCTAATCCTAACCCTAACCCTAACCCTAACCCTAACCCTAACCCTTACCCTAACCCTAACCCTAACCCTAACCCTAACCCTAACCCTACCCTAACCCTAACCCTAACCCTAACCCTAACCCTAACCCTAACCCTAACCCTAACCCTAACCCTAACCCTAACCTTAACCCTAACCCTAACCCTAACCCTAACCCTAACCATAACCCTAACCCTAATCCTAACCCTAACCCTAACCCTAACCCTAACCCTAACCCTAACCCTAACCCTAACCCTAACCCTAACCCTAACCCTACCCTAACCCTAACCCTAACCCTAACCCTAACCCTAACCCTAACCCTAACCCTAACCCTAACCTTAACCCTAACCCTAACCCTAACTCGACCCTAGCCCTAACCCTAACCCTAACCCTAACCCTAACCCTAACCCTAACCCTAACCCTAACCCTAACCCTAACCCTAACCCTAACCCTAACCCTAACCCTAACCCTAACCCTAACCCTAACCCTAACCCTAACCCTAAACCTAACCCTAACCGTAACCCTAACCCTAACCCTAACCCTAACCCTAACCCTACTCTAGCCCTAACCCTAACCCTAAACCTAACCCTAACCCTAACCCCTTTTTTCTACTCTAACCCTGTTTTTCTTGGTTTTCTTCTGTTCTAACCCGGCTTTTCTCGTATTTTTTCGGCTATAACCCTGTTTTTCTTGGGTTTTTTTGGGTTTAACCCTGCTTTCCTTGGTTTTCTCCGGCTCTAACCCTGTTTTTCTTGGTTTTCTTCCGCTCTAACCCTGTTTTTCTTGGTGTTTTTTGGCTCTAACCCTGTTTTTCTTGGTGTTTTTTCGGCTCTAACCCTGTTTTTCTTGGTTTTCTTCCGCTCTAACCCTGTTTTTCTTGTTTTTTTTCGGCTCTAACCCTGTTTTTCTTGGTTTTCTTCCTTTCTAACCCTGTTTTTCTTGGTTTTCTTCGGCTCTAACCCTGGTTTTCTTGGTTTTATTCCACTCTAACCCTGTTTTTCTTGGTTTTCTTCGGCTCTTTCCCTGTTTTTCTTGGTTTTATCTGTTCTAACCCGGCTTTTCTTGGTTTTCTTCCGCTCTAACCCTGTTTTTCTTGGTTTTCTTCCGTTCTAAACTGGCTTTTCTTGGGTTTTTTTGGCTCTAACCCTGTTTTTCTTGGTTTTTTTCGGCTCTAACCCTGATTTTCTAGTTTTTTTTCGGATCTAACCCTGTTTTTCTTGATTTTATTCCGTTCTAACCCTGCTTTTCTTGTTTTTCTTTTGTTCTAACCCGGCTTTTCTTGTTTTTTTTCGGGTCTAAACCTGTATTTCTTGGTTTTCTTCTGCTCTAACCCTGCTTTTTTTGGTTTTTTTTCGGCTCTAACCCTGTTTTTCTTGGTTTTTTTTTTCGCTCTAACCCTGTATTCCTTGGTTTTCTCCGGATCTAACCCTGTTTTTCACTGGAAAACAGGGTTAGAGCCAAAAAAAAACCAAAAAAAAAAAAAACCAAAAAAAAATAAAAACCAAGAAAAACAGGGTTAGAGCCGAAAAAAACCAAGAAAAGCCAAGTTAGAACAGAAGAAAACCAAGAAAAACTGGGTTACACCGGAAGAAAACCAAGAAAAGCAGGGTTTGAGCGGAAGAAAACCAAGAAAAGCCAGATTAGAACGGAAGAAAACCAAGAAAAACGGGGTTAGAGCCGAAGAAAACCAAGAAAAACGGGGTTGGAGCAGAAGAAAACCAAGAAAAAAAGGGTTAGAGCCGAAGAAAACCAAGAAAAACAGGGTTAGAGCCAGAAAAAACCAAGAAAACCAGGGTTAGATCCAAAATAAAACAAGAAAACCAGGGTTAGATCAGAAAAAAACCAAGAATAACAGGATTAGAAATGAAGAAAACTAAGAAAAGCCGGGTTAGAACGGAAGAAAACCAAGAAAAACAGAGTTACACCAGAAGAAAACCAAGAAAAGCAGGGTTAGAACGGAATAAAAGCAAGAAAAACAGGGTAAGAACCGAAAAAAACCAATTAAAACAGGGTTAGAGCGGAAGAAAACCAAGAAAAACAAAGCTAGATCCGGAGAAAACCAAGGAAAGCAGGGTTAGAGCTGAAGAAAACCAAGAAAAGCAGGGTTAGAGCCGAAAAAATCCAAGAAAAGCCGGAGTGGAACGGAAGAAAACCAAGAAAAACATGGTTAGAGCCGAAAAAAACCAAGAAAAACAGGGTTAGAGCGGAAGAAAACCAAGAAAAACAGGGCTAGATCCGGAGAAAACCAAGGAAAGCAGGGTTAGAGCGGAAGAAAACTAAGAAAAGCAGAATTAGAGCCGAAAAAAACCAAGAAAAACAGGGTTAGAGCCGAAAAAAAACAAGAAAAGCTGGGTTAGAACGGAAGAAAACAAAGAAAAACAGGGTTAGAGCCGAAGAAAACCAAGAAAAACAGGGTTAGAGCTGAAAAAAACTAAGAAAAACAGGGTTAGAGCGAAAGAAAACCAAGAAAAGCCGGGTTAGGACTCTAGAAAAGCAAGAAAAGCCGGGTTAGAGCGGAAGAAAACCAAGAAAAACAGGGTTACACCGGAAGAAAACCAAGGAAAGCCGGATTAGAACGGAAGAAAACCAAGAAAAAACGGGGTTACAGCCGAAGAAAACCAAGAAAAACAGGGTTAGAGCAGAAGAAAAGCAAGAAAAACAGGGTTAGAGCCGAAAAAAACCAAGAAAAACAGGGTTAGAGCCGCAAAAAAACAAGAAAAACAGGGTTAGATCAGACGAAAACCAAGAAAAGCAGGGTTAGAGCGAAAGAAAACCAAGAAAAGCCGAGTTAGAAGAGAAGAAAACCAAGAAAAACAGGGTTAGAGCTGAAAAAAACCAAGAAAAACAGGGTTAGAGCCGGAAAACACCAAGAAAAACAGGGTTAGAGCCAAAGAAAACCAAGAAAAGCCGGGTTGGAACGGAAGAAAACCAAGAAAAACAGGGTCAGACCGGAAGAAACCCAAGAAAAGCAGGGTTAGAGCCGAAAGAAACCAAGAAAAGCCGGGTTAGAACGGAAGAAAACCAAGAGAAACAGGGTTAGAGCCGAAGAGAACCAAGAAAAAAAGGGTTAGAGCGAAAGAAAACCAAGAAAAACAGGGTTAGAGCCGAAAAAAACCAAGAAAAACAGGGTTAGAGCCGAAGAAAACCAAGAAAAACAGTGTTAGAGCGGAAGAAAACCAAGAAAAACAGGGCTAGATCCGGAGAAAACCAAGGAAAGCAGGGTTAGAGCGGAAGAAAACCAAGAAAAACATGGTTAGAGCCGAAAAAAACCAAGAAAAACAGGGTTAGACCGGAAGAAAACCAAGAAAAGCCAGGTTAGAACAGAAGAAAACCAAGAAAAACAGGGTTAGAGCGGAAGAAAACCAAGAAAAGCCGGGTTAGAACGGAAGAAAACCAAGAAAAACAGGGTTAGAGACGAAGAAAACCAAGAAAAACAGGGTTAGAGCCGAAGAAAACCAAGAAAAGCTGGGTTAGAACCAAAAAAAACCAAGAAAAACAGTGTTAGAGCCGATAAAAACCAAGAAAACCAGGGTTTGAGTCGAAGAAAACCAAGGAAAACAGGGTTACAAAGGAAGAAAACCAAGGAAAGCCGGGTTAGAACGGAAGAAAACCAAGAAAAACAGGGTTACACCGGAAGAAAACCAAGAAAAACAGGGTTAGAGCGGAAGAAAACCAAGAGAAGCCGGATTAGAACGGAAGAAAACCAAGAAAAACAGGGTTAGAGCCGAAAAAAACCAAGAAAAACAGGGTCAGAGCGGAAGAAAACCAAGAAAAAGAGGGTTAGATCCGGAGAAAACCAAGGAAAGCAGGGTTACAGCGGATGAAAACCAAGAAAAGAAGGGTTAGACCGGAAGAAAACCAAGAAAAGCAAAGTTTGAGCGGAAGAAAACCAAGAAAAGCCGGTTTAGAGCCGAAAAAAACCAAGAAAAACAGGGTTAGAGCCGAAAAACCAAGAAAAACAGGGTTAGAGCGGAAGAAAACCAAGAAAAACAGAGTTAGACCGGAAGAAAACCAAGAAAAACAGGGTTTGAGCGGAAGAAAACCAAGGAAAGCCGGGTTAGAACGGAAGAAAACCAAGAAAAACAGGGTTACACGGGAAGAAAACCAAGAAAAACAGGGTTAGAGCGGAAGAAATCCAAGAAAAGCCGGATTAGAACGGAAGAAAACCAAGAAAAACAGGGTTAGATCCGGAGAAAACCAAGAAAAGCAGAGTTAGAGCGGAAGAAAACCAAGAAAAGCAGGGTTAGACCGGAAGAAAACCAAGAAAAGCAGGGTTGGAGCGGAAGAAAACCAAGAAAAGCCGGTTTAGAGTCGGAAAAAACTAAGAAAAACAGAGTTAGAGCCTAAAAAAAACAAGAAAAACCGGGTTAGATCCGAAAAAAAACAAGAAAAACAGGGTTAGAGCGGAAGAAAACAAGAAAAACAGGGTTACACCGGAAGAAAACCAAGAAAAGCAGGGTTAGAGCGGAAGAAAACCAAGAAAAACGGGGTAAGAGCCGAAGAAAACCAAGAAAAACAGGGTTAGAGCCAAAAAAAATCAAGTAAACCAGGGTTAGAGCCGAAAAAAAAAAAGAAAACCAGGGTTAGATCGGAGAAAAACCAAGAAAAACAGGATTAGAAAGGAAGAAAACCAAGAAAAGCCGGGTTAGAACGGAAGAAAACCAAGAAAAACAGAGTTACACCGGAAGAAAACCAAGAAAAGCAGGGTTAGAGCGGAAGAAAACCAAGAAAAACAGGGTTATGACTATAATCAAGGAAAGCCGGGTTAGAGCGGAAGAAAACCAAGAAAAACAGGGTTAGAGCAGAAGAAAACCAAGAAAAGCCGGGATAGAACGGAAGAAAACCAAGAAAAACTGGGTTAGACCGGAAGAAAACCAAGAAAAACAGGGTTAGAAAGGAAGAAAACCAAGAAAAGCCGGATTAGAACGGAAGATATCCAAGAAAAGCAGGGTTAGATCGGAAGAAAACCAAGAAAAGCAGGGTTAGAGCGGAAGAAAACCAAGAAAAGCCGGGTTAGAGCGGAAGTAAACCAAGAAAAACAGGGTTAGAGCCGAAAAAACCCAAGAAAAAAACCACTAACCCTAACCCTAACCCTAACCCTAACCCTACTCTAGCCCTAACCCTAACCCTAACCCTAACCCTAACCCTAACCCTAACCCTAACCCTAACCCTAACCCTAATCCTAACCCTAACCCTAACCCTAACCCTAACCCTAACCCTAACCCTAACCCTAACCCTAACCCTAACCCTACCCTAACCCTAACCCTAACCCTAACCCTAACCCTAACCCTAACCCTAACCTTAACCCTAACCCTAACCTTAACCCTAATCCTAACCCTAACTCGACCCTAGCCCTAACCCTAACCCTAACCCTAACCCTAACCCTAACCCTAACCGTAACCCTAACCCTAACCCTAACCCTAACCCTAACCCTAACCCTAACCCTAACCCTAACCCTAACCCTAACCCTAACCCTAACCCTAACCCTAACCCTAACCCTAACCCTACTCTAGCCCTAACCCTAACCCTAACCCTAACCCTAACCCTAACCCTAACCCTAACCCTAACCCTAACCCTAACCCTAACCCTAACCCTAACCCTAACCCTAACCCTAACCCTAACCCTACTCTAGCCCTAACACTAACCCTAACCCTAACCCTAACCCTAACCCTAACCCTAACCCTAACCCTAAACCTAACCCTAAACCTAACCCTAACCCTAACACCTTTTTTCTACTCTAACCCTGTTTTTCTTGGTTTTCTTCTGTTCTAACCCGGCTTTTCTCGTATTTTTTCGGCTATAACCCTGTTTTTCTTGGTTTTTTTTGGGTTTAACCCTGCTTTCCTTGGTTTTCTCCGGCTCTAACCCTGTTTTTCTTGGTTTTCTTCCGCTCTAACCCTGTTTTTCTTGGTGTTTTTTGGCTCTAACCCTGTTTTTCTTGGTGTTTTTTCGGCTCTAACCCTGTTTTTCTTGGTTTTCTTCCGCTCTAACCCTGTTTTTCTTGTTTTTTTTCGGCTCTAACCCTGTTTTTCTTGGTTTTCTTCCTTTCTAACCCTGTTTTTCTTGGTTTTCTTCGGCTCTAACCCTGGTTTTCTTGGTTTTATTCCGCTCTAACCCTGTTTTTCTTGGTTTTCTTCGGCTCTTTCCCTGTTTTTCTTGGTTTTATCTGTTCTAACCCGGCTTTTCTTGGTTTTCTTCCGCTCTAACCCTGTTTTTCTTGGTTTTCTTCCGTTCTAAACCGGCTTTTCTTGGTTTTTTTTGGCTCTAACCCTGTTTTTCTTGGTTTTATCGGCTCTAACCCTGATTTTCTAGTTTTTTTTCGGATCTAACCCTGTTTTTCTTGGTTTTCTTCCGCTCTAACCCTGCTTTTCTTGGTTTTCTTCCGCTCTAACCCCGTTTTTCTTGGTTTTTTTTCGGGTCTAAACCTGCTTTTCTTGATTTTATTCCGTTCTAACCCTGCTTTTCTTGGTTTTCTTCCGTTCTAACCCGGCTTTTCTTGGTTTTTTTCGGGTCTAAACCTGTATTTCTTGGTTTTCTTCTGCTCTAACCCTGCTTTTTTTGGTTTTTTTTCGGCTCTAACCCTGTTTTTCTTGGTTTTTTTTTTCGCTCTAACCCTGTATTCCTTGGTTTTCTCCGGATCTAACCCTGTATTTCTCTAGAAAACAGGGTTAGAGCCAAAAAAAAACCAAAAAAAAAAAAAACCAAAAAAAAAAAAAACCAAGAAAAACAGGGTTAGAGCCGAAAAAAACCAAGAAAAGCCAAGTTAGAACAGAAGAAAACCAAGAAAAACTGGGTTACACCGGAAGAAAACCAAGAAAAGCAGGGTTTGAGCGGAAGAAAACCAAGAAAAGCCGGGTTAGAACGGAAGAAAACCAAGAAAAACGGGGTTAGAGCCGAAGAAAACCAAGAAAAACGGGGTTGGAGCAGAAGAAAACCAAGAAAAACAGGGTTAGAGCCGAAGAAAACCAAGAAAAACAGGGTTAGAGCCAGAGAAAACCAAGAAAACCGGGGTTAGATCCAAAATAAAACAAGAAAACCAGAGTTAGATCAGAAAAAAACCAAGAATAACAGGATTAGAAATGAAGAAAACTAAGAAAAACAAAGTTAGAACGGAAGAAAACCAAGAAAAACAGAGTTACACCAGAAGAAAACCAAAAAAGGCAGGGTTAGAACGGAATAAAAGCAAGAAAAACAGGGTAAGAACCGAAAAAAACCAATTAAAACAGGGTTAGAGCGGAAGAAAACCAAGAAAAACAAAGCTAGATCCGGAGAAAACCAAGGAAAGCAGGGTTAGAGCTGAAGAAAACCAAGAAAAGCAGGGTTAGAGCCGAAAAAATCCAAGAAAAGCCGGAGTGGAACGGAAGAAAACCAAGAAAAACATGGTTAGAGCCGAAAAAAACCAAGAAAAACAGGGTTAGAGCGGAAGAAAACCAAGAAAAACAGGGCTAGATCCGGAGAAAACCAAGGAAAGCAGGGTTAGAGCGGAAGAAAACTAAGAAAAGCAGAATTAGAGCCGAAAAAAACCAAGAAAAACAGGGTTAGAGCCGAAAAAAAACAAGAAAAGCTGGGTTAGAACGGAAGAAAACAAAGAAAAACAGGGTTAGAGCCGAAGAAAACCAAGAAAAACAGGGTTAGAGCTGAAAAAAACTAAGAAAAACAGGGTTAGAGCGAAAGAAAACCAAGAAAAGCCGGGTTAGGACTATAGAAAAGCAAGAAAAGCCGGGTTAGAGCGGAAGAAAACCAAGAAAAACAGGGTTACACTGGAAGAAAACCAAGGAAAGCCGGATTAGAACGGAAGAAAACCAAGAAAAAACGGGGTTACAGCCGAAGAAAACCAAGAAAAACAGGGTTAGAGCAGAAGAAAAGCAAGAAAAACAGGGTTTGAGCCGAAAAAAACCAAGAAAAACAGGGTTAGAGCCGCAAAAAAACAAGAAAAACAGGGTTAGATCAGACGAAAACCAAGAAAAGCAGGGTTAGAGCGAAAGAAAACCAAGAAAAGCCGGGTTAGAAGAGAAGAAAACCAAGAAAAACAGGGTTAGAGCTGAAAAAAACCAAGAAAAACAGGGTTAGAGCCGGAAAACACCAAGAAAAACAGGGTTAGAGCCAAAGAAAACCAAGAAAAGCCGGGTTGGAACGGAAGAAAACCAAGAAAAACAGGGTCAGACCGGAAGAAACCCAAGAAAAGCAGGGTTAGAGCCGAAAGAAACCAAGAAAAGCCGGGTTAGAACGGAAGAAAACCAAGAGAAACAGGGTTAGGGCCGAAGAGAACCAAGAAAAAAAGGGTTAGAGCGGAAGAAAACCAAGAAAAACAGGGTTAGAGCCGAAAAAAACCAAGAAAAACAGGGTTAGAGCCGAAGAAAACCAAAAAAAACAGTGTTAGAGCGGAAGAAAACCAAGAAAAAAAGGGCTAGATCCGGAGAAAACCAAGGAAAGCAGGGTTAGAGCGGAAGAAAACCAAGAAAAACATGGTTAGAGCCGAAAAAAACCAAGAAAAACAGGGTTAGACCGGAAGAAAACCAAGAAAAGCCAGGTTAGAACAGAAGAAAACCAAGAAAAACAGGGTTAGAGCGGAAGAAAACCAAGAAAAGCCGGGTTAGAACGGAAGAAAACCAAGAAAAACAGGGTTAGAGACGAAGAAAACCAAGAAAAACAGGGTTAGAGCCGAAGAAAACCAAGAAAAGCCGGGTTAGAACCAAAAAAAACCAAGAAAAACAGGGTTAGAGCCGATAAAAACCAAGAAAACCAGGGTTTGAGTCGAAGAAAACCAAGGAAAACAGGGTTACAAAGGAAGAAAACCAAGGAAAGCCGGGTTAGAACGGAAGAAAACCAAGAAAAACAGGGTTACACCGGAAGAAAACCAAGAAAAACAGGGTTAGAGCGGAAGAAAACCAAGAGAAGCCGGATTAGACCGGAAGAAAACCAAGAAAAACAAAGTTAGAGCCGAAAAAAACCAAGAAAAACAGGGTCAGAGCGGAAGAAAACCAAGAAAAACAGGGTTAGATCCGGAGAAAACCAAGGAAAGCAGGGTTACAGCGGAAGAAAACCAAGAAAAGAAGGGTTAGACCGGAAGAAAACCAAGAAAAGCAAAGTTTGAGCGGAAGAAAACCAAGAAAAGCCGGTTTAGAGCCGAAAAAAACCAAGAAAAACAGGGTTAGAGCCGAAAAACCAAGAAAAACAGGGTTAGATCCGAAAAATCCAAGAAAAACAGGGTTAGAGCGGAAGAAAACCAAGAAAAACAGAGTTATACCGGAAGAAAACAAAGAAAAGCAGGGTTAGAGCAGAAGAAAACCAAGAAAAACAGGGTTAGGACAATAGAAAATCAAGAAAAGCCGGGTTAGACCGGAAGAAAACCAAGAAAAACAGAATTAGAGCAGAAGAAAACCAAGGAAAGCCAGGTTAGAACGGAAGAAAACCAAGAAAAACTGGGTTAGACCGGAAGAAAACCAAGAAAAACAGGGTTAGAGCCGGAGAAAACCAAGAAAAGCAGGGTTAGAACGGAAGAAAACCAAGAAAAACGGGGTTAGAGCCGAAGAAAACCAAGAAAAGCAGGGTTAGAGCGCAAGAAAAGCAAGAAAAACAGGGTTAGAGCCGAAAAAAACCAAGAAAAACAGGGTTAGAGCCGAAAAAAACCAAGAAAAACAGGGTTAGAGTTGAAAAAAACCAAGAAAAGCCGGGTTAGAACAGAAGAAAACCAAGGAAAACAGGGTTAGAGCCGAAAAAAACCAAGAAAAACAGGGTTAGAGCCGGAAAAAAACAAGAAAAACAGGGTTAGAGCTGAAAAAAACCAAGAAAAGCTGGGTTAGAACAAAAGAAAACCAAGAAAAACAGGGTTAGACCGGAAGAAAACCAAGAAAAGCAGGGTTAGAGCCGAAAGAAACCAAGAAAAGCCGGGTTAGAACGGAAGACAACCAAGAAAAACACGGTTAGAGCCGAAGAGAACCAAGAAAAACTGGGTTAGAGCGGAAGAAAACCATGAAAAACAGGGTTAGAGCCGAAAAAACCAAGAAAAACAGGGTTAGAGCCGAAAAAACCCAAGAAAAACAGAGTTATAGCCGAAAAAAACCAAGAAAAACAGGGTTAGACCGGAAGAAAACCAAGAAAAGCCGGGTTAGAGCTGAAAAAAACCAAGAAAAGCTGGGTTGGAACGGAAGAAAACCAAGAAAAACAGGGTTAGACCGGAAGAAAACCAAGAAAAGCAGGGTTAGAGCCGAAAGAAACCAAGAAAAGCCGGGTTAGAACGGAAGACAACCAAGAAAAACACGGTTAGAGCCGAAGAGAACCAAGAAAAACAGGGTTAGAGCGGAAGAAAACCATGAAAAACAGGGTTAGAGCCGAAAAAAACCAAGAAAAACAGGGTTAGAGCCGAAAAAACCCAAGAAAAACAGGGTTATAGCCGAAAAAAAACCAAGAAAAACAGGGTTAGACCGGAAGAAAACCAAGCAAAACAGGGTTAGAGCCGAAAAAAACCAAGATTAACAGAATTAGACCGGAAGAAAACCAAGAAAAGCCGGGTTAGAACGGAAGAAAACCAAGAAAAGCAGGGTTAGAGAGGAAGAAAACCAAGAAAAGCCGTATTAGAACGGAAGAAAACCAAGAAAAACGGGGTTAGAGACGAAGACAACCAAGAAAAACAGGGTTAGAGCGGATGAAAACCAAGAAAAGCCGGGTTAGAACCAAACAAAACCAAGAAAACCAGGGTTAGAGCCGATAAAAACCAAGAAAACAAGGGTTAGAGTCGAAGAAAACCAAGGAAAACAGGGTTAGAAAGGAAGAAAACCAACGAAAGCCGGGATAGAACGGAAGAAAACCAAGAAAAACAGGGTTACACCGTATGAAAACCAAGAAAAACAGGGTTAGAGCGTAAGAAAACCAAGAAAAGCCGAATTAGAACGGAAGAAAACCAAGAAAAACAGGGTTAGAGCCGAAAAAAACCAAGAAAAACAGGGTAAGAGCGGAAGAAAATCAAGAAAAACAGGGTTAGAGCTGAATAAAACCAAGAAAAGCCGGCTTAGAACGGAAGAAAACCAAGAAAAACGGGGTTAGAGCCGTAAAAAACCAAGAAAAACAGGGTTAGAGCCAAAAAAAACCAAGAAAAGCTGGGTTAGAATGGAAGAAAACCAAGAAAAACAGGGTTAGACCGGAAGAAAACCAAGAAAAACAGGGTTTGAGCAGAAGAAAACCAAGGAAAGCCGGGTTAGAACGGAAGAAAACCAAGAAAAACTGGGTTACACGGGAAGAAAACCAAGAAAAACAGGGTTAGAGCAAAAGAAATCCAAGAAAAGCCGGATTAGAACGGAAGAAAACCAAGAAAAACTGGGTTAGAGCCGAAAAAAACCAAGAAAAACAGGGTTAGAGCGGAAGAAAACCAAGAAAAGCAGGGTTAGATCCGGAGAAAACCAAGAAAAGCAGAGTTAGAGCGGAAGAAAACCAAGAAAAGCAGGGTTAGACCGGAAGAAAACCAAGAAAAGCAGGGTTGGAGCGGAAGAAAACCAAGAAAAGCCGGTTTAGAGTCGGAAAAAACTAAGAAAAACAGAGTTAGAGCCTAAAAAAAACAAGAAAAACCGGGTTAGATCCGAAAAAAAAACAAGAAAAACAGGGTTAGAGCGGAAGAAAACAAGAAAAACAGGGTAACACCGGAAGAAAACCAAGAAAAGCAGGGTTAGAGCGGAAGAAAACCAAGAAAAGCCGGGTGAGAACGGAAGAAAACCAAGAAAAACGGGGTTAGAGCCGAAGAAAACCAAGAAAAACAGGGTTAGAGCCAAAAAAAATCAAGTAAACCAGGGTTAGAGCCGAAAAAAAAAAAGAAAACCAGGGTTAGATCGGAGAAAAACCAAGAAAAACAGGATTAGAAAGGAAGAAAACCAAGAAAAGCCGGGTTAGAACGGAAGAAAACCAAGAAAAACAGAGTTACACCGGAAGAAAACCAAGAAAAGCAGGGTTAGAGCGGAAGAAAACCAAGAAAAACAGGGTTATGACTATAGATAATCAAGGAAAGCCGGGTTAGAGCGGAAGAAAACCAAGAAAAAAAGGGTTAGAGCAGAAGAAAACCAAGAAAAGCCGGGTTAGAACGGAAGAAAACCAAGAAAAACTGGGTTAGACCGGAAGAAAACCAAGAAAAACAGGGTTAGAAAGGAAGAAAACCAAGAAAAGCCGGATTAGAACGGAAGATATCCAAGAAAAGCAGGGTTAGATCGGAAGAAAACCAAGAAAAGCAGGGTTAGAGCGGAAGAAAACCAAGAAAAACAGGGATAGAGCCGAAAAAAACCAAGAAAAACAGGGTTAGAGCCAAAAAAAACCAAGAAAAACAGGGTTAGAGTTGAAAAAAACCAAGAGAAGCCGGGTTAGAACAGAAGAAAACCAAGAAAAACAGGGTTAGAGCCGAAAAAAACCAAGAAAAGCCGTGTTAGAACGGAAGAAAACCAAGAAAAACAGGGTTAGAGCCGAAAAAAAACAAGAAAAGCCGGGTTAGAACGGAAGAAAACCAAGAAAAACAGGGTTACACCGGAAGAAAACCAAGAAAAACAGGGTTAGAGCGGAAGAAATCCAAGAAAAGCCGGATTAGAACGGAAGAAAACCAAGAAAAACAGGGTTAGAGCCGAAAAAAACCAAGAAAAACAGGGTTAGAGCGGAAGAAAAACAAGAAAAACAGGGTTAGATCCGGAGAAAACCAAGGAAAGCAGGGTTAGAGAGGAAGAAAACCAAGAAAAGCAGGGTTAGACCGGAAGAAAACCAAGAAAAGCAGGGTTAGAGCGGAAGAAAACCAAGAAAAGCCGGTTTGGAGCCGAAAAAAACTAAGAAAAACAGAGTTAGAGCCGAAAAAAAACAAGAAAAACAGGGTTAGATCCGAAAAAAACCAAGAAAAACAGGGTTAGAGCGGAAGAAAACCAAGAAAAACAGGGTAACACCGGAAGAAAACCAAGAAAAGCAGGGTTAGAGCGGAAGAAAACCAAGAAAAGCCGGGTTAGAACGGAAGAAAACCAAGAAAAACGGGGTTAGAGCCGAAGAAAACCAAGAAAAACAGGGTTAGAGCCAAAAAAAATCAAGAAAACCAGGGTTAGAGCCGAAAAAAAAAAAGAAAACCAGGGTTAGATCGGAGAAAAACCAAGAAAAACAGGATTAGAAAGGAAGAAAACCAAGAAAAGCCGGGTTAGAAGGGAAGAAAACCAAGAAAAACAGAGTTACACCGGAAGAAAACCAAGAAAAGCAGGGTTAGAGCGGAAGAAAACCAAGAAAACAGGGTTAGGACTATAGAAAATCAAGAAAAGCCGGGTTAGAGCGGAAGAAAACCAAGAAAAACAGGGTTAGAGCAGAAGAAAACCAAGAAAAGCCGTGTTAGAACGGAAGAAAACCAAGAAAAACGGGGTTAGACCGGAAGAAAACCAAGAAAAACAGGGTTAGAAAGGAAGAAAACCAAGAAAAGCCGGATTAGAACGGAAGAAAACCAAGAAAAACGGGGTTAGAGCCGATGAAAACCAAGAAAAGCAGGGTTAGAGCGGAAGAAAACCAAGAAAAACAGGGTTAGAGCCGAAAAAAACCACGAAAAACAGGGTTAGATCGGAAGAAAACCAAGAAAAGCAGGGTTAGAGCAGAAGAAAACCAAGAAAAACAGGGATAGAGCCGAAGAAAACCAAGAAAAACAGGGTTAGAGCCGAAAAAAACCAAGAAAAACAGGGTTAGAGTTGAAAAAAACCAAGAGAAGCCGGGTTAGAACAGAAGAAAACCAAGAAAAACAAAGTTAGAGCCGAAAAAAAACCAAGAAAAACAGGGTTAGAGCCGGAAAACACCAAGAAAAACAGGGTTAGAGCCGAAAAAAACCAAGAAAAGCTGGGTTAGAACGGAAGAAAACCAAGAAAAACAGGGTTGGAGCAGAAGAAAACCAAGAAAAGCAGGGTTAGAGCCGAAAGAAACCAAGAAAAGCCGGGTTAGAACGGAAGACAACCAAGAAAAACACGGTTAGAGCCGAAGAGAACCAAGAAAAACAGGGTTAGAGCGGAAGAAAACCATGAAAAACAGGGTTAGACTCCAAGAAAACCAAGAAAAACAGGGTTATAGCCGAAAAAAAACAAATAAAGCCGGGTTAGAACGGAAGAAAACCAAAAAAAACAGGGTTAGAGCCGAAAAAAACCAAGAAAAGCCGGGTTAGAACGGAAGAAAACCAAAAAAACAGGGTTAGAGCCGAAAAAAACAAAGAATAACAGGGTTAGACCGGAAGAAAACCAAGAAAAACAGGGTTAGAACGGAAGAAAACCAAGAAAAACAGGGTTAGAGCGGAAGAAAACCAAGAAAAACAGGGATAGAGCCGAAAAAAAACCAAATAAAACAGGGTTAGAGCCGAAAAAAACCAAGAAAAACAGGGTTAGAGCCGAAAAAAACCAAGAGAAGCCGGGTTAGAACAGAAGAAAACCAAGAAAAACAGGGTTAGAGCCGAAAAAAAACCAAGAAAAACAGGGTTAGAGCCGGAAAACACCAAGAAAAACAGGGTTAGAGCCGAAAAAAACCAAGAAAAGCTGGGTTAGAACGGAAGAAAACCAAGAAAAACAGGGTTGGAGCAGAAGAAAACCAAGAAAAGCAGGGTTAGATCGAAAGAAACCAAGAAAAGCCGGGTTAGAACGGAAGACAACCAAGAAAAACACGGTTAGAGCCGAAGAGAACCAAGAAAAACAGGGTTAGAGCGGAAGAAAACCATGAAAAACAGGGTTAGAGTCGAAGAAAACCAAGAAAAACAGGGTTATAGCCGAAAAAAAACAAGAAAAGCCGGGTTAGAACGGAAGAAAACCAAGAAAAACAGGGTTAGAGCCGAAAAAAAACAAGAAAAGCCGGGTTAGAACGGAAGAAAACCAAGAAAAACAGGGTTAGAGCCGAAAAAAACCAAGAAAAACTGGGTTAGACCGGAAGAAAACCAAGAAAAAATGGGTTAGAACGGAAGAAAACCAAGAAAAACAGGGTTAGAGCGGAAGAAAACCAAGAAAAGCCGGGTTAGAACCAAATAAAACCAAGAAAAACAGGGTTAGAGCCGATAAAAACCAAGAAAACAAGGGTTAGAGTCGAAGAAAACCAAGGAAAACAGGTTTAGAAAGGAAGAAAACTAAGGAAAGCCGGGTTAGAACGGAAGAAAACCAAGAAAAACTGGGTTACACTTGAAGAAAACCAAGAAAAACAGGGTTAGAGCGTAAGAAAACCAAGTAAAGCCGGATTAGAACGGAAGAAAACCAAAAAAAACAGGGTTAGAGCCGAAAAAAACCAAGAAAAACAGGGTTAGAGCGTAAGAAAACCAAGAAAAACAGGGTTAGATCCGGAGAAAACCAAGAAAAACAGGGTTAGAGCCGAAAAAAAAACAAGAAAAGCTGGGTTAGAATTGAAGAAAACCAAGAAAAACAGGGTTAGAACGGAAGAAAACAAAGAAAAGCAGGGTTAGAGCGGAAGAATACCAAGAAAAGCCGGTTTAGAGCCGAAAAAAACCAAGAAAAACAGGGTTAGAGCGGAAGAAAACCAAGAAAAGAAGGGTTAGAGCCGAAAAAAAGCAAGAAAAACTGGGTTAGAGCCGAAAAAAAACAAGAAAAGCTGGGTTAGAACGGAAGAAAACCAAGAAAAACAGGGTTAGAGCCGAAAAAAACAAAGAAAAACAGGGTTAGAGCCGAAGATAACCAAGAAAAACAGGGTTAGAGCCGAAAAAAACCAAGAAAAACAGGGTTAGAGCGAAAGAAATCCAAGAAAAACAGGGTTAGAGCCGAAGAAAACCAAGAAAAACAGGGTTAGAGCCGAAAAAAACGAAGAAAAACAGGGTTAGAGCGGAGGAAAACCAAGAAAATAGGGTTAGGACAATAGAAAACCAAGAAAAGCCAGGTTAGAACGGAAGAAAACCAAGAAAAACTGGGTCAGACCGGAAGAAAACCAAGAAAAACAGGGTTAGAATGGAAGAAAACCAAGAAAAGCCGGGTTTGAACGGAAGAAAACCAGGAAAAACGGGGTTGGAGCCGAAGAAAAGCAAGAAAAGCAGGGTTAGAGCAGATGAAAACCAAGAAAAACAGGGTTAGACCCAAAAAAACACAAGAAAAACAGGGTTAGAACCGAAAAAAACCAAGAAAAACAGGGTTAGAGCCGAAAAAAAACAAGAAAAAAAGGGTTAGATCGGAAGAAAACCAAGAAAAGCTGGATTAGATCGGAAGAAAACCAAGAAAAACAGGATTAGAGCCAAAAAAACCCAAAAAAAACAGGGTTAGAGCCGAAAAAAACAAGAAAAACAGGGTTAGAGCCGAAAAAACCAAGGAAAGCCGGGTTAGAACAGAAGAAAACCAAGAAAAACAGGGTTAGAGCTGAAAAAAAACAAGAAAAACAGGTTTAGAGCCGAAAAAAACCAAGAAAAACAGGGTTGGAGCCGAAAAAAACCAAGAAAAATAGGGTTAGAGCAGAAAAAAAACAAGAAAAGCCGGGTTAGAACGGAAGAAAACCAAGAAAAACAGGGTTAGAGCCGAAAAAAACAAAGAAAAACAGGGTTAGAACGGAAGAAAACCAAGAAAAACAGGGTTAGGACTATAGAAAAGCAAGAAAAGCCGGGTTAGAATGGAAGAAAACCAAGAAAAGCAGAGTTAGAGCGGAAGAAAACCAAGAAAAACAAGGTTAGAGCCGAAAAAAAACAAGGAAAACAGGGTTGGAGTCGAAAAAAACCAAGAAAAGCTCGGTTAGAACGGAGGAAAACCAAGAAAAACAGGGTTAGAGCCGAAATAAAACAAGAAAAGCCGGTTTAGAACGGAAGAAAACCAAGAAAAACGGGGTTAGAGCCGAAGAAAACCAAGAAAAACAGGGTTAGAGCCGAAGAAAACCAAGAAAAACAGGGTTAGAGTCGAAAAAAACCAAGAAAAACAGGGTTTGAGGCAAAAGAAACCAAGAAAAAAAAGGGTTAGAGCCGTAAAAAACCAAGAAAAACAGGGTTAAAGCCGAAAAAAAACAAGAAAAACAGGGTTAGGAGCAGAAGAAAACCAAGAAAAACAGGGTTAGAGCCGAAAAAAAACCAAGAAAAACAGGGTTAGAGCGGAAGAAAACCAAGAAAAGAAGGGTTAGAGCGGAAGTAAACCAAGAAAAACAGGGATAGAGCCGAAAAAAACCATGAAAAACAGGGTTAGAGCCGAAAAAAACCAAGAAAAACAGGGTTAGAGCCGAAAAAAAACAAGAAAAACAGGGTTAGATCGGAAGAAAACCAAGAAAACCAGGTTTAGATCGGAAGAAAACCAAGAAAAACAGGGTTAGAGCCGAAAAAAAACAAGAAAAACAGGGTTAGAGCCGAAAAAAACCAAGAAAAAGAGGGTTAGAGCCGAAAAAAACCAAGAAAAGCCGGGTTAGAACAGAAGAAAACCAAGAAAAACAGGGTTAGAGCCGAAAAAAAACAAGAAAAAAAGGGTTAGAGCCGAAAAAAACCAAGAAAAACAGGGTTAGAGCCAAAAAAAAAACAAGAAAAGCCAGGTTAGAACGGAAGAAAACCAAGAAAAACAGGGTTTGAGCCGAAAAAAACCAAGAAAAGTCGGGTTAGAGCGGAAGAAAACCAAGAAAAACTAGGTTAGAGCGTAAGAAAAGCAAGAAAAACAGAGTTAGAGCCGGAGAAAACCAAGGAAAGCAGGGTTAGAGCGGAAGAAAACCAAGAAAAACAGGGTTAGAGCCGAAAAAAAACAAGAGAAGCCGGGTTAGAACGGAAGAAAACAAAGAAAAGCCGGGTTAGAGCGGAAGTAAACCAAGAAAAACAGGGTTAGAGCCAAAAAAAAGCCAGAAAAAAAACCCTAACCCTAACCCTAACCCTAACCCTAACCCTAACCCTAACCCTAACCCTAACCCTAACCCTAACCCTAACCCTAACCCTAACCCTAACCCTAACCCTAACCCTAACCCTAACCCTAACCCTAACCCTACTCTAGCCCTAACCCTAACCCTAACCCTAACCCTAACCCTAACCCTAACCCTAACCCTAACCCTAACCCTAACCCTAATCCTAACCCTAACCCTAACCCTAACCCTACCCTAACCCTAACCCTAACCCTAACCCTAGCCCTAAACCTAGCCTTAACCCTAACCCTAACCCTAACCCTAACCCTAACCCTACCCCTAACCCTAACCCTAACCCCAACCCTAACCCTAACCCTAACCCTAACCTTAACCCAAACCCTAACCCTAACCCTAACCCTAACCCAACTCTAGCCCTAACCCTAACCCTAACCCTAACCCTAACCCTAACCCTAAACCTAACCCTAACCCTAACCCTAACCCTAACCCTAACCCTAACCCTAACCCTAACCCTAACCCTAACCCTAACCCTAACCCTTACCATACCCTAACCCTAACCCTAACCCTAACCCTAACCCTAACCCTAACCCTAACCCTAACCCTAACCCTAACCCTACCCTAACCCTAACCCTAACCCTAACCCTAACCCTAACCCTAACCCTAACCCTAACCCTAACCCTAACCCTACCCTAACCCCAACTCTAACGCTAACCCTAACCCTAACCCTAACCCTAACCCTAACCCTAACCCTAACCCTAACCCTAACCCTAACCCTAACCCTAACCCTAACCCTAACCCTAACCTTAACCCTAACCCTAACCCTAACCCTAACCTTAACCCTAACCCTAACCCTAACCCTAACCCTAACCCTAACCCTAACCCTAACCCTAACCCTACCCTAACCCTAACTCTAACGCTAACCCTAACCCTAACCCTAACCCTAACCCTAACCCTAACCCTAACCCTAACCCTAACCCTAACCCTAACCTTAACCCTAACCCTAACCCTAACCCTAACCCTAACCCTAACCCTAACCCTACCCTAACCCTAACTCTAACCCTAACCCTACCCCTAACCCTAACCCTAACCCTAACCCTAACCCTAACCCTAACCCTACTCTAGCCCTAACCCTAACCCTAACCCTAACCCTAACCCTAACCCTAACCCTAACCCTAACCCCTTTTTTCTACTCTAACCCTGTTTTTCTTGGTTTTCTTCTGTTCTAACCCGGCTTTTCTCGTATTTTTTCGGCTATAACCCTGTTTTTCTTGTTTTTTTTCGGCTCTAACCCTGCTTTCCTTGGTTTTCTCCGGCTCTAACCGTGTTTTTCTTGGTTTTCTTCCGCTCTAATCCTGTTTTTCTTGGTTTTCTTCGGCTCTAACCCTGTTTTCTTGTATTTTTTTCGGCTCTAACCCTGTTTTTCTTGGTTTTCTTCCGTTCTAAACCCGCTTTTCTTGGGTTTTTTTGGCTCTAACCCTGTTTTTCTTGGTTTTTTTCGGCTCTAACCCTGTTTTTCTTAATTTTTTTCGGATCTAACCCTGTTTTTCATGGTTTTCTTCCATTCTAACCCGGTTTTTCTTGGTTTTTTTCGGCTCTAACCCTGTTTTTCTTTGTTTTCTTCGGCTCTAACCCTGTTTTTCTTGGTTTTCTTCTTTTCTAACCCTGTTTTTCTTGGTTTTCTTCCGTTCAAACCCGGCTTTTCTTGGTTTTCTTCTGCTCTAACCCTGTTTTTCTTGGTTTTCTTCTGTTCTAACCCGGCTTTTCTTGGTTTTTTTTTTTGTTCTAACCCTGTTTTTCTTGGTTTTTTCGGCTCTAACCCTGTTTTTCTTGGTTTTTTTCGGCTCTAACCCTGCTTTTCTTTGTTTAATTCCGCTCTAACCCTGTTTTTCTTGGTTTTCTTCCGCTCTATCCCTGTTTTTCTTGGTTATCTTCGGCTCTAACCCCGTTTTTCTTGTTTTTTTTCGGCTCTAACCCGGCTTTTCTTGGTTTTCTTCCGCTCTAACCCTGTTTTTCTCGGTTTTCTTCCGTTCCAACCCTGTTTTTCTTGGTTTTCTTCCGTTCTAACCTGGCTTTTCTTGGTTTTTTTCGGCTCTAACCCTGTTTTTCTTGGTTTTTTTTCGGCTCTAACCCTGTTTTTCTTGGTTTTTTTCCGCTCTAACCCTGCTTTTCTTGGTTTTTTTCCGTTCTAACCCGGCTTTTCTTGGTTTTCTTCGACTCTAACTCTGTTTTTCTTGGTTTTCTGCCGTTCTAATCCTGCTTTTCTTGTTTTTTTTCTACTCTAACCCTGTTTTTCTTGTTTTTTTTCTTTCGCTCTAACCCTGTTTTTCTTGGTTTTTTTTGGCTCTAACCCTGTTTTTCTTGGTTTTCTTCCGCTCTAACCCAGCTTTTCTTGGTTTTCTTCCGCTCTAACCGTGTTTTTCTTGGTTTTTTCCGGCTCTAACCCTGTTTTTCTTGGTTTTCTTCTGCTCTAACCCTGCTTTTCTTGGTTTTCTTCCGCTCTAACCCTGTTTTTCTTGTTTTTTTCGGCTCTAAGCCTGTTTTTCTTGGTTTTCTTCGGCTCTAACCCTGTTTTTCTTGTTTTTCTTCCGCTCTAACCCTGCTTTTCTTGGTTTTCTTCCGCCCTAACCCTGTTTTTCTTGGTTTTCTTCCGTTCTAACCCGGCTTTTCTTCGTTTTCTTCCGCTCTAACCCTGCTTTTCTGTTTTTTTTCGGCTCTAACCCTGCTTTTCTTAATTTTCTTCCGCTCTAACCCTGTTTTTCTTGGTTTTCTTCCGTTCTAACCCTGCTTTTCTTGGTTTTTTTCGGCTCTAACCCTGTTTCTCTTGGTTTTTTTCGGCTCTAACCCTGTTTTTCTTGGTTTTCTTCCGTTCTAACCCGGCTTTTCTTGTTTTTTCCTGCTCTAACCCTGTTTTTCTTGGTTTTCTTCCGTTCTAACCCGGCTTTTCTGTTTTTTTTTTTGGCTCTAACCCGGCTTTTCTTGGTTTTTTTCCGCTCTAACCCTGTTTTCTTGGTTTTTTTCGGGTCTAACCCTGTTTTCCTTGGGTTTTTTTTCGGCTCTAACCCTGTTTTTCTTGGTTTTATTTCGGCTCTTACCTTGCTTTCCTTGGTTTTCTCCGGCTCTAAGCCTGTTTTTCTTGGATTTCTTCCTCTCTAACCCTGTTTTTCTTGGTTTTTTTCGGCTCTAACCTTGTTCTTCTTGGTTTACTTCCGCTCTAACCCGGCTTTTCTTGGTTTTCTTCCTTTCTAACACTGTTTTTCTTGGTTTTCTTCTGGTCTAACCCTGTTTTTCTTGGTTTTCATCCGTTCTAACCCGGCTTTTTTTGGTTTTCTTCTGCTCTAACCCTGCTTTTCTTGGTTTTTTTCCGTTCTAACCCGGCTTTTCTTGGTTTTCTTCAGCTCTAACTCTGTTTTTCTTGATTTTCTTCCATTCTAACCCTGCTTTTCTTGTTTTTTTTCGGCTCTAACCCTGTTTTTCTTAATTTTCTTCCGTTCTAACCCGGCTTTTCTTGGTTTTTTTCGGCTCTAACCCTGTTTTTCTTGTTTTTTTTTGGCTCTAACCCCGTTTTTCTTTGTTTTCTTCCGTTCAAACCCGGCTTTTCTTGGTTTTCTTCTGCTCTAACCCTGTTTTTCTTGGTTTTCTTCCGTTCTAACCCGGCTTTTCTTGGTTTTTTTCCGCTCTAACCCTGTTTTTCTTGTTTTTTTTCGGCTCTAACCCAGTTTTTCTTGGTTTTTTTCGGCTCTAACCCTGCTTTTCCTTGTTTTCTTCCGCTCTAACCCTGTTTTTCTTGGTTTTCTTCCGCTCTATCCCTGTTTTTCTTGGTTTTCTTCGGCTCTAACCCCGTTTTTCTTGGTTTTTTTCGGCTCTAACCCTGTTTTTCTTGTTTTCCTTTTGCTCTCACCCTTTTTTTCTTGGTTTTTTTCCGTTCTAACCCGGCTTTTCTTTGTTTTCTTCGGCTCTAACTCTGTTGTTCTTGGTTTTCTTCCGTTCTAATCCTGCTTTTCTTGTTTTTTTTCGGCTCTAACCCTGCTTTTCTTTGTTTTCTTTCGCTCTAACCCTGTTTTTCTTGGTTTTTTTCGGCTCTAACCCTGCTTTTCTTTGTTTTCTTTCGCTCTAACCCAGTTTTCCTTGGTTTTTTTCGGCTCTAACCCTGCTTTTCCTTGTTTTCTTCCGCTCTAACCCTGTTTTTCTTGGTTTTCTTCCGCTCTATCCCTGTTTTTCTTGGTTTTCTTTGGCTCTAACCCCGTTTTTCTTGGTTTTTTTCGGCTCTAACCCTGTTTTTCTTGTTTTCCTTTTGCTCTCACCCTTTTTTTCTTGGTTTTTTTCCGTTCTAACCCGGCTTTTCTTTGTTTTCTTCGGCTCTAACTCTGTTGTTCTTGGTTTTCTTCCGTTCTAATCCTGCTTTTCTTGTTTTTTTTCGGCTCTAACCCTGCTTTTCTTTGTTTTCTTTCGCTCTAACCCTGTTTTTCTTGGTTTTCTTCCGCTCTAACCCTGTTTTTCTTGGTTTTCTTCTGCTCTAACCCTGCTTTTCTTGGTTTTCTTCCAATCTAACCCTGTTCTTCTTGGTTTTTTTCGGCTCTAACCCTGTTTTTCTTGGTTTTCTTCGGCTCTAACCCTGTTTTTCTTGTTTTTCTTCCGCTCTAACCCAGCTTCTCTTGGTTTTCTTCCGCTCTAACCCTGTTTTTCTTGGTTTTCTTCCGTTCTAACCCGGCTATTCTTGTTTTTTTTCGGCTCTAACCCTGTTTTTCTTGGTTTTTTTCGGCTCTAACCCTGTTTTTCTTGGTTTTCTTCCGTTCTAACCCGGCTTTTCTTGGATTTTTTCGTCTCTAACCCTTTTTTTTTTTTATTTTTTTCGGCTTTAACCCTGTTTTTCTTGGTTTCTTTCGGCTCTAACCCTGTTTTTCTTGGTTTTCTTCGGCTCTAACCCTGCTTTTCTTGGTTTTCTTCCGCTCTAACTCTGTTTTTCTTGGATTTCTTCCGCTCTAACCCTGTTTTTCTTGGTTTTCTTCCGTTCTAAGCTGGCTTTTCTTGGTTTTTTTTGGCTTTAACCCTGTTTTTCTTGGTTTTTTTTCGGCTCTAACCCTGCTTTCCTTGGTTTTTCCCGGCTCTAAGCCTGTTTTTCTTGTTTTTCTTCCGCTCTAACCCTGCTTTTCTTGGTTTTCTTCCGCCCTAACCCTGTTTTTCTTGGTTTTCTTCCGTTCTAACCCGGCTTTTCTTCGTTTTCTTCCGCTCTAACCCTGCTTTTCTGTTTTTTTTCGGCTCTAACCCTGCTTTTCTTAATTTTCTTCCGCTCTAACCCTGTTTTTCTTGGTTTTCTTCCGTTCTAACCCTGCTTTTCTTGGTTTTTTTCGGCTCTAACCCTGTTTCTCTTGGTTTTTTTCGGCTCTAACCCTGTTTTTCTTGGTTTTCTTCCGTTCTAACCCGGCTTTTCTTGTTTTTTCCTGCTCTAACCCTGTTTTTCTTGGTTTTCTTCCGTTCTAACCCGGTTTTCTGTTTTTTTTTTCGGCTCTAACCCGGCTTTTCTTGGTTTTTTTCCGCTCTAACCCTGTTTTCTTGGTTTTTTTCGGGTCTAACCCTGTTTTTCTTGGTTTTCTTTGGCTCTAACCCTGTTTTTCTTGGTTTTTTTTCGGCTCTAACCCTGCTTTCCTTGGTTTTTCTCGGCTCTAAGCCTGTTTTTCTTGGTTTACTTCCGCTCTAACCCTGTTTTTCTTGTTTTTTTTCGGCTCTCACCCTGTTTTTCTAGGTTTCCTTCCACTCTATCCAAGAAAAACAGGGTCAGAGCGGAAGAAAACCAAGAAAAACAGGGTTAGATCCGAAAAAAAACCAAGAAAAGCAGGGTTATAACGGAAGAAAACTAAGAAAAACAGGGTTAGAGCAGAAGAAAAGCAGGAAAAGCCGGGTTTGAACGAAAGAAAACCAAGAAAAACGGGGTTAGAGCGGAAGAAAACCAAGAAAAGCCGGGTTTGAACGGAAGAAAACCAAGAAAAACGGGGTTAGAGCGGAAGAAAACCAAGAAAAGCAGGGTTAGAGCAGAAGAAAACCAAGAAAAACAGGGTTAGAGCCGAAAAAAACCAAGAAAAACAGGGTTAGAGCCTTAAAAATCCAAGAAAAACAGGGTTAGAGCAGAAAAAAACCAAGAAAAACAGGGATAGATCAGAAGAAAACCAAGAAAACCAGGGTTAGATCGGAATAAAACCAAGAAAAACAGGGTTAGAGCCGAAATAAACCAAGAAAAACAGGGTTAGAGCCGAAAATAACCAAGAAAAAGAGGGTTAGAGCCGAAAAAAAACAAGAAAAGCCGGGTTAGAACAGAAGAAAACCAAGAAAAAGAGGGTTAGAGCCGAAAAAAAACAAGAAAAGCCGGGTTAGAACAGAAGAAAACCAAGAAAAACAGGGTTAGAGCCGAAAAAAAACAAGAAAAACAGGGTTAGAGCCGGAGAAAACCAAGAAAAACAGGGTTAGAGCCGAAAAAAAACAAGAAAAGCCGGGTTAGAACGGAAGAAAACCAAGAAAAACAGGGTTAGAGCGGAAGAAAACCAAGAAAAGTCGGGTTAGAACGGAAGAAAACCAAGAAAAACTGGGTTAGAGCGTAAGAAAAGCAAGAAAAACAGGGTTAGAGCCGGAGAAAACCAAGAAAAACATTGTTAGAGCCGAAAAAAAACAAGAGAAGCTGGGTTAGAACGGAAGAAAACCAAGAAAAGCAGGGTTAGAGCCGAAAAAAACCAAGAAATACAGGGTTAGAGCGGAAGAAAACCAAGAAAAGCCGGGTTAGAGCGGAAGTAAACCAAGAAAAACCGGGTTAGAGCCGAAAAAAACCAAGAAAAAAAACCCTAACCCTAACCCTAACCCTAACCCTAACCCTAACCCTAACCCTAACCCTAACCCTAACCCTAACCCTAACCCTAACCCTAACCCTAACCCTAGCCCTAATCCTAACCCTAACCCTAACCCTAACCCTAACCCTAACCCTAACCCTAACCCTAACCCTAACCCTAACCCTACTCTAGCCCTAAACCTAACCCTAACCCTAACCCTAACCCTAACCCTAACCCTAACCCTAACCCTAACGCTAACCCTAACCCTAACCCTAACCCTAACCCTAACCCTAACCCTGACCCTGACCCTAACCCTAACCCTACCCTAACCCTAACCCTAACCCTACCCTAACCCTAACCCTAACCCTAACCCTAACCCTAACCCTAACCCTAACCCTAACCCTAACCCTACCCTAACCCTAACCCTAACCCTAACCCTAACCCTAACCCTACCCTAACCCTAACCCTAACCCTAACCCTAACCTTAACCCTAACCCTAACCCTAACCCTAACCCTAACCCTAACCCTACCCTAACCCTAACCCTAACCCTAACCCTAACTCTAACCCTAACCCTACCCCTAACCCTAACCCTAACCCTAACCCTAACCCTAACCCTAACCCTAACCCTAACCCTACTCTAGCCCTAACCCTAACCCTAACCCTAACCCTAACCCTAACCCTAACCCTAACCCTAACCCTAACCCCTTTTTTCTACTCTAACCCTGTTTTTCTTGGTTTTCTTCCGTTCTAACCCGGCTTTTCTCGTTTTTTTTCGGCTCTAACCCTGTTTTTCTTGTTTTTTTTCGGCTCTAACCCTGCTTTCCTTTGTTTTCTCCGGCTCTAATTCTGTTTTTCTTGGTTTTCTTCCACTCTAACCCTGTTTTTCTTGGTTTTTTTCAGCCCTAACCCTGTTTTTCTTGGTTTTCTTCCTTTCTAACCCTGTTTTTCTTGGATTTCTTCGGCTCTAACCCTGGTTTTCTTGGTTTTATTCCGCTCTAACCCTGGTTTTCTTGTTTTTTTTCGGCTCTAACCCTGTTTTTCTTGGTTTTCTTCCGCTCTAACCCTGTTTTTCTTTGTTTTCTTCGGCTCTAACCCTGTTTTTCTTGGTTTTCTTCTTTTCTAACCCTGTTTTTCTTGGTTTACTTCCGTTCTAACCCGGCTTTTCTTGGTTTTCTTCCGCTCTAACCCTGTTTTTCTTGGTTTTCTTCCGTTCTAACCCGGCTTTTCTTGGTTTTTTTCGGCTCTAACCATGTTATTCTTGTTTTTTTTCCGCTCTAACCCGGCTTTTGTTGGTTTTTTTGGCTCTAACCCTGTTTTTCTTGGTTTTCTTCCGTTCTAACCTGGCTTTTCTTGGTTTTTTATGTCCCTTACCCAGTTTTTCTTGGTTTTCTTCCGCTCTAACCCGGCTTTTCTTGGTTTTTTTTCCGCTCTAACCCTGTTTTTCTTGGTTTTTTTCGGCTCTAACCCTGTTTTTCTTGGTTTTCTTCCGCTCTAACCCTGTTTTTCTTGGTTTTCTTCCACTCTAACCCTGTTTTTCTTGGTTTTTTTCGGCTCTAACCCGGCTTTTCTTGGTTTTCTTCTGCTCTAACCCTGTTTTTCTTGGTTTTCTTCTGCTCTAACCCAGCTTTTCTTGGTTTTATTCCGCTCTAACCCCGTTTTTCTTTGTTTTCTTCTGTTCTAACCCGGCTTTTCTTGTTTTTTTTCGGCTCTAACCCTGTTTTTCTTGGTTTTCTTTTATTCTAACAGGCTTTTCTTGGTTTTCTTCTGCTCTAACCCTGTTTTTCTTGGTTTTATTCAGCTCTACCCCTGTTTTTCTTGGTTTTTTTCGGCTCTACCCCTGCTTTTCACGGTTTTCTTCCGATCTAACCCTGCTTTATTGTTTTTTTTCAGCTCTAACTCTGCTTTCCCTGGTTTTCTCTGGCTCTAACCCTGTTTTTTTTGGTTTTCTTCCGTTCTAACCCGGCTAATCTTGGTTTTCTTCAGCTCTAACCCTGTTTTTCTTGGTTTTCTTCGGCTCTAACCCTGTTTTTCTTGGTTTCTTCCGTTCTAACCCGGCTTTTCTTGGTTTTCTTCGGCTCTAACCCTGTTTCTCTTGGTTTTTTTCGGCTCTAACCCTGTTTTTCTTGGTTTTTTCGGCTCTAACCCTGTTTTTCTTGGTTTTCTTCGGTTCTATCCTCGTTTTTCTTGGTTTTCTTCCATTCTAACCCAGCTTTTCTTGGTTTTCTTCCGCTCTAACCCTGTTTTTCTTGGTTTTTTTCGGCTCTAACCCTGTTCTTCTTGGTTTACTTCCGCTCTAACCCGGCTTTCTTGGTTTTCTTCCTTTCTAACACGGTTTTTCTTGGTTTTCTTCTGGTCTAACCCTGTTTTTATTGGTTTTCATCAGTTCTAACCCTGTTTTTCTTGGTTTTCTTCTGCTCTAACCCTGTTTTTCTTGGTTTTTTTTCTGTTCTAACCCGGCTTGTCTTGGTTTACTTCGGCTCTAACTCTGTTTTTCTTGGTTTTCTTCCATTCTAACCCTGCTTTTCTTGTTTTTTTTTCGGCTCTAACCCTGTTTTTCTTAATTTTCTTCCGTTCTAACCCGGCTTTTCTTGGTTTTTTTCGGCTCTAACCCTGTTTTTCTTGTTTTTTTTCGGCTCTAACCCTGTTTTTCTTGGTTTTCTTCCGTTCTAACCCGGCTTTTCTTGGTTTTTTTCCGCTCTAACCCTGTTTTTCTTTGTTTTTTTCGGCTCTAACCCTGTTTTTCTTGGTTTTTTTCGGCTCTAACCCTGCTTTTCCTTGTTTTCTTCCGCTCTAACCCTGTTTTTCTTGGTTTTCTTCCGCTCTATCCCTGTTTTTCTTGGTTTTCTTCAGCTCTAACCCTGTTTTTCTTGTTTTTTTTTGGCTCTACCCCTGTTTTTCTTGGTTTTCTTCCGCTCTAACCCTGTTTTTCTTGGTTTTCTTCCGTTCTAACCTGGCTTTTCTTGGTTTTCTTCGGCTCTAACCCTGTTTTTCTTGGTTTTTTTCCGTTCTAACCTTGCTTTCCTTGGTTTTCTCCGGCTCTAAGCCTGTTTTTCTTCGTATTCTTCCGCTCTAACCCTGTTTTTCTTGGGTTTTTTCGGCTCTAACCCTGTTTTTCTTGGTTTTTTTCGGCTCTAACCCTGCTTTCCTTGGTTTTCTCCGGCTCTAATTCTGTTTTTCTTGGTTTTCTTCCGCTCTAACCCTGTTTTTCTTGGTTTTTTTCAGCCCTAACCCTGTTTTTCTTGGTTTTCTTCCTTTCTAACCCTGTTTTTCTTGGATTTCTTCGGCTCTAACCCTGGTTTTCTTGGTTTTATTCCGCTCTAACCCTAGTTTTCTTGTTTTTTTTCGGCTCTAACCCTGTTTTTCTTGGTTTTCTTCCGCTCTAACCCTGTTTTTCTTTGTTTTCTTCGGCTCTTACCCCGTTTTTCTTGGTTTTATCCATTCTAACCCTGTTTTTCTTGGTTTTCTTCTTTTCTAACCCTGTTTTTCTTGGTTTACTTCCGTTCTAACCCGGCTTTTCTTGGTTTTCTTCCGCTCTAACCCTGTTTTTCTTGGTTTTCCTTCGTTCTAACCCTGCTTTTCTTGGTGTTTTCGGCTCTAACCCTGTTTTTCTTGGTTTTTTTCGGCTCTAACCTTGTTTTTCTTGGTTTTCTTCCGCTCTAACCCTGCTTTTCTTGGTTTTCTTTGGATCTATCCTCGTTTTTCTTGGTTTTCTTCCATTCTAACCCAGCTTTCCTTGGTTTTCTTCGGCTCTAACCCTGTTTCTCTTGGTTTTTTTCGGCTCTAACCCTGTTTTTCTTGGTTTTTTTCTGCTCTAACCCTGTTTTTCTTGGTTTATTTCGGCTCTCACCCTGTTTTTCTTGGTTTTCTTCGGCTCTAACCCTGTTTTTCTTGGTTTTCTTCTGCTCAAAACTGCTTTTCTAGGTTTTCTTCCGCTCTAACCCCGTTTTTCTTGGTTTTCTTCCATTCTAAAACGACTTTTCTTGGTTTTCTTCCGCTCTAACCCTGTTTTTCTTGGTTTTCTTCGGTCCTAACCTGGCTTGTCTTGGTTTTTTTCGGCTCCAACCCTGTTTTTCTTGGTTTTCATACGCTCTAACCCTGCTTTTCTTTGTTTTCTTCGGCTCTAACCCCGTTTTTCTTGGTTTACTTCCGTTCTAACCCGGCTTTTCTTGGTTTTCTTCCGCTCTAACCTTGTTTTTTTTGGTTTTCTTTTGTTCTAACCTGGCTTTTCTTGGTTTTTTTTGGCTCTTACCCTGTTTTTCTTGGTTTTTTTCGGCTCCAACCCTGCTTTCCTTGGTTTTCTTCAGCACTAACCCCGTTTTTCTTGGTTTTCGTCCGTTCTAACCCGAATTTTCTTGTTTTTTTTCTTTTTTTTTTTATCTTTATTAAATTCCTGGTTAGAACGGAAGAAAACCAAGAAAAACAGGGTTAGAGCGGAAGAAAACCAAGAAAAGCCGGGTTAGAACAGAAGAAAACCAAGATAAAGAGGGTTAGAGCAGAAGAAAACCAAGAAAAATGGGGTTAGAGCCGAAGAAAAACAAGTAAAGCAGGGTTAGAGCCGGTAAAAACCAAGAAAAACAGGGTTACAGCCAAAAAAACCCAAGAAAAACAGGGTTAGAGCCGAAAAAAACCAAGAAAAACAGGGGTAGAGCGGAAAAAAACAAAGAAAAACAGGGTTAGAGCTGAAAAAAGCCAAGAAAAACAGGGTTAGAGACGAAAACAACTCAGAAAAGCCGGGTTAGAACGGAAGAAAACCAAGAAAAACAGGGTTAGAGCGGAAGAAAATCAAGAAAAGCCGGGTTAGAGCCGAAGAAAAACAAGAAAAACAGGGTTAGAGCAGAAGAAAACCAAGAAAAGCCGAATTAGAACGGAAGAAAACCAAAAAAAACAGGGTTAGAGCTGAAAAAAACCAAGAAAAGCCAAGTTAGAACGGAAGTAAACCAAGAAAAACAGGGTTAGAGCCGAAGAAAACCAAGAAAAACAGGGATAGAGCCGAAAAGAACCAAGAAAAGCCGGGTTAGAACGGAAGAAAACCAAGAAAAACAGGGTTAGAGCCGAAGAAAACAAAAAAAAACAGGGTTAGAGCCGAAAAAAACCAAGAAAAGCCGGGTTAGAACGGAAGAAAACCAAGAAAAACAGGGTTAGAGCGGAAGAAAACCAAGAAAAACAGGGTTAGAGCGGAAGAAAACCAAGAAAAACGGGGTTAGAGCGTAAGAAAAGCAAGAAAAACAGGGTTAGAGCAGGACAAAACCAAGGAAAGCAGGGTTAGAGCCGAATAACACCAAGAACAACAGGGTTAGAGCCGAAAAAAACCAAGAGAAGCTGGGTTAGAGCGGAAGAAAACCAAGAAAAGCCAGGTTAGAGCGGAAGTAAACCAAGAAAAACAGGGTTAGAGCCGAAAAAAAACAAGAAAAAAAACCCTAACCCTAACCCTAACCCTAACCCTAACCCTAACCCTAACCCTAACCCTAACCCTAACCCTAACCCTAACCCTAACCCTAACCCTAACCCTAACCCTAACCCTACCCTAACCCTAACCCTAACCCTAACCCTAACCCTAACCCCTTTTTTCTACTCTAACCCTGTTTTTCTTGGTTTTCTTCCGTTCTAACCCGGCTTTTCTCGTTTTTTTTCGGCTCTAACCCTGCTTTCCTTGGTTTTCTCCGGCTCTAATTCTGTTTTTCTTGGTTTTCTTCCGCTCTAACCCTGTTTTTCTTGGTTTTTTTCAGCCCTAACCCTGTTTTTCTTGGTTTTCTTCCTTTCTAACCCTGTTTTTCTTGGATTTCTTCGGCTCTAACCCTGGTTTTCTTGGTTTTATTCCGCTCTAACCCTGTTTTTCTTGGTTTTCCTTCGTTCTAACCCGGCTTTTCTTGGTTTTTTTCCGCTCTAACCCGGCTTTTCTTGGTTTTTTTGGCTCAAACCCTGTTTTTCTTGGTTTTCTTCTCTTCTAACCCGGCTTTTCTTGGTTTTTTTTGTCCCTTACCCAGTTTTTCTTGGTTTTCTTCCGCTCTAACCCTGTTTTTCTTGGTTTTCTTCGTCTCTAAAACTGTTTTTCTTGGTTTTCTTCTACTCTAACCCTGTTTTTCTTGGTTTTCTTCCGTTCTAACCCGGCTAATCTTGGTTTTCTTCGGCTCTAACCCTGTTTTTCTTGGTTTTCTTCCGCTCTAACCCTGTTTTTCTTGGTTTTCTTCCGCTCTAACCCTGTTTTTATTGGTTTTTTTCGGCTCTAACCCTGTTTTTCTTAATTTTCTTCCGCTCTAACCCTGCTATTCTTGGCTTTCTTCCGATCTAACCCTTTTTTTCTTGTTTTTTTTTGGTCTAACCCTGTTTTTCTTGGGTTTTTTCGCCTCTAACTCTGTTTTTCTTGGTTTTCTGTCGTTCTAACCCGGCTTTTCTTGTTTTTTTTCGCTCTAACCCTGCTTTTCTTGGTTTTTTTCGACTCTAACCCTGTTTTTCTTGGTTTTCTTCCGCTCTAACCCGGCTTTTCTTGGTTTTCTTCCGCTCTAACCCGGCTTTTCTTGGTTTTCTTCTGCTCTAACCCAGCTTTTCTTGGTTTTATTCCGCTCTAACCCCGTTTTTCTTGGTTTTCTTCTGTTCTAACCCGGCTTTTCTTGTTTTTTTTTCGGCTCTAACCCTGTTTTTCTTGGTTTTCTTTTATTCTAACAGGCTTTTCTTGGTTTTCTTCTGCTCTAACCCTGTTTTTCTTGGTTTTATTCAGCTCTACCCCTGTTTTTCTTGGTTTTTTTCGGCTCTACCCCTGCTTTTCTTTGTTTTCTTCCGATCTAACCCTGCTTTATTGTTTTTTTTTCGGCTCTAACTCTGCTTTCCCTGGTTTTCTCGGGCTCTCACCCTGTTTTTCTTGGTTTTCTTCGGCTCTAACCCTGTTTTTCTTGGTTTTCTTCGTCTCTAAAACTGTTTTTCTTGGTTTTCTTCTACTCTAACCCTGTTTTTTTTGGTTTTCTTCCGTTCTAACCCGGCTAATCTTGGTTTTCTTCGGTTCTAACCCTGTTTTTCTTGGTTTTCTTCGGCTCTAACCCTGTTTTTCTTGGTTTCTTCCATTCTAACCCGGCTTTTCTTGGTTTTCTTCGGCTCTAACCCTGTTTCTCTTGGTTTTTTTCGGCTCTAACCCTGTTTTTCTTGGTTTTCTTCAGCTCTAACCCTGTTTTTCTTGGTTTTTTTCGGCTCTACCCCTGTTTTTCTTGGTTTTCTTCTGCTCTAACCCTGCTTTTCTTGGTTTTCTTCTGCTCTAACCCTGTTTTTCTTGGTTTTTTTCGGCTCTAACCCTGTTTTTCTTGTATTTTTTTGGCTCTAACCCTGTTTTTCTTGGTTTTTTTCGGCTCTAACCCTGCTTTCCTTGGTTTTCTCCGGCTCTAACCCTGTGTTTCTTGGTTTTCTTCGGATCTAACCCTGTTTTTCTTGGTTTTCTTCTGCTCTAACCCTGTTTTTCTTGGTTTTCTTCCGTTCTAACCCTGCTTTTCTTGGTTTTCTTTGCCTCTAACCCTGTTTTTCTTGGTTTTTTTCAGCTCTAACCCTGTTTTTCTTGGTTTTCTTCTGCTCTAACCCTGTTTTTCTTGGTTTTCTTCCGTTCTAACCCTGCTTTTCTTGGTTTTCTTTGCCTCTAACCCTGTTTTTCTTGGTTTTTTTCGGCTCTAACCCTGTTTTTCTTGGATTTTTTTCGGCTCTAACCCTGTTTTTCTTGATTTTTTTCCGATCTAACCCTGTTTTTCTTGGTTTTTTTTGGCTCTAACCCTGTTTTTCTTGGTTTTTTTCGGCTGTTACCCTGATTTTCTTGGTTTTCTTCTGCTCTAACCCTGTTTTTCTTAATTTTTTTCGGCTCCAACTCTGTTTTTCTTGGGTTTTTTTGGCTCTAACCCTGTTTTTCTTGGTTTTCTTCGGCTCTAACCCTGCTTTCCTTGCTTTTCTCCGGCTCTAACCCTGTTTTTCTTGGTTTCCTTCCGCTCTAACCCTGTTTTTCTTGGTTTTCTTCTTTTCTAACCCAGTTTTTCTTGGTTTACTTCCGTTCTAACCTGGCTTTTCTTGGTTTTCTTCCGCTCTAACCCTGTTTTTCTTGGTTTTCCTTCGTTCTAATCCGGCTTTTCTTGGTTTTTTTCGGCTCTAACCATGTTTTTCTTGGTTTTTTTCCACTCTAACCCTGTTTTTCTTGTTTTATTTTGGCTCTAACCCGGTTTTTCTTGGTTTTCTTCCGTTCTAACCCGGCTTTTCTTGGTTTTTTATGTCTCTTACCCAGTTTTTCTGGGTTTCTTCCGCTCTAACCCTGTTTTTCTTGGTTTTCTTCGTCTCTAAAACTGTTTTTCTTGGTTTTCTTCTACTCTAACCCTGTTTTTCTTGGTTTTCTTCCGTTCTAACCCGGCTAATCTTGGTTTTCTTCGGCTCTAACCCTGTTTTTCTTGGTTTTCTTCCGCTCTAACCCTGTTTTTCTTGGTTTTCTTCCGCTCTAACCCTGTTTTTATTGGTTTTTTTCGGCTCTAACCCTGTTTTTCTTGGTTTTCTTCGGCTCTAACCCTGCTATTCCTGGCTTTCTTCCGATCTAACCCTTTTTTTCTTGTTTTTTTTTGGGTCTAACCCTGTTTTTCTTGGGTTTTTTCGCCTCTAACTCTGTTTTTCTTGGTTTTCTGTCGTTCTAACCCGGCTTTTCTTGTTTTTTTTCGTCTCTAACCCTGCTTTTCTTGGTTTTTTTCGGATCTAACCCTGTTTTTCTTGGTTTTCTTCCGCTCTAACCCTGTTTTTCTTGGTTTTCTTCCGCTCTAACCCGGCTTTTCTTGGTTTTCTTCCGCTCTAACCCTGTTTTTCTTGGTTTTCTTCTGCTCTAACCCAGCTTTTCTTGGTTTTATTCCGCTCTAACCCCGTTTTTCTTGGTTTTCTTCTGTTCTAACCCGGCTTTTCTTGTTTTTTTTCGGCTCTAACCCTGTTTTTCTTGATTTTCTTTTATTCTAACAGGCTTTTCTTGGTTTTCTTCTGCTCTAACCCTGTTTTTCTTGGTTTTATTCAGCTCTACCCCTGTTTTTCTTGGTTTTTTTCGGCTCTACCCCTGCTTTTCTTGGTTTTCTTCCGATCTAACCATGCTTTATTGTTTTTTTTCGGCTCTAACTCTGCTTTCCCTGGTTTTCTCCGGCTCTAACCCTGTTTTTCTTGGTTTTCTTCCGCTCTAACCCTGTTTTTCTTGGTTTTCTTCGGCTCTAACCCTGTTTTTCTTGGTTTTCTTCGGCTCTATCCCTGTTTTTCTTGGTTTCTTCCGTTCTAACCCGGCTTTTCTTGGTTTTCTTCGGCTCTAACCCTGTTTCTCTTGGTTTTTTTCGGCTCTAACCCTGTTTTTCTTGGTTTCTTTCAGCTCTAACCCTGTTTTTCTTGGTTTTTTTCGGCTCTACCCCTGTTTTTCTTGGTTTTCTTCTGCTCTAACCCTGCTTTTCTTGGTTTTCTTTTGCTCTAACCCTGTTTTTCTTGGTTTTTTTCGGCTCTAACCCTGTTTTTCTTGTATTTTTTTGGCTCTAACCCTGTTTTTCTTGGTTTTTTTCGGCTCTAACCCTGCTTTCCTTGGTTTTCTCCGGCTCTAACCCTGTTTTTCTTGGTTTTCTTCGGATCTAACCCTGTTTTTCTTGGTTTTCTTCTGCTCTAACCCTGTTTTTCTTGGTTTTCTTCCGTTCTAACCCTGCTTTTCTTGGTTTTCTTCTGCTCTAACCCTGTTTTTCTTGGTTTTCTTCCGTTCTAACCCTGCTTTTCTTGGTTTTCTTCTGCTCTAACCCTGTTTTTCTTGGTTTTCTTCCGTTCTAACCCTGCTTTTCTTGGTTTTCTTTGCCTCTAACCCTGTTTTTCTTGGTTTTTTTCAGCTCTAACCCTGTTTTTCTTGGTTTTCTTCTGCTCTAACCCTGTTTTTCTTGGTTTTCTTCCGTTCTAACCCTGCTTTTCTTGGTTTTCTTTGCCTCTAACCCTGTTTTTCTTGGTTTTTTTTGGCTCTAACCCTGTTTTTCTTGGATTTTTTCGGCTCTAACCCTGTTTTTCTTGATTTTTTTCCGATCTAACCCTGTTTTTCTTGGGTTTTTTTGGCTCTAACCCTGTTTTTCTTGGTTTTTTTCGGCTGTTACCCTGTTTTTCTTGGTTTTCTTCTGCTCTAACCCTGTTTTTCTTGGTTTTTTTCGGCTCCAACTCTGTTTTTCTTGGGTTTTTTTGCCTCTAACCCTGTTTTTCTTGGTTTTCTTCGGCTCTAACCCTGCTTTCCTTGGTTTTCTCCGGCTCTAACCCTGTTTTTCTTGGTTTCCTTCCGCTCTAACCCTGTTTTTCTTGGTTTTCTTCTTTTCTAACCCAGTTTTTCTTGGTTTACTTCCGTTCTAACCTGGCTTTTCTTGGTTTTCTTCCGCTCTAACCCTGTTTTTCTTGGTTTTCCTTCGTTCTAACCTGGCTTTTCTTGGTTTTTTTCGGCTCTAACCATGTTTTTCTTGGTTTTTTTCCGCTCTAACCCTGTTTTTCTTGTTTTATTTTGGCTCTAACCCTGTTTTTCTTGGTTTTCTTCCGTTCTAACCCGGCTTTTCTTGGTTTTTTATGGCCCTTACCCAGTTTTTCTTGGTTTTCTTCCGCTCTAACCCGGCTTTTCTTGGTTTTTTTCCGCTCTAACCCTGTTTTTCTTGGTTTTTTTCGGCTCTAACCCTGTTTTTCTTGGTTTTTTTCTGCTCTAACCCTGCTTTTCTTGGTTTTTTTCCGATCTAACCCTGTTCTTCTTGCTTTTTTTTGGCTCTAACCCTCTTTTTTCTTGGTATTTTTCGGCTCTAACCCTGTTTTTTTTGGTTTTCTTCGGCTCTAACCCTGTTTTTCTTGGTTTTCTTCTACTCTAACCCTGCTTTTTCTTGTTTTCTTCCGTTCTAACCCGGCTTTTCTTGGTTTTCTTTGTCTCAAACCCTATTTTTCTTGGTTTTCTTCGGCTCTAACCCTGTTTTTCTTGGTTTTCTTTGGCTCTAACCCCGTTTTTCTTCGTTTTCTTCCGCTCAAACCCTGTTTTTCTTATTTTTCTTCCGTTCTAACCTGTTTTTTCTTGGTTTTCTTCCGCTCTAACCCTGTTTTTCTTGGTTTTCTTCTGCTCTAACCCAGCTTTTCTTGGTTTTATTCCGCTCTAACCCCGTTTTTCTTGGTTTTCTTCTGTTCTAACCCGGCTTTTCTTGTTTTTTTTCGGCTCTAACCCTGTTTTTCTTGATTTTCTTTTATTCTAACAGGCTTTTCTTGGTTTTCTTCTGCTCTAACCCTGTTTTTCTTGGTTTTATTCAGCTCTACCCCTGTTTTTCTTGGTTTTTTTCGGCTCTACCCCTGCTTTTCTTGGTTTTCTTCCGATCTAACCATGCTTTATTGTTTTTTTTCGGCTCTAACTCTGCTTTCCCTGGTTTTCTCCGGCTCTAACCCTGTTTTTCTTGGTTTTCTTCCGCTCTAACCCTGTTTTTCTTGGTTTTCTTCGGCTCTAACCCTGTTTTTCTTGGTTTTCTTCGGCTCTAACCCTGTTTTTCTTGGTTTCTTCCGTTCTAACCCGGCTTTTCTTGGTTTTCTTCGGCTCTAACCCTGTTTCTCTTGGTTTTTTTCGGCTCTAACCCTGTTTTTCTTGGTTTCTTTCAGCTCTAACCCTGTTTTTCTTGGTTTTTTTCGGCTCTACCCCTGTTTTTCTTGGTTTTCTTCTGCTCTAACCCTGCTTTTCTTGGTTTTCTTTTGCTCTAACCCTGTTTTTCTTGGTTTTTTTCGGCTCTAACCCTGTTTTTCTTGTATTTTTTTGGCTCTAACCCTGTTTTTCTTGGTTTTTTTCGGCTCTAACCCTGCTTTCCTTGGTTTTCTCCGGCTCTAACCCTGTTTTTCTTGGTTTTCTTCGGATCTAACCCTGTTTTTCCTGGTTTTCTTCTGCTCTAACCCTGTTTTTCTTGGTTTTCTTCCGTTCTAACCCTGCTTTTCTTGGTTTTCTTCTGCTCTAACCCTGTTTTTCTTGGTTTTCTTCCGTTCTAACCCTGCTTTTCTTGGTTTTCTTCTGCTCTAACCCTGTTTTTCTTGGTTTTCTTCCGTTCTAACCCTGCTTTTCTTGGTTTTCTTTGCCTCTAACCCTGTTTTTCTTGGTTTTTTTCAGCTCTAACCCTGTTTTTCTTGGTTTTCTTCTGCTCTAACCCTGTTTTTCTTGGTTTTCTTCCGTTCTAACCCTGCTTTTCTTGGTTTTCTTTGCCTCTAACCCTGTTTTTCTTGGTTTTTTTTGGCTCTAACCCTGTTTTTCTTGGATTTTTTCGGCTCTAACCCTGTTTTTCTTGATTTTTTTCCGATCTAACTTTGTTTTTCTTGGGTTTTTTTGGCTCTAACCCTGTTTTTCTTGGTTTTTTTCGGCTGTTACCCTGTTTTTCTTGGTTTTCTTCTGCTCTAACCCTGTTTTTCTTGGTTTTTTTCGGCTCCAACTCTGTTTTTCTTGGGTTTTTTTGGCTCTAACCCTGTTTTTCTTGGTTTTCTTCGGCTCTAACCCTGCTTTCCTTGGTTTTCTCCGGCTCTAACCCTGTTTTTCTTGGTTTCCTTCCGCTCTAACCCTGTTTTTCTTGGTTTTCTTCTTTTCTAACCCAGTTTTTCTTGGTTTACTTCCGTTCTAACCTGGCTTTTCTTGGTTTTCTTCCGCTCTAACCCTGTTTTTCTTGGTTTTCCTTCGTTCTAACCTGGCTTTTCTTGGTTTTTTTCGGCTCTAACCATGTTTTTCTTGGTTTTTTTCCGCTCTAACCCTGTTTTTCTTGTTTTATTTTGGCTCTAACCCTGTTTTTCTTGGTTTTCTTCCGTTCTAACCCGGCTTTTCTTGGTTTTTTATGGCCCTTACCCAGTTTTTCTTGGTTTTCTTCCGCTCTAACCCGGCTTTTCTTGGTTTTTTTCCGCTCTAACCCTGTTTTTCTTGGTTTTTTTCGGCTCTAACCCTGTTTTTCTTGGTTTTTTTCTGCTCTAACCCTGCTTTTCTTGGTTTTTTTCCGATCTAACCCTGTTCTTCTTGCTTTTTTTTGGCTCTAACCCTCTTTTTTCTTGGTATTTTTCGGCTCAAACCCAGTTTTTCTTGGTTTTCTTCCACTCTAACCCCGTTTTTCTTTGTTTTTTTCGGCTCTACCCCTGCTTTTCTTGGTTTTCTTCCGATCTAACCCTGCTTTTCTTGTTTTTCTTCCGCTCTAACCCTGTTTTTCTTGTTTTTTTTCGGCTCTAACCCTGCTTTCCCTGGTTTTCTCCGGCTCTAACCCTGTTTTTCTTGGTTTTCTTCCGCTCTAACCCTGTTTTTCTTGGTTTTCTTCGGCTCTAACCCTGTTTTTCTTGGTTTTCTTCTACTCTAACCCTGCTTTTTCTTGTTTTCTTCCGTTCTAACCCGGCTTTTCTTGGTTTTCTTCGTCTCAAACCCTGTTTTTCTTGGTTTTCTTCGGCTCTAACCCTGTTTTTCTTGGTTTTCTTTGGCTCTAACCCCGTTTTTCTTCGTTTTCTTCCGCTCTAACCCTGTTTTTCTTATTTTTCTTCCGTTCTAACCTGTTTTTCTTGGTTTTTTTCGGCTCTAACCCTACTTTCCTTGGTTTTCTCCGGCTCCAACCCTGTTTTTCTTGGTTTCCTTCCGCTATAACCCTGTTTTTCTTGGTTTTCTTCGGCTCTAACCCAGTTTTTCTTGGTTTACTTCCGTTCTAACCCGGCTTTTCTTGGTTTTCTTCCGCTCTAACCTTTTTTTTTTTGGATTTCTTCCGTTCTAACCCAGCTTTTCTTGGTTTTTTTTAGCTCTTACCCTGTTTTTCTTGGTTCTCTTTCGTTCTAACCCGGCTTTTCTTGGTTTTTTTCAGCTCTAACCCTCTTTTTCTTGGTTTTCTCCAGCTCTAACCCTGTTTTTCTTGGTTTTTTTCGGCTGTAACCCTGTTTTTCTTGGTTTTTATCGGCTCTAACCCTGTTTTTCTTAATTTTTTTCGGCTCTAACCCTGTTTTTCTTGGTTTTTTTCGGCTCTAACCTTGTTTTTCTTGGTTTTCTTCCGCTCTAACCCTGCTTTTCTTGGTTTTCTTCGGATCTATCCTCGTTTTTCTTGGTTTTCTTCCGTTCTAACCCAGCTTTTCTTGGTTTTCTTCCGCTCTAACCCTATTTTTCTTCGTTTTTCTCGGCTCTAACCCTGTTTTTCTTGTTTTTTTTCGGCTCTAACCCTGTTTTTCTTGGTTTATTTCGGCTCTAACCCTGTTTTTCTTGGTTTTCTTCGGCTCTAACCCTGTTTTTCTTGGTTTTCTTCTGCTCAAACCCTGCTTTTCTAGGTTTTCTTCCGCTCTAACCCCGTTTTTCTTGGTTTTCTTCCGTTCTAAAACGGCTTTTCTTGGTTTTCTTCCGCTCTAACCCTGTTTTTTTTGGTTTTCTTTTCTTCTAACCCGGCTTTTCTTGGTTTTTTTTGGCTCTTACCCCGTTTTTCTTGTTTTTTTTCGGTTCTAACCCTGTTTTTCTTAATTTTTTTCGGCTCCAACCCTGCTTTTCTTGGTTTTCTTCAGCAATAACCCTGTTTTTCTTGGTTTTCGTCCGTTCTAACCCGGCTTTTCTTGGTTTTTTCCTTTTTTTTTTTTATCTTTTTTAAATACCTGGTTAGAACGGAAGAAAACCAAGAAAAACAGGGTTAGAGCGGATGAAAACCAAGAAAAGCCACGTTAGAACAGAAGAAAACCAAGATAAAGAGGGTTAGAGCAGAAGAAAACCAAGATAAACGGGGTTAGAGCCGAAGAAAAACAAGTAAAGCAGGTTAGAGCCGGTAAAAACCAAGAAAAACAGGGTTACAGCCGAAAAAAACCAAGAAAAACAGGGTTAGAGCCGAAAAAAAACAAGAAAAACAGGGGTAGAGCGGAAAAAAACAAAGAAAAACAGGGTTAGAGCCGAAAAAAGCCAAGAAAAACAGGGTTAGAGACGAAAACAACTCAGAAAAGCCGGGTTAGAACGGAAGAAAACCAAGAAAAACAGGGTTAGAGCGGAAGAAAATCAAGAAAAGCCGGGTTAGAGCTGAAGAAAAACAAGAAAAACAGGGTTAGAGCAGAAGAAAACCAAGAAAAGCCGAATTAGGATGGAAGAAAACCAAGAAAAACAGGGTTAGAGCTGAAAAAAACCAAGAAAAGCCAAGTTAGAACGGAAGTAAACCAAGAAAAATGGGGTTAGAGTTGAAGAAAACCAAGAAAACAGGGTTAGAGGCGAAGAAAACCAAGAAAAACATGGCTAGAGCGGAAGAAAACCTAGAAAAACAGGGTTAGAGCGGAAGAAAACCAAGAAAAACAGGGTTAGAGCCAAAAAAAACCAAGAAAAACAGGGTTAGAGCCGAAAAAAAACAAGAAAAAGAGGGTTAGAGCCGAAAAAAACCAAGAAAAACAGGGTTAGAGCCGAAAAAAACCAAGAAAAGCCGGGTTAGAGCGGAAGAAAACAAGAAAAACAGGGTTAGAGCGGAAGAAAACCAAGAAAAGTCGGGTTAGAGCGTAAGAAAAGCAAGAAAAACAGGGTTAGAGCGGAAGAAAACCAAGAAAAACGGGGTTAGAGCGTAAGAAAAGCAAGAAAAACAGGGTTAGAGCCGGAGAAAACCAAGGAAAGCAGGGTTAGAGCCGAATAACACCAAGAAAAACAGGGTTAGAGCCGAAAAAAAACAAGAGAATCCGGGTTAGAACGGAAGAAAACCAAGAAAAGCAGGGTTAGAGCGGAAGTAAACCAAGAAAAAAAGGGTTAGAGCCGAAAAAAACCAAGAAAAAAAACCCTAACCCTAACCCTAACCCTAACCCTAACCCTAACCCTAACCCTAACCCTAATCCTAACCCTAACCCTAACCCTAACCCTAACCCTAACCCTAACCCTAGCCCTAGCCCTAACCCTAACCCTAGCCCTAGCCCTAACCCTAACCCTAACCCTAACCCTAACCCTAACCCTAACACTAACCCTAACCCTAACCCTAACCCTACTCTAGCCCTAAACCTAACCCTAACCCTAACCCTAAACCTAACCCTAACCCTAACCCTAACCCTAACCCTAACCCTAACCCTAACCCTAACCCTAACCCTAACCCTAACCCTAACCCTAACCCTAACCCTAACCCTAACTCTAACCCTAACCCTAACCCTATCCCTAACCCTACTCTAGCCCTAACCCTAACCCTAACCCTAACCCTAACCCTAACCCTAACCCTAACCCCTTTTTTCTACTCTAACCCTGTTTTTCTTGGTTTTCTTCCGTTCTAACCCGGCTTTTCTCGTTTTTTTTCGACTCTAACCCTGTTTTTCTTGGTTTTTTTCGGCTCTAACCCTGCTTTCCTTGGTTTTCTCCGGCTCTAATTCTGTTTTTCTTGGTTTTCTTCCGCTCTAACCCTGTTTTTCTTGGTTTTTTTCAGCCCTAACCCTGTTTTTCTTGGTTTTCTTCCTTTCTAACCCTGTTTTTCTTGGATTTCTTCGGCTCTAACCCTGGTTTTCTTGGTTTTATTCCGCTCTAACCCTGGTTTTCTTGTTTTTTTTCGGCTCTAACCCTGTTTTTCTTGGTTTTCTTACGCTCTAACCCTGTTTTTCTTTGATTTCTTCGGCTCTAACCCTGTTTTTCTTGGTTTTCTTCTTTTCTAACCCTGTTTTTCTTGGTTTTCTTCCGTTCAAACCCGGCTTTTCTTGGTTTTCTTCTGCTCTAACCCTGTTTTTCTTGGTTTTCTTCCGTTCTAACCCGGCTTTTCTTGGTTTTTTTTTTTGTTCTAACCCTGTTCTTCTTGGTTTTTTCGGATCTAACCCTTGTTTTCTTGGTTTTTTTCGGCTCTAACCCTGCTTTTCTTTGTTTAATTCCGCTCTAACCCTGTTTTTCTTGGTTTTCTTCCGCTCTATCCCTGTTTTTCTTGGTTATCTTCGGCTCTAACCCCGTTTTTCTTGGTTTTTTTCGGCTCTAACCCGGCTTTTCTTGGTTTTCTTCCGCTCTAACCCTGTTTTTCTCGGTTTTCTTCCGTTCCAACCCTGTTTTTCTTGGTTTTCTTCCGTTCTAACCTGGCTTTTCTTGGTTTTTTTCGGCTCTAACCCTGTTTTTCTTGGTTTTTTTTCGGCTCTAACCTTGCTTTCCTTGGTTTTCTCCGGCTCTAAGCCTGTTTTTCTTGGTATTCTTCCGCTCTAACCCTGTTTTTCTTGTTTTTTTCGGCTCTAACCCTGTTTTTCTTGGTTTTCTTCGGCTCTAACCCTGTTTTTCTTGTTTTTCTTCCGCTCTAACCCTGCTTTTCTTGGTTTTCTTCCGCCCTAACCCTGTTTTTCTTGGTTTTCTTCCGTTCTAACCCGGCTTTTCTTCGTTTTCTTCCGCTCTAACCCTGCTTTTCTTGGTTTTTTTCGGCTCTAACCCTGCTTTTCTTGGTTTTCTTCCGCCCTAACCCTGTTTTTCTTGGTTTTCTTCCGTTCTAACCCGGCTTTTCTTCGTTTTCTTCCGCTCTAACCCTGCTTTTCTTGGTTTTCTTCAGCTCTAACTCTGTTTTTCTTGGTTTTCTTCCATTCTAACCCTGCTTTTCTTGTTTTTTTTCGGCTCTAACCCTGTTTTTCTTAATTTTCTTCCGTTCTAACCCGGCTTTTCTTGGTTTTTTTCGGCTCTAACCCTGTTTTTCTTTTTTTTTTTCGGCTCTAACCCCGTTTTTCTTTGTTTTCTTCCGTTCAAACCCGGCTTTTCTTGGTTTTCCTCTGCTCTAACCCTGTTTTTCTTGGTTTTCTTCCGTTCTAACCCGGCTTTTCTTTGTTTTTTTCCGCTCTAACCCTGTTTTTCTTGGTTTTCTCCGGCTCTAACCCTGTTTTTCTTGGTTTTTTTCGGCTCTAACCCTGTTTTTCTTGGTTTTCTTCGGCTCTATCCCTGTTTTTCTTGGTTTTCTTCGGCTCTAACCCCGTTTTTCTTGGTTTTTTTCGGCTCTAACCCTGTTTTTCTTGGTTTTCTTCCGCTCTAACCCTGTTTTTCTTGGTTTTCTTCCGTTCTAACCTGGCTTTTCTTGGTTTTCTTCGGCTCTAACCCTGTTTTTCTTGGTTTTTTTCCGTTCTAACCTTGCTTTCCTTGGTTTTCTCCGGCTCGAAGCCTGTTTTTCTTCGTATTCTTCCGCTCTAACCCTGTTTTTCTTGGTTTTTTTCGGCTCTAACCCTGTTTTTCTTGGTTTTTTTCCGCTCTAACCCTGCTTTTCTTTGTTTTCTTCCGCTCTAACCCTGTTTTTCTTGGTTTTCTTCCGTTCTAACCCGGCTTTTCTTCGTTTTCTTCCGCTCTAACCCTGCTTTTCTTGGTTTTCTTCAGCTCTAACTCTGTTTTTCTTGGTTTTCTTCCATTCTAACCCTGCTTTTCTTGTTTTTTTTCGGCTCTAACCCTGTTTTTCTTAATTTTCTTCCGTTCTAACCCGGCTTTTCTTGGTTTTTTTCGGCTCTAACCCTGTTTTTCTTTTTTTTTTTCGGCTCTAACCCCGTTTTTCTTTGTTTTCTTCCGTTCAAACCCGGCTTTTCTTGGTTTTCCTCTGCTCTAACCCTGTTTTTCTTGGTTTTCTTCCGTTCTAACCCGGCTTTTCTTTGTTTTTTTCCGCTCTAACCCTGTTTTTCTTGGTTTTCTCCGGCTCTAACCCTGTTTTTCTTGGTTTCCTTCCGCTCTAACCCTGTTTTTCTTGGTTTTCTTCCGCTCTATCCCTGTTTTTCTTGGTTTTCTTCGGCTCTAACCCCGTTTTTCTTGGTTTTTTTCGGCTCTAACCCTGTTTTTCTTGGTTTTCTTCCGCTCTAACCCTGTTTTTCTTGGTTTTCTTCCGTTCTAACCTGGCTTTTCTTGGTTTTCTTCGGCTCTAACCCTGTTTTTCTTGGTTTTTTTCCGTTCTAACCTTGCTTTCCTTGGTTTTCTCCGGCTCGAAGCCTGTTTTTCTTCGTATTCTTCCGCTCTAACCCTGTTTTTCTTGGTTTTTTTCGGCTCTAACCCTGTTTTTCTTGGTTTTTTTCCGCTCTAACCCTGCTTTTCTTTGTTTTCTTCCGCTCTAACCCTGTTTTTCTTGGTTTTCTTCCGTTCTAACCCGGCTTTTCTTCGTTTTCTTCCGCTCTAACCCTGCTTTTCTTGGTTTTCTTCAGCTCTAACTCTGTTTTTCTTGGTTTTCTTCCATTCTAACCCTGCTTTTCTTGTTTTTTTTCGGCTCTAACCCTGTTTTTCTTAATTTTCTTCCGTTCTAACCCGGCTTTTCTTGGTTTTTTTCGGCTCTAACCCTGTTTTTCTTGGTTTTCTTCGGCTCTAACCCTGTTTTTCTTGGTTTTCTTTTGCTCTCACCCTTTTTTTCTTGGTTTTTTTCCGTTCTAACCCGGCTTTTCTTGGTTTTCTTCGGCTCTAACTCTGTTGTTCTTGGTTTTCTTCCGTTCTAATCCTGCTTTTCTTGTTTTTTTTCGGCTCTTACCCTGCTTTTCTTTGTTTTCTTTCGCTCTAACCCTGTTTTTCTTGGTTTTTTTCGGCTCTAACCCTGCTTTTCTTTGTTTTCTTCCGCTCTAACCCTGTTTTTCTTGGTTTTTTTCGGCTCTAACCCTGTTTTTCTTTGTTTTCTTCTGCTCTAACCCTGCTTTTCTTGCTTTTCTTCCGCTCTAACCCTGTTTTTCTTGGTTTTTTTCGGCTCTAACCCTGTTTTTCTTGGTTTTCTTCGGCTTTAACCCTGTTTTTCTTGTTTTTCTTCCGCTCTAACCCTGCTTTTCTTGGTTTTCTTCCGCTCTAACCCTGTTTTTCTTGGTTTTCTTCCGTTCTAACCCGGCTATTCTTGTTTTTTTTCGGCTCTAACCCTGTTTTTCTTGGTTTTTTTCGGCTCTAACCCTGTTTTTCTTGGTTTTCTTCCGTTCTAACCCGGCTTTTCTTGGATTTTTTCGGCTCTAACCCTTTTTTTTTTTATTTTTTTCGGCTCTAACCCTGTTTTTCTTGGTTTTTTTCGGCTCTAACCCTGCTTTTCCTTGTTTTCTTCCGCTCTAACCCTGTTTTTCTTGGTTTTCTTCCGCTCTATCCCTGTTTTTCTTGGTTTTCTTCGGCTCTAACCCCGTTTTTCTTGGTTTTTTTTGGCTCTACCCCTGTTTTTCTTGGGTTTTTTTGGCTTTAACCCTGTTTTTCTTGGTTTTCTTCCGTTCTAACCTGGCTTTTCTTGGTTTTCTTCGGCTCTAACCCTGTTTTTCTTGGTTTTTTTCCGTTCTAACCTTGCTTTCCTTGGTTTTCTCCGGCTCTAAGCCTGTTTTTCTTCGTATTCTTCCGCTCTAACCCTGTTTTTCTTGATTTTTTTCGGCTCTAACCCTGTTTTTCTTGGTTTTTTTCCGCTCTAACCCTGCTTTTCTTTGTTTTCTTCCGCTCTAACCCTGTTTTTCTTGGTTTTCTTCCGCTCTAACCCTGTTTTTCTTGGTTTTCTTCGGCTCTAACCCTGTTTTTCTTGGTTTTCTTTTGCTCTCACCCTTTTTTTCTTGGTTTTTTTCCGTTCTAACCCGGCTTTTCTTGGTTTTCTTCGGCTCTAACTCTGTTGTTCTTGGTTTTCTTCCGTTCTAATCCTGCTTTTCTTGTTTTTTTTCGGCTCTAACCCTGCTTTTCTTTGTTTTCTGTCGCTCTAACCCTGTTTTTCTTTGTTTTTTTTGGCTCTAACCCTGCTTTTCTTTGTTTTCTTCCGCTCTAACCCTGTTTTTCTTGGTTTTTTTCGGCTCTAACCCTGTTTTTCTTGGTTTTCTTCTGCTCTAACCCTGCTTTTCTTGGTTTTCTTCCAATCTAACCCTGTTTTTCTTGGTTTTTTTCGGCTCTAACCCTGTTTTTCTTGGTTTTCTTCGGCTCTAACCCTGTTTTTCTTGTTTTTCTTCCGCTCTAACCCTGCTTTTCTTGGTTTTCTTCCGCTTTAACCCTGTTTTTCTTGGTTTTCTTCCGTTCTAACCCGGCTATTCTTGTTTTTTTTCGGCTCTAACCCTGTTTTTCTTGGTTTTTTTCGGCTCTAACCCTGTTTTTCTTGGTTTTCTTCCGTTCTAACCTGGCTTTTCTTGGTTTTTTTCGGCTCTAACCCTGTTTTTCTTGGTTTTTTTTCGGCTCTAACCTTGCTTTCCTTGGTTTTCTCCGGCTCTAAGCCTGTTTTTCTTGGTATTCTTCCGCTCTAACCCTGTTTTTCTTGTTTTTTTCGGCTCTAACCCTGTTTTTCTTGGTTTTCTTCGGCTCTAACCCTGTTTTTCTTGTTTTTCTTCCGCTCTAACCCTGCTTTTCTTGGTTTTCTTCCGCCCTAACCCTGTTTTTCTTGGTTTTCTTCCGTTCTAACCCGGCTTTTCTTCGTTTTCTTCCGCTCTAACCCTGCTTTTCTTGGTTTTTTTCGGCTCTAACCCTGCTTTTCTTGGTTTTCTTCCGCCCTAACCCTGTTTTTCTTGGTTTTCTTCCGTTCTAACCCGGCTTTTCTTCGTTTTCTTCCGCTCTAACCCTGCTTTTCTTGGTTTTCTTCAGCTCTAACTCTGTTTTTCTTGGTTTTCTTCCATTCTAACCCTGCTTTTCTTGTTTTTTTTCGGCTCTAACCCTGTTTTTCTTAATTTTCTTCCGTTCTAACCCGGCTTTTCTTGGTTTTTTTCGGCTCTAACCCTGTTTTTCTTTTTTTTTTTCGGCTCTAACCCCGTTTTCCTTGTTTTCTTCCGTTCAAACCCGGCTTTTCTTGGTTTTCTTCTGCTCTAACCCTGTTTTTCTTGGTTTTCTTCCGTTCTAACCCGGCTTTTCTTTGTTTTTTTCCGCTCTAACCCTGTTTTTCTTGGTTTTCTCCGGCTCTAACCCTGTTTTTCTTGGTTTCCTTCCGCTCTAACCCTGTTTTTCTTGGTTTTCTTCCGCTCTATCCCTGTTTTTCTTGGTTTTCTTCGGCTCTAACCCCGTTTTTCTTGGTTTTTTTCGGCTCTAACCCTGTTTTTCTTGGTTTTCTTCCGCTCTAACCCTGTTTTTCTTGGTTTTCTTCCGTTCTAACCTGGCTTTTCTTGGTTTTCTTCGGCTCTAACCCTGTTTTTCTTGGTTTTTTTCCGTTCTAACCTTGCTTTCCTTGGTTTTCTCCGGCTCGAAGCCTGTTTTTCTTCGTATTCTTCCGCTCTAACCCTGTTTTTCTTGGTTTTTTTCGGCTCTAACCCTGTTTTTCTTGGTTTTTTTCCGCTCTAACCCTGCTTTTCTTTGTTTTCTTCCGCTCTAACCCTGTTTTTCTTGGTTTTCTTCCGCTCTAACCCTGTTTTTCTTGGTTTTCTTCGGCTCTAACCCTGTTTTTCTTGGTTTTCTTTTGCTCTCACCCTTTTTTTCTTGGTTTTTTTCCGTTCTAACCCGGCTTTTCTTGGTTTTCTTCGGCTCTAACTCTGTTGTTCTTGGTTTTCTTCCGTTCTAATCCTGCTTTTCTTGTTTTTTTTCGGCTCTTACCCTGCTTTTCTTTGTTTTCTTTCGCTCTAACCCTGTTTTTCTTGGTTTTTTTCGGCTCTAACCCTGCTTTTCTTTGTTTTCTTCCGCTCTAACCCTGTTTTTCTTGGTTTTTTTCGGCTCTAACCCTGTTTTTCTTTGTTTTCTTCTGCTCTAACCCTGCTTTTCTTGGTTTTCTTCCGCTCTAACCCTGTTTTTCTTGGTTTTTTTCGGCTCTAACCCTGTTTTTCTTGGTTTTCTTCGGCTTTAACCCTGTTTTTCTTGTTTTTCTTCCGCTCTAACCCTGCTTTTCTTGGTTTTCTTCCGCTCTAACCCTGTTTTTCTTGGTTTTCTTCCGTTCTAACCCGGCTATTCTTGTTTTTTTTCGGCTCTAACCCTGTTTTTCTTGGTTTTTTTCGGCTCTAACCCTGTTTTTCTTGGTTTTCTTCCGTTCTAACCCGGCTTTTCTTGGATTTTTTCGGCTCTAACCCTTTTTTTTTTTATTTTTTTCGGCTCTAACCCTGTTTTTCTTGGTTTTTTTCGGCTCTAACCCTGCTTTTCCTTGTTTTCTTCCGCTCTAACCCTGTTTTTCTTGGTTTTCTTCCGCTCTATCCCTGTTTTTCTTGGTTTTCTTCGGCTCTAACCCCGTTTTTCTTGGTTTTTTTCGGCTCTACCCCTGTTTTTCTTGGTTTTTTTTGGCTTTAACCCTGTTTTTCTTGGTTTTCTTCCGTTGTAACCTGGCTTTTCTTGGTTTTCTTCGGCTCTAACCCTGTTTATCTTGGTTTTTTTCCGTTCTAACCTTGCTTTCCTTGGTTTTCTCCGGCTCTAAGCCTGTTTTTCTTCGTATTCTTCCGCTCTAACCCTGTTTTTCTTGGTTTTTTTCGGCTCTAACCCTGTTTTTCTTGGTTTTTTTCTGCTCTAACCCTGCTTTTCTTTGTTTTCTTCCGCTCTAACCCTGTTTTTCTTGGTTTTCTTCCGCTCTAACCCTGTTTTTCTTGGTTTTCTTCGGCTCTAACCCTGTTTTTCTTGGTTTTCTTTTGCTCTCACCCTTTTTTTCTTGGTTTTTTTCCGTTCTAACCCGGCTTTTCTTGGTTTTCTTCGGCTCTAACTCTGTTGTTCTTGGTTTTCTTCCGTTCTAATCCTGCTTTTCTTGTTTTTTTTCGGCTCTAACCCTGCTTTTCTTTGTTTTCTTTCGCTCTAACCCTGTTTTTCTTTGTTTTTTTTGGCTCTAACCCTGCTTTTCTTTGTTTTCTTCCGCTCTAACCCTGTTTTTCTTGGTTTTTTTCGGCTCTAACCCTGTTTTTCTTGGTTTTCTTCTGCTCTAACCCTGCTTTTCTTGGTTTTCTTCCAATCTAACCCTGTTTTTCTTGGTTTTTTTCGGCTCTAACCCTGTTTTTCTTGGTTTTCTTCGGCTCTAACCCTGTTTTTCTTGTTTTTCTTCCGCTCTAACCCTGCTTTTCTTGGTTTTCTTCCGCTTTAACCCTGTTTTTCTTGGTTTTCTTCCGTTCTAACCCGGCTATTCTTGTTTTTTTTCGGCTCTAACCCTGTTTTTCTTGGTTTTTTTCGGCTCTAACACTGTTTTTCTTGGTTTTCTTCCGTTCTAACCCGGCTTTTCTTGGATTTTTTCGGCTCTAACCCTTTTTTTTATTATTTTTTTCGGCTCTAACCCTGTTTTTCTTGGTTTCTTTCAAATCTAACCCTGTTTTTCTTGGTTTTCTTCCGCTCTAACTTTGCTTTTCTTGGTTTTCTTCCGCTCTAACCGTGTTTTTCTCGGTTTTCTTCGGTTCTAACCCTGCTTTTCTTGGTTTTCTTCTGCTCTAACCCTGTTTTTCTTGGTTTTCTTCCGTTCTAAGCTGGCTTTTCTTGGTTTTTTTTGGCTTTAACCCTGTTTTTCTTGGTTTTTTTTCGGCTCTAACCCTGCTTTCCTTGGTTTTTCCCGGCTCTAAGCCTGTTTTTCTTGGTTTACTTCCGCTCTAACCCTGTTTTTCTTGGTTTTCTTCCGCTCTAACCCTGTTTTTCTTGGTTTTCTTCGGCTCTAACCCTCTTTTTCTTGGTTTTCTTTTGCTCTCACCCTTTTTTTCTTGGTTTTTTTCCGTTCTAACCCGGCTTTTCTTGGTTTTCTTCGGCTCTAACTCTGTTGTTCTTGGTTTTCTTCCGTTCTAATCCTGCTTTTCTTGTTTTTTTTCGGCTCTAACCCTGCTTTTCTTTGTTTTCTTTCGCTCTAACCATGTTTTTCTTGGTTTTTTTCGGCTCTAACCCTGCTTTTCTTTGTTTTCTTCCGCTCTAACCCTGTTTTTCTTGGTTTTTTTCGGCTCTAACCCTGTTTTTCTTGGTTTTCTTCTGCTCTAACCATGCTTTTCTTGGTTTTCTTCCGCTCTAACCCTGTTTTTCTTGGTTTTTTTCGGCTCTAACCCTGTTTTTCTTGGTTTTCTTCGGCTTTAACCCTGTTTTTCTTGTTTTTCTTTCGCTCTAACCCTGCTTTTCTTGGTTTTCTTCCGCTCTAACCCTGTTTTTCTTGGTTTTCTTCCGTTCTAACCCGGCTATTCTTGTTTTTTTTCGGCTCTAACCCTGTTTTTCTTGTTTTTTTTCGGCTCTAACCCTGTTTTTCTTGGTTTTCTTCTGTTCTAACCCGGCTTTTCTTGGATTTTTTCGGCTCTAACCCTTTTTTTTTTTATTTTTTTCGGCTCTAACCCTGTTTTTCTTGGTTTTTTTCGGCTCTAACCCTGCTTTTCCTTGTTTTCTTCCGCTCTAACCCTGTTTTTCTTGGTTTTCTTCCGCTCTAACCCTGTTTTTCTTGGTTTTCTTCGGCTCTAACCCTGTTTTTCTTGGTTTTCTTTTGCTCTCACCCTTTTTTTCTTGGTTTTTTTCCGTTCTAACCCGGCTTTTCTTGGTTTTCTTCGGCTCTAACTCTGTTGTTCTTGGTTTTCTTCCGTTCTAATCCTGCTTTTCTTGTTTTTTTTCGGCTCTAACCCTGCTTTTCTTTGTTTTCTTTCGCTCTAACCCTGTTTTTCTTTGTTTTTTTTGGCTCTAACCCTGCTTTTCTTTGTTTTCTTCCGCTCTAACCCTGTTTTTCTTGGTTTTTTTCGGCTCTAACCCTGTTTTTCTTGGTTTTCTTCTGCTCTAACCCTGCTTTACTTGGTTTTCTTCCAATCTAACCCTGTTTTTCTTGGTTTTTTTCGGCTCTAACCCTGTTTTTCTTGGTTTTCTTCGGCTCTAACCCTGTTTTTCTTGTTTTTCTTCCGCTCTAACCCTGCTTTTCTTGGTTTTCTTCCGCTCTAACCCTGTTTTTCTTGGTTTTCTTCCGTTCTAACCCGGCTATTCTTGTTTTTTTTCGGCTCTAACCCTGTTTTTCTTGGTTTTTTTCGGCTCTAACCCTGTTTTTCTTGGTTTTCTTCCGTTCTAACCCGGCTTTTCTTGGATTTTTTCGGCTCTAACCCTTTTTTTTTTTATTTTTTTCGGCTCTAACCCTGTTTTTCTTGGTTTCTTTCAAATCTAACCCTGTTTTTCTTGGTTTTCTTCCGCTCTAACCGTGCTTTTCTTGGTTTTCTTCCGCTCTAACCGTGTTTTTCTCGGTTTTCTTCGGCTCTAACCCTGCTTTTCTTGGTTTTCTTCTGCTCTAACCCTGTTTTTCTTGGTTTTCTTCCGTTCTAAGCTGGCTTTTCTTGGTTTTTTTTGGCTTTAACCCTGTTTTTCTTGGTTTTTTTTCGGCTCTAACCCTGCTTTCCTTGGTTTTTCCCGGCTCTAAGCCTGTTTTTCTTGGTTTACTTCCGCTCTAACCCTGTTTTTCTTGGTTTTCTTCCGGTCTAACCCTGTTTTTCTTGGTTTTCTTCGGCTCTAACCCTCTTGTTCTTGGTTTTGTTTTGCTCTCACCCTTTTTTTCTTGGTTTTTTTCCGTTCTAACCCGGCTTTTCTTGGATTTCTTCGGCTCTAACTCTGTTGTTCTTGGCTTTCTTCCGTTCTAATCCTGCTTTTCTTGTTTTTTTTCGGCTCTAACCCTGTTTTTCTTGGTTTTTTTCGGCTCTAACCCTGCTTTCCTTGGTTTTCTCCGGCTCTAATTCTGTTTTTCTTGGTTTTCTTCCGCTCTAACCCTGTTTTTCTTGGTTTTTTTCAGCCCTAACCCTGTTTTTCTTGGTTTTCTGCCTTTCTAACCCTGTTTTTCTTGGATTTCTTCGGCTCTAACCCTGGTTTTCTTGGTTTTATTCCGCTCTAACCCTGGTTTTCTTGTTTTTTTTCGGCTCTAACCCTGTTTCTCTTGGTTTTCTTCCGCTCTAACCCTGTTTTTCTTTGTTTTCTTCGGCTCTAACCCTGTTTTTCTTGGTTTTCTTCTTTTCTAACCCTGTTTTTCTTGGTTTACTTCCGTTCTAACCCGGCTTTTCTTGGTTTTCTTCCGCTCTAACCCTGTTTTTCTTGGTTTTCCTTCGTTCTAACCCGGCTTTTCTTGGTTTTCTTCTGCTCTAGCCCTATTTTTCTTGGTTTTCCTTCGTTCTAACCCGGCTTTTCTTGGTTTTTTTCGGCTCTAACCATGTTATTCTTGGTTTTTTTTCCGCTCTAACCCGGCTTTTGTTGGTTTTTTTGGCTCTAACCCTGTTTTTCTTGGTTTTCTTCCGTTCTAACCTGGCTTTTCTTGGTTTTTTATGTCCCTTACCCAGTTTTTCTTGGTTTTCTTTCGCTCTAACCCGGCTTTTCTTGGTTTTTTTTCCGCTCTAACCCTGTTTTTCTTGTTTTTTTTTCGTCTCTAACCCTGTTTTTCTTGGTTTTCTTCCGCTCTAACCCTGTTTTTCTTGGTTTTCTTCATCACTAAAACTGTTTTTCTTGGTTTTCTTCTACTCTAACCCTGTTTTTCTTGGTTGTCTTCCGTTCTAACCCGGCTAATCTTGGTTTTCTTCGGCTCTACCCCTGCTTTTATTGGTTTTCTTCCGATCTAACCCTGTTTTTCTTGGTTTTCTTGCGCTCTAACCCTGTTTTTATTGTTTTTTTTCGGCTCTAACCCTGTTTTTCTTGGTTTTCTTCGGCTCTAACCCTGCTATTCTTGGCTTTCTTCCGATCTAAACCTTTTTTTCTTGTTTTTTTTTGGGTCTAACCCTGTTTTTCTTGGGTTTTTTCGCCTCTAACTCTGTTTTTCTTGGTTTTCTGTCGTTCTAACCCTGTTTCTCTTGGTTTTTTTCGGCTCTAACCCTGTTTTTCTTGGTTTTTTCGGCTCTAACCCTGTTTTTCTTGGTTTTTTTCGGCTCTAACCTTGTTTTTCTTGGTTTTCTTTTGCTCTAACCCTGCTTTTCTTGGTTTTCTTCGGATCTATCCTCGTTTTTCTTGGTTTTCTTCCATTCTAACCCAGCTTTTCTTGGTTTTCTTCCGCTCTAACCCTGTTTTTCTTGGTTTTCTTCAGCTCTAACCCTGTTCTTATTGGTTTACTTCCGCTCTAACCCGGCTTTCTTAATTTTCTTCCTTTCTAACACTGTTTTTCTTGGTTTTCTTCTGGTCTAACCCTGTTTTTCTTGTTTTTCATCCGTTCTACCCGGCTTTTCTTGGTTTTCTTCTGCTCTAACCCTGTTTTTCTTGGTTTTTTTCCGTTCTAACCCGGCTTTTCTTGGTTTACTTCGGCTCTAACTCTGTTTTTCTTGGTTTTCTTCCATTCTAACCCTGCTTTTCTTGTTTTTTTTTCGGCTCTAACCCTGTTTTTCTTAATTTTCTTCCGTTCTAACCCGGCTTTTCTTGTTTTTTTTCGGCTCTAACCCTGTTTTTCTTGTTTTTTTTCGGCTGTAACCCCGTTTTTCTTTGTTTTCTTCCGTTCAAACCCGGCTTTTCTTGGTTTTCTTCTGCTCTAACCCTGTTTTTCTTGGTTTTCTTCCGTTCTAACTCGGCTTTTCTTGGTTTTTTTCCGCTCTAACCCTGTTTTTCTTGGTTTTTTTCGGCTCTAACCCTGTTTTTCTTGGTTTCTTTCAAATCTAACCCTGTTTTTCTTGGTTTTCTTCCGCTCTAACCGTGCTTTTCTTGGTTTTCTTCCGCTCTAACCGTGTTTTTCTCGGTTTTCTTCGGCTCTAACCCTGCTTTTCTTGGTTTTCTTCTGCTCTAACCCTGTTTTTCTTGGTTTTCTTCCGTTCTAAGCTGGCTTTTCTTGGTTTTTTTTGGCTTTAACCCTGTTTTTCTTGGTTTTTTTTCGGCTCTAACCCTGCTTTCCTTGGTTTTTCCCGGCTCTAAGCCTGTTTTTCTTGGTTTACTTCCGCTCTAACCCTGTTTTTCTTGGTTTTCTTCCGGTCTAACCCTGTTTTTCTTGGTTTTCTTCGGCTCTAACCCTCTTGTTCTTGGTTTTGTTTTGCTCTCACCCTTTTTTTCTTGGTTTTTTTCCGTTCTAACCCGGCTTTTCTTGGATTTCTTCGGCTCTAACTCTGTTGTTCTTGGCTTTCTTCCGTTCTAATCCTGCTTTTCTTGTTTTTTTTCGGCTCTAACCCTGTTTTTCTTGGTTTTTTTCGGCTCTAACCCTGCTTTCCTTGGTTTTCTCCGGCTCTAATTCTGTTTTTCTTGGTTTTCTTCCGCTCTAACCCTGTTTTTCTTGGTTTTTTTCAGCCCTAACCCTGTTTTTCTTGGTTTTCTGCCTTTCTAACCCTGTTTTTCTTGGATTTCTTCGGCTCTAACCCTGGTTTTCTTGGTTTTATTCCGCTCTAACCCTGGTTTTCTTGTTTTTTTTCGGCTCTAACCCTGTTTCTCTTGGTTTTCTTCCGCTCTAACCCTGTTTTTCTTTGTTTTCTTCGGCTCTAACCCTGTTTTTCTTGGTTTTCTTCTTTTCTAACCCTGTTTTTCTTGGTTTACTTCCGTTCTAACCCGGCTTTTCTTGGTTTTCTTCCGCTCTAACCCTGTTTTTCTTGGTTTTCCTTCGTTCTAACCCGGCTTTTCTTGGTTTTCTTCTGCTCTAGCCCTATTTTTCTTGGTTTTCCTTCGTTCTAACCCGGCTTTTCTTGGTTTTTTTCGGCTCTAACCATGTTATTCTTGGTTTTTTTTCCGCTCTAACCCGGCTTTTGTTGGTTTTTTTGGCTCTAACCCTGTTTTTCTTGGTTTTCTTCCGTTCTAACCTGGCTTTTCTTGGTTTTTTATGTCCCTTACCCAGTTTTTCTTGGTTTTCTTTCGCTCTAACCCGGCTTTTCTTGGTTTTTTTTCCGCTCTAACCCTGTTTTTCTTGTTTTTTTTCGTCTCTAACCCTGTTTTTCTTGGTTTTCTTCCGCTCTAACCCTGTTTTTCTTGGTTTTCTTCATCACTAAAACTGTTTTTCTTGGTTTTCTTCTACTCTAACCCTGTTTTTCTTGGTTGTCTTCCGTTCTAACCCGGCTAATCTTGGTTTTCTTCGGCTCTACCCCTGCTTTTATTGGTTTTCTTCCGATCTAACCCTGTTTTTCTTGGTTTTCTTGCGCTCTAACCCTGTTTTTATTGTTTTTTTTCGGCTCTAACCCTGTTTTTCTTGGTTTTCTTCGGCTCTAACCCTGCTATTCTTGGCTTTCTTCCGATCTAAACCTTTTTTTCTTGTTTTTTTTTGGGTCTAACCCTGTTTTTCTTGGGTTTTTTCGCCTCTAACTCTGTTTTTCTTGGTTTTCTGTCGTTCTAACCCTGTTTCTCTTGGTTTTTTTCGGCTCTAACCCTGTTTTTCTTGGTTTTTTCGGCTCTAACCCTGTTTTTCTTGGTTTTTTTCGGCTCTAACCTTGTTTTTCTTGGTTTTCTTTTGCTCTAACCCTGCTTTTCTTGGTTTTCTTCGGATCTATCCTCGTTTTTCTTGGTTTTCTTCCATTCTAACCCAGCTTTTCTTGGTTTTCTTCCGCTCTAACCCTGTTTTTCTTGGTTTTCTTCAGCTCTAACCCTGTTCTTATTGGTTTACTTCCGCTCTAACCCGGCTTTCTTAATTTTTTTCCTTTCTAACACTGTTTTTCTTGGTTTTCTTCTGGTCTAACCCTGTTTTTCTTGTTTTTCATCCGTTCTACCCGGCTTTTCTTGGTTTTCTTCTGCTCTAACCCTGTTTTTCTTGGTTTTTTTCCGTTCTAACCCGGCTTTTCTTGGTTTACTTCGGCTCTAACTCTGTTTTTCTTGGTTTTCTTCCATTCTAACCCTGCTTTTCTTGTTTTTTTTTCGGCTCTAACCCTGTTTTTCTTAATTTTCTTCCGTTCTAACCCGGCTTTTCTTGTTTTTTTTCGGCTCTAACCCTGTTTTTCTTGTTTTTTTTCGGCTGTAACCCCGTTTTTCTTTGTTTTCTTCCGTTCAAACCCGGCTTTTCTTGGTTTTCTTCTGCTCTAACCCTGTTTTTCTTGGTTTTCTTCCGTTCTAACTCGGCTTTTCTTGGTTTTTTTCCGCTCTAACCCTGTTTTTCTTGGTTTTTTTCGGCTCTAACCCTGTTTTTCTTGGTTTTTTTCGGCTCTAACCCTGCTTTTCCTTGTTTTCTTCCGCTGTAACCCTGTTTTTCTTGGTTTTCTTCTGCTCTATCCCTGTTTTTCTTGGTTTTCTTCGGCTCTAACCCCGTTTTTCTTGGTTTTTTTCGGATCTACCCCTGTTTTTCTTGGTTTTCTTCCGCTCTAACCCTGTTTTTCTTGGTTTTCTTCCGTTCTAACCTGGCTTTTCTTGGTTTTCTTCGGCTCTGACCCTGTTTTTCTTGGTTTTTTTCCATTCTAACCTTGCTTTCCTTGGTTTTCTCCGGCTCTAAGCCTGTTTTTCTTCGTATTCTTCCGCTCTAACCCTGTTTTTCTTGGGTTTATTCGGCTCTAACCCTGTTTTTCTTGGTTTTTTTCCGCACTAACCCTGCTTTTCTTGGTTTTCTTCCGCTCTAACCCTGTTTTTCTTGGTTTTCTTCCGCTCTAACCCTGTTTTTCTTGGTTTTCTTCCGCTCTCACCCTTTTTTTCTTGGTTTTTTTTTGTTCTAACCCGGCTTTTCTTGGTTTTCTTCGGCTCTAACTCTGTTGTTCTTGGTTTTCTTCCGTTCTAATCCTGCTTTTCTTGGTTTTTTTCGGCTCTAACCCTACTTTTCTTTGTTTTCTTTCGCTCTAACCCTGTTTTTCTTGGTTTTTTTCGGCTCTAACCCTGCTTTTCTTTGTTTTCTTCCGCTCTAACCCTGTTTTTCTTGTTTTTTTCCGGCTCTAACCCTGTTTTTCTTGGTTTATTCCGGATCTAACCCTGTTTTTCTTGGTTTTCTTAGGCTCTAACCCTGTTTTTCTTGGTTTTCTTCGGCTCTAACTCTGTTTTTCTTGGTTTTCTTCGGCTCTAACCCTGTTTTTCTTGTTTTTCTTTCGCTCTAACCCTGCTTTTCTTGGTTTTCTTCCGCTCTAACCCTGTTTTTCTTGGTTTTCTTCCGTTCTAACCCGGCTTTTCTTGGTTTTTTTCGGCTCTAACCCTGTTTTTCTTGGTTTTCTTTTGCTCTCACCCTTTTTTTCTTGGTTTTTTTCCGTTCTAACCCGGCTTTTCTTGGGTTTTTTCGGCTCTAACCCTTTTTTTTTTTATTTATTTCGGCTCTAACCCTGTTTTTCTTGGTTTCTTTCGGCTCTAACCCTGTTTTTCTTGGTTTTCTTCCGCTCTAACCCTGCTTTTCTTGGTTTTCTTCCGCTCTAACCCTGTTTTTCTTGGATTTCTTCCGCTCTAACCCTGTTTTTCTTGGTTTTCTTCCGTTCTAAGCTGGCTTTTCTTGGTTTTATTTGGCTTTAACGCTGTTTTTCTTGGTTTTTTTTCGGCTCTAACCCTGCTTTCCTTGGTTTTTCCTGGCTCTAAGCCTGTTTTTCTTGGTTTACTTCCGCTCTAACCCTGTTTTTCTTGTTTTTTTTCGGCTCTCACCCTGTTTTTCTTGGTTTTCTTCCACTCTAACCAAGAAAAAAAGGGTCAGAGTGAAAGAAAACCAAGAAAAACAGGGTTAGATCCGAAAAAAAACCAAGAAAAGCCGGGTTATAACGGAAGAAAACCAAGAAAAACAGGGTTAGAGCGGAAGAAAAGCAAGAAAAGCCGGGTTTGAACGGAAGAAAACCAAGAAAAACGGGGTTAGAGCGGAAGAAAACCAAGAAAAGCAGGGTTAGAGCAGAAGAAAACCAAGAAAAACAGGGTTAGAGCCGAAAAAAACCAAGAAAAAAGGGTTGGAGCCGAAAAAAACCAAGAAAAACAGGGTTAGAGCAGAAAAAAAACAAGAAAAACAGGGTTAGATCGGAAGAAAACCAAGAAAACCAGGGTTAGATCGGAATAAAACCAAGAAAAACAGGGTTAGAGCCGAAATAAACCAAGAAAAACAGGGTTAGAACCGAAAGAAACCAAGAAAAAGAGGGTTAGAGCCGAAAAAAAACAAGAAAAGCCGGGTTAGAACAGAAGAAAACCAAGAAAAAGAGGGTTAGAGCCGAAAAAAAACAAGAAAAGCCGGGTTAGAACAGAAGAAAACCAAGAAAAACAGGGTTAGAGCCGAAAAAAACCAAGAAAAACAGGGTTAGAGCCGAAAAAAACCAAGAAAAACAGGGTTAGAGCCGAAAAAAACCAAGAAAAACATGGTTAGAGCCGAAAAAAAACAAGAAAAGCCGGGTTAGAACGGAAGAAAACCAAGAAAAACAGGGTTAGAGCGGTAGAAAACCAAGAAAAGTCGGGTTAGAACGGAAGAAAACCAAGAAAAACTGGGTTAGAGCGTAAGAAAAGCAAGAAAAACAGGGTTAGAGCCGGAGAAAACCAAGAAAAGCAGAGTTAGAGCCGAAAAAAACCAAGAAAAAAAACCCTAACCCTAACCCTAACCCTAACCCTAACCCTAACCCTAACCCTAAACCTAACCCTAACCCTAACCCTAACCCTAACCCTAACCATAACCCTAACCCTAACCCTAACCCTAACCCTAGCCCTAATCCTAACCCTAACCCTAGCCCTAACCCTAACCCTAACCCTAACCCTAACCCTAACCCTACTCTAACCCTAACCCTAACCCTAACCCTAACCCTAACCCTAACACTAACCCTAACCCCTAACCCTAACCCTAACCCTACCCTAACCCTAACCCTAACCCTAACCCTAACCCTAACCCTAACCCTAACCCTAACCCTAACCCTAACCCTAACCCTGACCCTAACCCTAACCCTACCCTAACCTTAACCCTAACCCTAACCCTAACCCTAACCCTAACCCTACTCTAGCCCTAACCCTAACCCTAACCCTAACCCTAACCCTAACCCCTTTTTTCTACTCTAACCCTGTTTTTCTTGGTTTTCTTCCGTTCTAACCCGGCTTTTCTCGTTTTTTTTCGGCTCTAACCCTGTTTTTCTTGGTTTTTTTCGGCTCTAACCCTGCTTTCCTTGGTTTTCTCCGGCTCTAATTCTGTTTTTCTTGGTTTTCTTCCGCTCTAACCCTGTTTTTCTTGGTTTTTTTCAGCCCTAACCCTGTTTTTCTTGGTTTTCTTCCTTTCTAACCCTGTTTTTCTTGGCATTCTTCGGCTCTAACCCTGTTTTTCTTGGTTTTATTCCGCTCTAACCCTGGTTTTCTTGTTTTTTTTCGGCTCTAACCCTGTTTTTCTTGGTTTTCTTCCGCTCTAACCCTGTTTTTCTTTGTTTTCTTCGGCTCTAACCCTGTTTTTCTTGGTTTTCTTCTTTTCTAACCCTGTTTTTCTTGGTTTTCTTCCGTTCAAACCCGGCTTTTCTTGGTTTTCTTCTGCTCTAACCCTGTTTTTCTTGGTTTTCTTCCGTTCTAACCCGGCTTTTCTTGTTTTTTTTTTTTGTTCTAACCCTGTTTTTCTTGGTTCTTTCGGCTCTAACCCTGTTTTTCTTGGTTTTTTTCGGCTCTAACCCTGTTCTTCTTGGTTTTCTTCTGCTCTAACCCTGCTTTTCTTGGTTTTCTTCCGCTCTAACCCTGTTTTTCTTGTTTTTTTCGGCTCTAACCCTGTTTTTCTTGGTTTTCTTTGGCTCTAACCCTGCTTTTCTTGGTTTTCTTCCGCCCTAACCCTGTTTTTCTTGGTTTTTTTCCTCTCTAACCCTGCTTTTCTTTGTTTTCTTCCGCTCTAACCCTGTTTTTCTTGGTTTTCTTCCGCTCTAATCCTGTTTTTCTTGGTTTTTTTCGGCTCTAACCCTGTTTTTCTTGGTTTTCTTTTGCTCTCACCCTTTTTTTCTTGGTTTTTTTCCGTTCTAACCCGGCTTTTCTTGGTTTTTTTCGGCTCTAACCCTGCTTTTCTTGGTTCTCTTCCGCTCTAACCCTGTTTTTCTTGGTTTTCTTCCGTTCTAACCTGGCTTTTCTTGGTTTTTTTCTGCTCTAACCCTGTTTTTCTTGGTTTTTTTCGGCTCTAACCCTGTTTTTCTTGGTTTTCTTCCGTTCTAACCCGGCTTTTCTTGTTTTTTTCCTGCTCTAAACCTGTTTTTCTTGTTTTTTTCCGTTCTAACCCGGATTTTCAGTTTTTTCTTTCGGCTCTAACCCTGCTTTTCTTGGTTTTCTTCGGCTTTAACCCCGTTTTTCTTGGTTTTCTTCCGTTCTAACCCGACTTTTCTTGGTTTTTTTCCGCTCTAACCCTGTTTTCTTGGTTTTTTTCGGCTCTAACCCTGTATTTCTTGTTTTTTTTTTCGGCTCTAACCCTGTTTTTCTTGGTTTTATTTCGGCTCTTACCCTGCTTTCCTTGGTTTTCTCCGGCTCTAAGCCTGTTTTTCTTGGATTTCTTCCGCTCTAACCCTGTTTTTCTTGGTTTTTTTCGGCTCTAACCTTGTTCTTCTTGGTTTACTTCCGCTCTAACCCGGCTTTTCTTGGTTTTCTTCCTTTCTAACACTGTTTTTCTTGGTTTTCTTCTGTTCTAACCCTGTTTTTCTTGGTTTTCATCCGTTCTAACCCGGCTTTTCTTGGTTTTCTTCTGCTCTAACCCTGCTTTTCTTGGTTTATTTCCGTTCTAACCCGGCTTTTCTTGGTTTTCTTCAGCTCTAACTCTGTTTTTCTTGGTTTTCTTCCATTCTAACCCTGCTTTTCTTGTTTTTTTTCGGCTCTAACCCTGTTTTTCTTAATTTTCTTCCATTCTAACCCGGCTTTTCTTGTTTTTTTTCGGCTCTAACCCTGTTTTTCTTGTTTTTTATCGGCTCTAACCCCGTTTTTCTTTGTTTTCTTCTGTTCAAACCCGGCTTTTCTTGGTTTTCTTCTGCTCTAACCCTGTTTTTCTTGGTTTTCTTCCGTTCTAACCCGGCTTTTCTTGGTTTTTTTCCGCTCTAACCCTGTTTTTCTTGGTTTTTTTCGGCTCTAACCCTGTTTTTCTTGGTTTTTTTCGGCTCTAACCCTGCTTTTCCTTGTTTTCTTCCGCTGTAACCCTGTTTTTCTTGGTTTTCTTCCGCTCTATCCCTGTTTTTTTTGGTTTTCTTCGGCTCTAACCCCGTTTTTCTTGGTTTTTTTCGGCTCTACCCCTGTTTTTCTTGGTTTTCTTCCGCTCTAACCCTGTTTTTCTTGGTTTTCTTCCGTTCTAACCTGGCTTTTCTTGGTTTTCTTCGGCTCTAACCCTGTTTTTCTTGGTTTTTTTCCGTTCTAACCTTGCTTTCCTTGGTTTTCTCCGGCTCTAAGCCTGTTTTTCTTCGTATTCTTCCGCTCTAACCCTGTTTTTCTTGGTTTTTTTCGGCTCTAACCCTGTTTTCCTTGGTTTTTTTCCGCTCTAACCCTGCTTTTCTTTGTTTTATTCCGCTCTAACCCTGTTTTTCTTGGTTTTCTTCCGCTCTAATCCTGTTTTTCTTGGTTTTTTTCGGCTCTAACCCTGTTTTTCTTGGTTTTCTTTTGCTCTCACCCTTTTTTTCTTGGTTTTTTTCCGTTCTAACCCGGCTTTTCTTGGTTTTTTTCGGCTCTAACCCTGCTTTTCTTGGTTCTCTTCCGCTCTAACCCTGTTTTTCTTGGTTTTCTTCCGTTCTAACCTGGCTTTTCTTGGTTTTTTTCTGCTCTAACCCTGTTTTTCTTGGTTTTTTTCGGCTCTAACCCTGTTTTTCTTGGTTTTCTTCCGTTCTAACCCGGCTTTTCTTGTTTTTTTCCTGCTCTAAACCTGTTTTTCTTGTTTTTTTCCGTTCTAACCCGGATTTTCAGTTTTTTCTTTCGGCTCTAACCCTGCTTTTCTTGGTTTTCTTCGGCTTTAACCCCGTTTTTCTTGGTTTTCTTCCGTTCTAACCCGGCTTTTCTTGGTTTTTTTCCGCTCTAACCCTGTTTTCTTGGTTTTTTTCGGCTCTAACCCTGTATTTCTTGTTTTTTTTTTCGGCTCTAACCCTGTTTTTCTTGGATTTATTTCGGCTCTTACCCTGCTTTCCTTGGTTTTCTCCGGCTCTAAGCCTGTTTTTCTTGGATTTCTTCCGCTCTAACCCTGTTTTTCTTGGTTTTTTTCGGCTCTAACCTTGTTCTTCTTGGTTTACTTCCGCTCTAACCCGGCTTTTCTTGGTTTTCTTCCTTTCTAACACTGTTTTTCTTGGTTTTCTTCTGTTCTAACCCTGTTTTTCTTGGTTTTCATCCGTTCTAACCCGGCTTTTCTTGGTTTTCTTCTGCTCTAACCCTGCTTTTCTTGGTTTATTTCCGTTCTAACCGGGCTTTTCTTGGTTTTCTTCAGCTCTAACTCTGTTTTTCTTGGTTTTCTTCCATTCTAACCCTGCTTTTCTTGTTTTTTCGGCTCTAACCCTGTTATTCTTAATTTTCTTCCATTCTAACCCGGCTTTTCTTGTTTTTTTTCGGCTCTAACCCTTTTTTTCTTGTTTTTTATCGGCTCTAACCCCGTTTTTCTTTGTTTTCTTCCGTTCAAACCCGGCTTTTCTTGGTTTTCTTCTGCTCTAACCCTGTTTTTCTTGGTTTTCTTCCGTTCTAACCCGGCTTTTCTTGGTTTTTTTCCGCTCTAACCCTGTTTTTCTTGGTTTTTTTCGGCTCTAACCCTGTTTTTCTTGGTTTTTTTCGGCTCTAACCCTGCTTTTCCTTGTTTTCTTCCGCTGTAACCCTGTTTTTCTTGGTTTTCTTCCGCTCTATCCCTGTTTTTTTTGGTTTTCTTCGGCTCTAACCCCGTTTTTCTTGGTTTTTTTCGGCTCTACCCCTGTTTTTCTTGGTTTTCTTCCGCTCTAACCCTGTTTTTCTTGGTTTTCTTCCGTTCTAACCTGGCTTTTCTTGGTTTTCTTCGGCTCTAACCCTGTTTTTCTTGGTTTTTTTCCGTTCTAACCTTGCTTTCCTTGGTTTTCTCCGGCTCTAAGCCTGTTTTTCTTCGTATTCTTCCGCTCTAACCCTGTTTTTCTTGGTTTTTTTTCGGCTCTAACCCTGTTTTCCTTGGTTTTTTTCCGCTCTAACCCTGCTTTTCTTTGTTTTCTTCCGCTCTAACCCTGTTTTTCTTGGTTTTCTTTCGCTCTAATCCTGTTTTTCTTGGTTTTTTTCGGCTCTAACCCTGTTTTTCTTGGTTTTCTTTTGCTCTCACCCTTTTTTTCTTGGTTTTTTTCCGTTCTAACCCGGCTTTTCTTGGTTTTCTTCGGCTCTAACTCTGTTGTTCTTGGTTTTCTTCGGTTCTAATCCTGCTTTTCTTGTTTTTTTTCGGCTCTAACCCTGCTTTTCTTTGTTTTCTTTCGCTCTAACCCTGTTTTTCTTGGTTTTTTTCGGCTCTAACCCTGCTTTTCTTTGTTTTCTTCCGCTCTAACCCTGTTTTTCTTTGTTTTTTTCAGCTCTAACCCTGTTTTTCTTGGTTTTCCTCTGCTCTAACCCTGCTTTTCTTGGTTTTCTTCCAATCTAACCCTGTTTTTCTTGGTTTTTTTCGGCTCTAACCCTGTTTTTCTTGGTTTTCTTCGGCTCTAACCCTGTTTTTCTTGTTTTTCTTCCGCTCTAACCCTGCTTTTCTTGGTTTTCTTCCGCTCTAATACTGTTTTTCTTGGTTTTCTTCCGTTCTAACTAGGATATTCTTGTTTTTTTTCGGCTCTAACCCTGTTTTTCTTGGTTTCTTTCGGCTCTAACCCTGTTTTTCTTGGTTTTCTTCCGCTCTAACCCTGCTTTTCTTGGTTTTCTTCCGCTCTAACCCTGTTTTTCCTGGATTTCTTCCGCTCTAACCCTGTTTTTCTTGGTTTTCTTCCGTTCTAAGCTGGCTTTTCTTGGTTTTTTTTGGCTTTAACCCTGTTTTTCTTGGTTTTTTTTCGGCTCTAACCCTGCTTTCCTTGGTTTTTCCCAACTCTAAGCCTGTTTTTCTTGGTTTACTTCCGCTCTAACCCTGTTTTTCTTGTTTTTTTTCGGCTCTCACCCTGTTTTTCTTGGTTTTCTTCCACTCTAACCGAGAGAAACAGGGTCAGAGCGGAAGAAAACCAAGAAAAACAGGGTTAGATCCGAAAAAAAACCAAGAAAAGCCGGGTTATAACGGAAGAAAACCAAGAAAAACAGGGTTAGAGCGGAAGAAAAGCAAGAAAAGCCGGGTTTGAACGGAAGAAAACCAAGAAAAATGGGGTTAGAGTGGAAGAAAACCAAGAAAAGCAGGGTTAGAGCAGAAGAAAACCAAGAAAAACAGGGTTAGAGCCGAAAAAAACCAAGAAAAACAGGGTTAGAGCCGAAAAAAACCAAGAAAAACAGGGTTAGAGCAGAAAAAAAACAAGAAAAACAGGGTTAGATCGGAAGAAAACCAAGAAAACCAGGGTTAGATCGGAATAAAACCAAGAAAAACAGGGTTAGAGCCGAAATAAACCAAGAAAAACAGGGATAGAGCCGAAAAAAACCAAGATAAAGAGGGTTAGAGCCGAAAAAAAACAAGAAAAGCCGGGTTAGAACAGAAGAAAACCAAGAAAAACAGGGTTAGAGCCGAATAAAACCAAGAAAAACAGGGTTAGAGCCGAAAAAAAACAAGAAAAGCCGGGTTAGAACGGAAGAAAACCAAGAAAAACAGGGTTAGAGCGGAAGAAAACCAAGAAAAGTCGGGTTAGAATGGAAGAAAACCAAGAAAAACGGGGTTAGAGCGTAAGAAAAGCAAGAAAAACAGGGTTTGAGCCGGAGAAAACCAAGGAAAGCAGGGTTAGAGCCGAATATCACCAAGAAAAACAGGGTTAGAGCCGAAAAAAACCAAGAAATACAGGGTTAGAGCGGAAGAAAACCAAGAAAAGCCGGGTTAGAGCGGAAGTAAACCAAGAAAAACAGGGTTAGAGCCGAAAAAAACCAAGAAAAAAAACCCTAACCCTAACCCTAACCCTAACCCTAACCCTAACCCTAACCCTAACCCTAACCCTAAACCTAGCCCTAACCCTAACCCTAACCCTAACCCTAACCCTAACCCTAACCCTAACCCTAACCCTAACCCTAACCCTAGCCCTAACCCTAACCCTAATCCTAACCCTAACCCTACTCTAACCCTAACCCTAACCCTAACCCTAACCCTAACCCTAACCCTAACCCTAACCCTAACCCTAACACTAACCCTAACCCCTAACCCTAACCCTAACCCTAACCCTAACCCTACCCTAACCCTAACCCTAACCCTAACCCTAACCCTAACCCTAACCCTAACCCTAACCCTAACCCTAACCCTAACCCTAACCCTAACCCTAACCCTGACCCTGACCCTAACCCTACCCTAACCCTAACCCTAACCCTAACCCTAACCCTAACCCTAACCCTAACCCTACCCTAACCCTAACCCTAACCCTAACCCCTTTTTTCTACTCTTACCCTGTTTTTCTTGGTTTTCTTCCGTTCTAACCCGGCTTTTCTCGTTTTTTTTCGGCTCTAACCCTGTTTTTCTTGGTTTTTTTCGGCTCTAACCCTGCTTTCCTTGGTTTTCTCCGGCTCTAATTCTGTTTTTCTTGGTTTTCTTCCGCTCTAACCCTGTTTTTCTTGGTTTTTTTCAGCCCTAACCCTGTTTTTCTTGGTTTTCTTCCTTTCTAACCCTGTTTTTCTTGGATTTCTTCGGCTCTAACCCTGTTTTTCTTGGTTTTATTCCGCTCTAACCCTGGTTTTCTTGGTTTTTTTCGGCTCTAACCCTGTTTTTCTTGGTTTTCTTCCGCTCGAACCCTGTTTTTCTTTGTTTTCTTCGGCTCTAACCCTGTTTTTCTTGGTTTTCTTCTTTTCTAACCCTGTTTTTCTTGGTTTACTTCCGTTCTAACCCGGCTTTTCTTGGTTTTCTTCCACTCTAACCCTGTTTTTCTTGGTTTTCCTTCGTTCTAACCCGGCTTTTCTTGGTTTTTTTCGGCTCTAACCATGTTATTCTTGTTTTTTTTCCGCTCTAACCCGGCTTTTGTTGGTTTTTTTGGCTCTAACCCTGTTTTTCTTGGATTTCTTCCGTTCTAACCTGGCTTTTCTTGGTTTTTTATGTCCCTTACCCAGTTTTTCTTGGTTTTCTTCCGCTCTAACCCGGCTTTTCTTGGTTTTTTTTCCGCTCTAACCCTGTTTTTCTTGGTTTTTTTCGGCTCTAACCCTGTTTTTCTTGGTTTTCTTCCGCTCTAACCCTGTTTTTCTTGGTTTTCTTCCGCTCTAACCCTGTTTTTCTTGGTTTTCTTCGTCTCTAAAACTGTTTTTCTTGGTTTTCTTCTACTCTAACCCTGTTTTTCTTGGTTTTCTTCCGTTCTAACCCGGATAATCTTGGTTTTCTTCGGCTCTAACCCTGTTTTTCTTGGTTTTCTTCCGCTCTAACCCTGTTTTTCTTGGTTTTCTTCCGCTCTAACCCTGTTTTTATTGTTTTTTTTCGGCTCTAACCCTGTTTTTCTTGGTTTTCTTCGGCTCTAACCCTGCTATTCTTGGCTTTCTTCCGATCTAACCCTTTTTTTCTTGTTTTTTTTGGGTCTAACCCTGTTTTTCTTGGGTTTTTTTGCCTCTAACTCTGTTTTTCTTGGTTTTCTGTCGTTCTAACCCGGCTTTTCTTGTTTTTTTTCGGCTCTAACCCTGCTTTTCTTGGTTTTTTTCGGCTCTAACCCGGCTTTTCTTGGTTTTCTTCTGCTCTAACCCTGTTTTTCTTGGTTTTCTTCCGCTCTAACCCAGCTTTTCTTGGTTTTATTCCGCTCTAACCCCGTTTTTCTTGGTTTTCTTCTGTTCTAACCCGGCTTTTCTTGTTTTTTTTCGGCTCTAACCCTGTTTTTCTTGGTTTTCTTTTATTCTAACAGGCTTTTCTTGGTTTTCTTCTGCTCTAACCCTGTTTTTCTTGGTTTTATTCAGCTCTACCCCTGTTTTTCTTGGTTTTTTCCGGCTCTACCCCTGCTTTTCTTGGTTTTCTTCCGATATAACCCTGCTTTATTGTTTTTTTTCGGCTCTAACTCTGCTTTCCCTGGTTTTCTCCGGCTCTAACCCTGTTTTTTTTGGTTTTCTTCCGTTCTAACCCGGCTTTTCTTGGTTTTCTTCGGCTCAAACCCTGTTTCTCTTGGTTTTTTTCGGCTCTAACCCTGTTTTTCTTGGTTTTTTCGGCTCTAACCCTGTTTTTCTTGGTTTTTTTCGGCTCTAACCTTGTTTTTCTTGGTTTTCTTTTGCTCTAACCCTGCTTTTCTTGGTTTTCTTCGGATCTATCCTCGTTTTTCTTGGTTTTCTTCCATTCTAACCCAGCTTTTCTTGCTTTTCTTCCGCTCTAACCCTGTTTTTCTTGGTTTTTTTCGGCTCTAACCCTGTTCTTCTTGGTTTACTTCCGCTCTAACCCGGCTTTCTTGGTTTTCTTCCTTTCTAACACTGTTTTTCTTGGATTTCTTCTGGTCTAACCCTGTTTTTCTTGGTTTTCATCCGTTCTAACCCGGCTTTTCTTGGTTTTCTTCTGCTCTAACCCTGTTTTTCTTGGTTTTTTTCCGTTCTAACCCGGCTTTTCTTGGTTTACTTCGGCTCTAACCCTGTTTTTCTTGTTTTTCTTCCGCTCTAACCCTGCTTTTCTTGGTTTTCTTCCGCTCTAACCCTGTTTTTCTTGGTTTTCTTCCGTTCTAACCAGGGTATTCTTGTTTTTTTTCGGCTCTAACCCTGTTTTTCTTGGTTTTTTTCGGCTCTAACCCTGTTTTTCTTGGTTTTCTTCCGATCTAACCCGGCTTTTCTTGGATTTTTTCGGCTCTAACCCTTTTTTTTTTTATTTTTTTCGGCTCTAACCCTGTTTTTCTTGGTTTCTTTCAAATCTAACCCTGTTTTTCTTGGTTTTCTTCCGCTCTAACCCTGCTTTTCTTGGTTTTCTTCCGCTCTAACCGTGTTTTTCTCGGTTTTCTTTGGCTCTAACCCTGCTTTTCTTGGTTTTCTTCTGCTCTAACCCTGTTTTTCTTGGTTTTCTTCCGTTCTAAGCTGGCTTTTCTTGGTTTTTTTTGGCTTTAACCCTGTTTTTCTTGGTTTTTTTACGGCTCTAACCCTGCTTTCCTTGGTTTTTCCCGGCTCTAAGCCTGTTTTTCTTGGTTTACTTCCGCTCTAACCCTGTTTTTCTTGGTTTTCTTCCGCTCTAACCCTGTTTTTCTTGGTTTTCTTCGGCTCTAACCCTGTTTTTCTTGGTTTTCTTTTGCTCTCACCCTTTTTTTCTTGGTTTTTTTCCGTTCTAACCCGGCTTTTCTTGGATTTCTTCGGCTCTAACTCTGTTGTTCTTGGTTTTCTTCCGTTCTAATCCTGCTTTTCTTGTTTTTTTTCGGCTCTAACCCTGTTTTTCTTGGTTTTTTTCGGCTCTAACCCTGCTTTCCTTGGTTTTCTCCGGCTCTAATTCTGTTTTTCTTGGTTTTCTTCGGCTCTAACCCTGGTTTTCTTGGTTTTATTCCGCTCTAACCCTGGTTTTCTTGTTTTTTTTCGGCTCTAACCCTGTTTCTCTTGGTTTTCTTCCGCTCTAACCCTGTTTTTCTTTGTTTTCTTCGGCTCTAACCCTGTTTTTCTTGGTTTTCTTCTTTTCTAACCCTGTTTTTCTTGGTTTACTTCCGTTCTAACCCGGCTTTTCTTGGTTTTCTTCCGCTCTAACCCTGTTTTTCTTGGTTTTCCTTCGTTCTAACCCGGCTTTTCTTGGTTTTTTTCGGCTCTAACCATGTTATTCTTGTTTTTTTTTCCGCTCTAACCCGGCTTTTGTTGGTTTTTTTGGCTCTAACCCTGTTTTTCTTGGTTTTCTTCCGTTCTAACCTGGCTTTTCTTGGTTTTTTATGTCCCTTACCCAGTTTTTCTTGGTTTTCTTCCGCTCTAACCCGGCTTTTCTTGGTTTTTTTTCCGCTCTAACCCTGTTTTTCTTGTTTTTTTTCGGCTCTAACCCTGTTTTTCTTGGTTTTCTTCCGCTCTAACCCTGTTTTTCTTGGTTTTCTTCATCTCTAAAACTGTTTTTCTTGGTTTTTTTCGGCTCTAACCCTGTTTTTCTTGGTTGTCTTCCGTTCTAACCCGGCTAATCTTGGTTTTCTTGTGCTCTACCACTGCTTTTATTGGTTTTCTTCCGATCTAACCCTGTTTTTCTTGGTTTTCTTGCGCTCTAACCCTGTTTTTATTGTTTTTTTTCGGCTCTAACCCTGTTTTTCTTGGTTTTCTTCGGCTCTAACCCTGCTATTCTTGGCTTTCTTCCGATCTAACCCTTTTTTTCTTGTTTTTTTTTGGGTCTAACCCTGTTTTTCTTGGGTTTTTTCGCCTCTAACTCTGTTTTTCTTGGTTTTCTGTCGTTCTAACCCTGTTTCTCTTGGTTTTTTTCGGCTCTAACCCTGTTTTTCTTGGTTTTTTCGGCTCTAACCCTGTTTTTCTTGGTTTTTTTCGGCTCTAACCTTGTTTTTCTTGGTTTTCTTTTGCTCTAACCCTGCTTTTCTTGGTTTTCTTCGGATCTATCCTCGTTTTTCTTGGTTTTCTTCCATTCTAACCCAGCTTTTCTTGGTTTTCTTCCGCTCTAACCCTGTTTTTCTTGGTTTTCTTCAGCTCTAACCCTGTTCTTCTTGGTTTACTTCCGCTCTAACCCGGCTTTCTTAATTTTCTTCCTTTCTAACACTGTTTTTCTTGGTTTTCTTCTGGTCTAACCCTGTTTTTCTTGGTTTTCATCCGTTCTAACCCGGCTTTTCTTGGTTTTCTTCTGCTCTAACCCTGTTTTTCTTGGTTTTTTTCCGTTCTAACCCGGCTTTTCTTGGTTTACTTCGGCTCTAACTCTGTTTTTCTTGGTTTTCTTCCATTCTAACCCTGCTTTTCTTGTTTTTTTTTCGGCTCTAACCCTGTTTTTCTTAATTTTCTTCCGTTCTAACCCGGCTTTTCTTGGTTTTTTTCGGCTCTAACCCTGTTTTTCTTGTTTTTTTTCGGCTCTAACCCCGTTTTTCTTTGTTTTCTTCCGTTCAAACCCGGCTTTTCTTGGTTTTCTTCTGCTCTAACCCTGTTTTTCTTGGTTTTCTTCCGTTCTAACTCGGCTTTTCTTGGATTTTTCCGCTGTAACCCTGTTTTTTTCTGGTTTTTTTCGGCTCTAACCCTGTTTTTCTTGGTTTTTTTCGGCTCTAACCCTGCTTTTCCTTGTTTTCTTCCGCTGTAACCCTGTTTTTCTTGGTTTTCTTCTGCTCTATCCCTGTTTTTCTTGGTTTTCTTCGGCTCTAACCCCGTTTTTCTTGGTTTTTTTCAGCTCTACCCCTGTTTTTCTTGGTTTTCTTCCGCTCTAACCCTGTTTTTCTTGGTTTTCTTCCGTTCTAACCTGGCTTTTCTTGGTTTTCTTCGGCTCTGACCCTGTTTTTCTTGGTTTTTTTCCATTCTAACCTTGCTTTCCTTGGTTTTCTCCGGCTCTAAGCCTGTTTTTCTTCGTATTCTTCCGCTCTAACCCTGTTTTTCTTGGGTTTATTCGGCTCTAACCCTGTTTTTCTTGGTTTTTTTCCGCACTAACCCTGCTTTTCTTGGTTTTCTTCCGCTCTAACCCTGTTTTTCTTGGTTTTCTTCCGCTCTAACCCTGTTTTTCTTGGTTTTCTTCGGCTCTAACCCTGTTTTTCTTGGTTTTCTTTTGCTCTCACCCTTTTTTTCTTGGTTTTTTTTTGTTCTAACCCGGCTTTTCTTGGTTTTCTTCGGCTCTAACTCTGTTGTTCTTGGTTTTCTTCCGTTCTAATCCTGCTTTTCTTGTTTTTTTTCGGCTCTAACCCTACTTTTCTTTGTTTTCTTTCGCTCTAACCCTGTTTTTCTTGGATTTTTTCGGCTCTAACCCTGCTTTTCTTTGTTTTCTTCCGCTCTAACCCTGTTTTTCTTGGTTTTTTCCGGCTCTAACCCTGTTTTTCTTGGTTTATTCCGGATCTAACCCTGTTTTTCTTGGTTTTCTTAGGCTCTAACCCTGTTTTTCTTGGTTTTCTTCGGCTCTAACTCTGTTTTTCTTGGTTTTCTTCGGCTCTAACCCTGTTTTTCTTGTATTTCTTTCGCTCTAACCCTGCTTTTCTTGGTTTTCTTCCGCTCTAACCCTGTTTTTCTTGGTTTTCTTCCGTTCTAACCCGGCTTTTCTTGGTTTTTTTCGGCTCTAACCCTGTTTTTCTTGGTTTTTTTAGGCTCTAACCCTGTTTTTCTTGGTTTTCTTCCGTTCTAACCCGGCTTTTCTTGGGTTTTTTCGGCTCTAACCCTTTTTTTTTTTATTTATTTCGGCTCTAACCCTGTTTTTCTTGGTTTCTTTCGGCTCTAACCCTGTTTTTCTTGGTTTTCTTCCGCTCTAACCCTGCTTTTCTTGGTTTACTTCCGCTCTAACCCTGTTTATCTTGGATTTCTTCCGCTCTAACCCTGTTTTTCTTGGTTTTCTTCCGTTCTAACCCGGCTTTTCTCGTTTTTTTTCGGCTCTAACCCTGTTTTTCTTGGTTTTTTTCGGCTCTAACCCTGCTTTCCTTGGTTTTCTCCGGCTCTAATTCTGTTTTTCTTGGTTTTCTTCCGCTCTAACCCTGTTTTTCTTGGTTTTTTTCAGCCCTAACCCTGTTTTTCTTGGTTTTCTTCCTTTCTAACCCTGTTTTTCTTGGATTTCTTCGGCTCTAACCCTGTTTTTCTTGGTTTTATTCCGCTCTAACCCTGTTTTTCTTGGTTTTTTTCGGCTCTAACCCTGTTTTTCTTGGTTTTCTTCCGCTCGAACCCTGTTTTTCTTTGTTTTCTTCGGCTCTAACCCTGTTTTTCTTGGTTTTCTTCTTTTCTAACCCTGTTTTTCTTGGTTTTCTTCCGTTCAAACCCGGCTTTTCTTGGTTTTCTTCTGCTCTAACCCTGTTTTTCTTGGTTTTCTTCCGTTCTAACCCGGCTTTTCTTGTTTTTTTTTTTTGTTCTAACCCTGTTTTTCTTGGTTCTTTCGGCTCTAACCCTGTTTTTCTTGGTTTTTTTCGGCTCTAACCCTGTTCTTCTTGGTTTTCTTCTGCTCTAACCCTGCTTTTCTTGGTTTTCTTCCGCTCTAACCCTGTTTTTCTTGTTTTTTTCGGCTCTAACCCTGTTTTTCTTGGTTTTCTTTGGCTCTAACCCTGCTTTTCTTGGTTTTCTTCCGCCCTAACCCTGTTTTTCTTGGTTTTCTTCCGTTCTAACCCGGCTTTTCTTCGTTTTCTTCCGCTCTAACCCTGCTTTTCTTGGTTTTTTTCGGCTCTAACCCTGCTTTTCTTGGTTTTCTTCCGCTCTAACCCTGTTTTTCTTGGTTTTCTTCCGTTCTAACCCGGCTTTTCTTGTTTTTTTCCTGCTCTAAACCTGTTTTTCTTGTTTTTTTCCGTTCTAACCCGGCTTTTCAGTTTTTTTTTTCGGCTCTAACCCTGCTTTTCTTGGTTTTCTTCGGCTTTAACCCCGTTTTTCTTGGTTTTCTTCCGTTCTAACCCGGCTTTTCTTGGTTTTTTTCCGCTCTAACCCTGTTTTCTTGGTTTTTTTCGGCTCTAACCCTGTATTTTTTTTTTTTTTTTTTTCGGCTCTAACCCTGTTTTTCTTGGTTTTATTTCGGCTCTTACCCTGCTTTCCTTGGTTTTCTCCGGCTCTAAGCCTGTTTTTCTTGGATTTCTTCCGCTCTAACCCTGTTTTTCTTGGTTTTTTTCGGCTCTAACCTTGTTCTTCTTGGTTTACTTCCGCTCTAACCCGGCTTTTCTTGGTTTTCTTCCTTTCTAACACTGTTTTTCTTGGTTTTCTTCTGTTCTAACCCTGTTTTTCTTGGTTTTCATCCGTTCTAACCCGGCTTTTCTTGGTTTTCTTCTGCTCTAACCCTGCTTTTCTTGGTTTATTTCCGTTCTAACCGGGCTTTTCTTGGTTTTCTTCAGCTCTAACTCTGTTTTTCTTGGTTTTCTTCCATTCTAACCCTGCTTTTCTTGTTTTTTCGGCTCTAACCCTGTTATTCTTAATTTTCTTCCATTCTAACCCGGCTTTTCTTGTTTTTTTTCGGCTCTAACCCTTTTTTTCTTGTTTTTTATCGGCTCTAACCCCGTTTTTCTTTGTTTTCTTCCGTTCAAACCCGGCTTTTCTTGGTTTTCTTCTGCTCTAACCCTGTTTTTCTTGGTTTTCTTCCGTTCTAACCCGGCTTTTCTTGGTTTTTTTCCGCTCTAACCCTGTTTTTCTTGGTTTTTTTCGGCTCTAACCCTGTTTTTCTTGGTTTTTTTCGGCTCTAACCCTGCTTTTCCTTGTTTTCTCCGGCTCTAAGCCTGTTTTTCTTCGTATTCTTCCGCTCTAACCCTGTTTTTCTTGGTTTTTTTCGGCTCTAACACTGTTTTCCTTGGTTTTTTTCCGCTCTAACCCTGCTTTTCTTTGTTTTCTTCCGCTCTAACCCTGTTTTTCTTGGTTTTCTTCCGCTCTAATCCTGTTTTTCTTGGTTTTTTTCGGCTCTAACCCTGTTTTTCTTGGTTTTCTTTTGCTCTCACCCTTTTTTTCTTGGTATTTTTCCGTTCTAACACGGCTTTTCTTGGTTTTCTTCGGCTCTAACTCTGTTGTTCTTGGTTTTCTTCCGTTCTAATCCTGCTTTTCTTGTTTTTCTTCGGCTCTAACCCTGCTTTTCTTTGTTTTCTTTCGCTCTAACCCTGTTTTTCTTGGTTTTTTTCGGCTCTAACCCTGCTTTTCTTTGTTTTCTTCCGCTCTAACCCTGTTTTTCTTTGTTTTTTTCGGCTCTAACCCTGTTTTTCTTGGTTTTCCTCTGCTCTAACCCTGCTTTTCTTGGTTTTCTTCCTATCTAACCCTGTTTTTCTTGGTTTTTTTCTTCTCTAACCCTGTTTTTCTTGGTTTTCTTCGGCTCTAACCCTGTTTTTCTTGTTTTTCTTCCGCTCTAACCCTGCTTTTCTTGTTTTTCTTCCGCTCTAACCCTGCTTTTCTTGGTTTTCTTCCGCTCTAATACTGTTTTTCTTGGTTTTCTTCCGTTCTAACCCGGCTATTCTTGGTTTTTTTCGGCTCTAACCCTGTTTTTCTTGGTTTTTTTCGGCTCTAACCTTGTTTTTCTTGGTTTTCTTCCGTTCTATCCCGGCTTTTCTTGGATTTTTTCGGCTCTAACCCTTTTTTTTTTAATTTATTTCGGCTCTAACCCTGTTTTTCTTGGTTTCTTTCGGCTCTAACCCTGTTTTTCTTGGTTTTCTTCCTTTCTAACCCTGTTTTTCTTGGTTTTCTTCGGCTCTAACCCTGGTTTTCTTGGTTTTATTCCGCTCTAACCCTGTTTTTCTTGGTTTTCTTCCGTTCTAAGCTGGCTTTTCTTGGTTTTTTTTGGCTTTAACCCTGTTTTTCTTGGTTTTTTTTCGGCTCTAACCCTGCTTTCCTTGGTTTTTCCCAACTCTAAGCCTGTTTTTCTTGGTTTACTTCCGCTCTAACCCTGTTTTTCTTGTTTTTTTTCGGCTCTCACCTTGTTTTTCTTGGTTTTCTTCCACTCTAACCAAGAAAAACAGGGTCAGAGCGGAAGAAAACCAAGAAAAACAGGGTTAGATCCGAAAAAAAACCAAGAAAAGCCGGGTTATAACGGAAGAAAACCAAGAAAAACAGGGTTAGAGCGGAAGAAAAGCAAGAAAAGTCGGGTTTGAACGGAAGAAAACCAAGAAAAACGGGGTTAGAGTGGAAGAAAACCAAGAAAAGCAGGGTTAGAGCAGAAGAAAACCAAGAAAAACAGGGTTAGAGCCGAAAAAAACCAAGAAAAACAGGGTTAGAGCCGAAAAAAACCAAGAAAAACAGGGTTAGAGCAGAAAAAAAACAAGAAAAACAGGGTTAGATCGGAAGAAAACGAAGAAAACCAGGGTTAGATCGGAATAAAACCAAGAAAAGCCGGGTTAGAACAGAAGAAAACCAAGAAAAACAGGGTTAGAGCCGAAAAAAACCAAGAAAAACAGGGTTAGAGCCGAAAAAAACCAAGAAAAACAGGGTTAGAGCCGAAAAAAAACAAGAAAAGCCAGGTTAGAACGGAAGAAAACCAAGAAAAACAGGGTTAGAGCGGAAGAAAATCAAGAAAAGTCGGGTTAGAACGGATGAAAACCAAGAAAAACGGGGTTAGAGCGTAAGAAAAGCAAGAAAAACAGGGTTAGAGCCGGAGAAAACCAAGGAAAGCAGGGTTAGAGCCGAATATCACCAAGAAAAACAGGGTTAGAGCCGAAAAAAACCAAGAAATACAGGGTTAGAGCGGAAGAAAACCAAGAAAAGCCGGGTTAGAGCGGAAGTAAACCAAGAAAAACAGGGTTAGAGCCGAAAAAAACCAAGAAAAAAAACCCTAACCCTAACCCTAACCCTAACCCTAACCCTAACCCTAATCCTAACCCTAACCCTAACCCTAAACCTAGCCCTAATCCTAACCCTAACCCTAACCCTAACCCTAACCCTAACCCTAACCCTAACCCTAACCCTAACCCTAACCCTAACCCTAGCCCTAACCCTAACCCTAACCCTAACCCTACTCTAACCCTAACCCTAACCCGAACCCTAACCCTAACCCTAACCCTAACCCTAACACTAACCCTAACCCCTAACCCTAACCCTAACCCTAACCCTACCCTAACCCTAACCCTAACCCTAACCCTAACCCTAACCCTGACCCTGACCCTGACCCTAACCCTAACCCTACCCTAACCCTAACCCTAACCCTAACCCTAACCCTAACCCTAACCCTAACCCTAACCCTACCCTAACCCTAACCCTAACCCTAACCCCTTTTTTCTACTCTTACCCTGTTTTTCTTGGTTTTCTTCCGTTCTAACCCGGCTTTTCTCGTTTTTTTTCGGCTCTAACCCTGTTTTTCTTGGTTTTCTTCCGCTCTAACCCTGTTTTTCTTGGTTTTTTTCAGCCCTAACCCTGTTTTTCTTGGTTTTCTTCCTTTCTAACCCTGTTTTTCTTGGATTTCTTCGGCTCTAACCCTGTTTTTCTTGGTTTTATTCCGCTCTAACCCTGGTTTTCTTGTTTTTTTTCGGCTCTAACCCTGTTTTTCTTGGTTTTCTTCCGCTCGAACCCTGTTTTTCTTTGTTTTCTTCGGCTCTAACCCTGTTTTTCTTGGTTTTCTTCTTTTCTAACCCTGTTTTTCTTGGTTTACTTCCGTTCTAACCCGGCTTTTCTTGGTTTTCTTCCACTCTAACCCTGTTTTTCTTGGTTTTCCTTCGTTCTAACCCGGCTTTTCTTGGTTTTTTTCGGCTCTAACCATGTTATTCTTGTTTTTTTTCCGCTCTAACCCGGCTTTTGTTGGTTTTTTTGGCTCTAACCCTGTTTTTCTTGGTTTTTTTCGGCTCTAACCCTGTTTTTCTTGGTTTTCTTCCGCTCAAACCCTGTTTTTCTTGGTTTTCTTCCGCTCTAACCCTGTTTTTCTTGGTTTTCTGCGTCTCTAAAACTGTTTTTCTTGGTTTTCTTCTACTCTAACCCTGTTTTTCTTGGTTTTCTTCCGCTCAAACCCTGTTTTTCTTGGTTTTCTTCCGCTCTAACCCTGTTTTTCTTGGTTTTCTGCGTCTCTAAAACTGTTTTTCTTGGTTTTCTTCTACTCTAACCCTGTTTTTCTTGGTTTTCTTCCGCTCTAACCCTGTTTTTCTTGGTTTTCTTCCGCTCTAACCCTGTTTTTATTGGTTTTTTTCGGCTCTAACCCTGTTTTTCTTGGTTTTCTTCGGCTCTAACCCTGCTATTCTTGGCTTTCTTCCGATCTAACCCTTTTTTTCTTGTTTTTTTTGGGTCTAACCCTGTTTTTCTTGGGTTTTTTCGCCTCTAACTCTGTTTTTCTTGGTTTTCTGTCGTTCTAACCCGGCTTTTCTTGTTTTTTTTCGACTCTAACCCTGATTTTCTTGGTTTTTTTCGGCTCTAACCCGGCTTTTCTTGGTTTTCTTCCGCTCTAACCCTGTTTTTCTTGGTTTTCTTCCGCTCTAACCCAGCTTTTCTTGGTTTTATTCCGCTCTAACCCCGTTTTTCTTGGTTTTCTTCTGTTCTAACCCGGCTTTTCTTGTTTTTTTTCGGCTCTAACCCTGTTTTTCTTGGTTTTCTTTTATTCTAACAGGCTTTTCTTGGTTTTCTTCTGCTCTAACCCTGTTTTTCTTGGTTTTATTCAGCTCTACCCCTGTTTTTCTTGGTTTTTTCCGGCTCTACCCCTGCTTTTCTTGGTTTTCTTCCGATCTAACCCTGCTTTATTGTTTTTTTTCGGCTCTAACTCTGCTTTCCCTGGTTTTCTCCGGCTCTAACCCTGTTTTTTTTGGTTTTCTTCCGTTCTAACCCGGCTAATCTTGGTTTTCTTCGGCTCTAACCCTGTTTTTCTTGGTTTTCTTTGGCTCTAACCCTGTTTTTCTTGGTTTCTTCCGTTCTAACCCGGCTTTTCTTGGTTTTCTTCGGCTCAAACCCTGTTTCTCTTGGTTTTTTTCGGCTCTAACCCTGTTTTTCTTGGTTTTTTCGGCTCTAACCCTGCTTTTCTTGGTTTTCTTCGGATCTATCCTCGTTTTTCTTGGTTTTCTTCCATTCTAACCCAGCTTTTCTTGGTTTTCTTCCGCTCTAACCCTGTTTTTCTTGGTTTTTTTCGGCTCTAACCCTGTTCTTCTTGGTTTACTTCCGCTCTAACCCGGCTTTCTTGGTTTTCTTCCTTTCTAACACAGTTTTTCTTGGTTTTCTTCTGGTCTAACCCTGTTTTTCTTGGTTTTCATCCGTTCTAACCCGGCTTTTCTTGGTTTTCTTCTGCTCTAACCCTGTTTTTCTTGGTTTTTTTCCGTTCTAACCCGGCTTTTCTTGGTTTACTTCGGCTCTAACTCTGTTTTTCTTGGTTTTCTTCCATTCTAACCCTGCTTTTCTTGTTTTTTTTTCGGCTCTAACCCTGTTTTTCTTAATTTTCTTCCGTTCTAACCTGGCTTTTCTTGGTTTTTTTCGGCTCTAACCCTGTTTTTCTTGTTTTTTTTCGGCTCTAACCCCGTTTTTCTTTGTTTTCTTCCGTTCAAACCCGGCTTTTCTTGGTTTTCTTCTGCTCTAACCCTGTTTTTCTTGGTTTTCTTCCGCTCTAACCCTGCTTCTCTTGTTTTTTTTTTCGGCCCTAACCCTGTTTTTCTTAATTTTCTTCCGTTCTAACCTGGCTTTTCTTGATTTTTTTCGGCTCTAACCCTGTTTTTCTTGTTTTTTTTCGGCTCTAACCCCGTTTTTCTTTGTTTTCTTCCGTTCAAACCCGGCTTTTCTTGGTTTTTTTCCGCTCTAACCCTGTTTTTCTTGTTTTTTTCGGCTCTAACCCTGTTTTTCTTGGTTTTTTTCGGCTCTAACCCTGCTTTTCCTTGGTTTTCTTCCGCTCTAACCCTGTTTTTCTTGGTTTTCTTCCATGCTAACCTGGCTTTTCTTGGTTTTCTTCGGCTCTAACCCTGTTTTTCTTGGTTTTTTTCCGTTCTAACCTTGCTTTCCTTGGTTTTCTCCGGCTCTAAGCCTGTTTTTCTTCGTATTCTTCCGCTCTAACCCTGTTTTTCTTGCGTTTTTTCGGCTCTAACCCTGTTTTTCTTGGTTTTTTTCCGCTCTAACCCTGCTTTTCTTTGTTTTCTTCCGCTCTAACCCTGTTTTTCTTGGTTTTCTTCCGCTCTAACCCTGTTTTTCTTGGTTTTCTTCGGCTCTAACCCTGTTTTTCTTGGTTTTCTTCCGCTCTCACCCTTTTTTTCTTGGTTTTTTTCCGTTCTAAACCGGCTTTTCTTGGTATTCTTCGGCTCTAACCCTGTTTTTCTTGGTTTTTTTCGGCTCTAACCCTGTTTTTCTTGGTTTATTCCAGATCTAACCCTGTTTTTCTTGGTTTTCTTAGACTCTAACCCTGTTTTTCTTGGTTTTCTTCGGCTCTAACCCTGTTTTTCTTGGTTTTCTTCGGCTCTAACCCTGTTTTTCTTGTTTTTCTTCCGCTCTAACTTTGCTTTTCTTGGTTTTCTTCCGCTCTAACCCTGTTTTTCTTGGTTTTCTTCCGTTCTAACCCGGCTATTCTTGGTTTTTTTCGGCTCTAACCCTGTTTTTCTTGGTTTTTTTCGGCTCTAACCCTGTTTTTCTTGGTTTTCTTCCTTTCTAACCTGGCTTTTCTTGGATTTTTTCGGCTCTAACCCTTTTTTTTTTAATTTTTTTCGGCTCTAACCCTCTTTTTCTTGGTTTCTTTCGGGTCTAACCCTGTTTTTCTTGGTTTTCTTCCGCTCTAACCCTGCTTTTCTTGGTTTTCTTCCGCTCTAACCCTGTTTTTCTTGGATTTCTTCGGCTCTAACCCTGTTTTTCTTGGTTTTCTTCCGTTCTAAGCTGGCTTTTCTTGGTTTTTTTGGCTTTAACCCTGTTTATCTTGGTTTTTTTTCGGCTCTAACCCTGCTTTCCTTGGTTTTTCCCGGCTCTAAGCCTGTTTTTCTTGGTTTACGTCCGCTCTAACCCTGTTTTTCTTGTTTTTTTTTAACTCTCACCCTGTTTTTCTTGGTTTTCTTCCACTCTAATTAAGAAAATCAGGGTCAGAGCGGAAGAAAACCAAGAAAAACAGGGTTAGATCCGAAAAAAAACCAAGAAAAGCCGGGTTATAACGGAAGAAAACCAAGAAAAACGGGGTTAGAGCGGAAGAAAACCAAGAAAAGCATGGTTAGAGCAGAAGAAAACCAAGAAAAACAGGGTTAGAGCCGAAAAAACCAAGAAAAACAGGGTTAGAGCCGAAAAAAACCAAGAAAAACAGGGTTAGAGCAGAAAAAAAACAAGAAAAACAGGGTTAGATCGGAAGAAAACCAAGAAAACCAGGGTTAGATCGGAATAAACCAAGAAAAACAGGGTTAGAGCCGAAATAAACCAAGAAAAACAGGGTTAGAGCCGAAAATAACCAAGAAAAGGAGGGTTAGAGCCGAAAAAAACCAAGAAAAGCCGGGTTAGAACAGAAGAAAAACAAGAAAAACAGGGTTAGAGCCGAAAAAAAACAAGAAATACAGGGTTAGAGCGGAAGAAAACCAAGAAAAGCCGGGTTAGAGCCGTAAAAAACCAAGAAAAAAAACCCTAACCCTAACCCTAACCCTAACCCTAACCCTAACCCTAACCCTAACCCTAACCCTAACCCTAACCCTAACCCTAGCCCTAATCCTAACCCTAACCCTAATACTCTAGCCCTAACCCTAACCCTAACCCTACCCTAACCCTACCCTAACCCTAACCCTAACCCTAACACTAACCCTAACCCCTAACCCTAACCCTAACCCTACCCTAACCCTAACCCTAACCCTAACCCTAACCCTAACCCTAACCCTAACCCTAACCCTAACCCTAACCCTAACCCTGACCCTGACCCTAACCCTAACCCTACCCTAACCCTAACCCTAACCCTAACCCTAACCCTAACCCTAACCCTAACCCTACCCTAACCCTAACCCTAACCCTAACCCTAACCCTAACCCTACCCTAACCCTAACCGTAACCCTACCCCTAACCTTAACCCTAACCCTAACCCTAACCCTAACCCTAACCCTAACCCTACCCTAACCCTAACCCTAACCCTAACCCTAACTCTAACCCTAACCCTAACCCTAACCCTAACCCTAACCCTAACCCTAACCCTAACCCTAACCCCTTTTTTCTACTCTAACCCTGTTTTTCTTGGTTTTCTTCCGTTCTAACCCGGCTTTTCTCGTTTTTTTTCGGCTCTAACCCTGTTTTTCCTGGTTTTCTTCCGCTCTAACCCTGTTTTTCTTGGTTTTCTTCCGCTCTAACCCTGTTTTTCTTGGTTTTCTTCGGCTCTAACCCTGTTTTGCTTGGTTTTCTTCTTTTCTAACCCTGTTTTTCTTGGTTTACTTCCGTTCTAACCCGGCTTTTCTTGGTTTTCTTCCGCTCTAACCCTGTTTTTCTTGGTTTTCCTTCGTTCTAACCCGGCTTTTCTTGGTTTTTTTCGGCTCTAACCATGTTATTCTTGTTTTATTTCCGCTCTAACCCGGCTTTTATTGTTTTTTTGGCTCTAACCCTGTTTTTCTTGGTTTTCTTCCGTTCTAACCTGGCTTTTCATGGTTTTTTATGTCCCTTACCCAGTTTTTCTTGGTTTTCTTCCGCTCTAACCCGGCTTTTCTTGGTTTTTTTTCCGCTCTAACCCTGTTTTTCTTGGTTTTTTTCGCTCTAACCCTGTTTTTCTTGGTTTTCTTCGGCTCTAACCCTGTTTTTCTTGGTTTTCTTCCGCTCTAACCCTGTTTTTCTTGGTTTTCTTCCGCTCTAACACTGTTTTTATTGTTTTTTTCGGCTCTAACCCAGTTTTTCTTGGTTTTATTCAGCTCTACCCTGTTTTTCTTGGTTTTTTTCGGCTCTGCCCTGCTTTTCTTGGTTTTCTTCCGATCTAACCCTGCTTTATTGTTTTTTTTCGGCTCTAACTCTGCTTTCCTGGTTTTCTCCGGCTCTAACCCTGTTTTTCTTGGTTTCTTCCGTTCTAACCCGGCTTTTCTTGGTTTTCTTCGGCTCTAACCCTGTTTCTCTTGGTTTTTTTCGGCTCTAACCCTGTTTTTCTTGGTTTTTTCGGCTCTAACCCTGTTTTTCTTGGTTTTTTTCAGCTCTAACCTTGTTTTTCTTGGTTTCTTTTGTTCTAACCCTGCTTTTCTTGGTTTTCTTCGGATCTATCCTCGTTTTTCTTGGTTTTCTTCCATTCTAACCCAGCTTTTCTTGGTTTTCTTCCGCTCTAACCCTGTTTTTCTTGGTTTTCTTCGTCTCTAAACTGTTTTTCTTGGTTTTCTTCTACTCTAACCCTGTTTTTCTTGGTTTTCTTCCGCTCTAACTCTGGCTAATCTTGGTTTTCTTCGGCTCTAACCCAGTTTTTCTTGGTTTTCTTCGGCTCTAACCCTGCTATTCTTGGCTTTCTTCCGATCTAACCCTTTTTTTCTTGTTTTTTTTTGGGTCTAACCCTGTTTTTCTTGGGTTTTTTCGCCTCTAACTCTGTTTTTCTTGGTTTTCTGTCGTTCTAACCCAGCTTTTCTTGTTTTTTTCGGCTCTAACCCTGCTTTTCTTGGTTTTTTTTCGGCTCTAACCCGGCTTTTCTTGGTTTTCTTCTGCTCTAACCCTGTTTTTCTTGGTTTTCTTCTGCTCTAACCCAGCTTTTCTTGGTTTTATTCCGCTCTAACCCCGTTTTTCTTGGTTTTCTTCTGTTCTAACCCGGCTTTTCTTGTTTTTTTTCGGCTCTAACCCTGTTTTTCTTGGTTTTCTTTTATTCTAACAGGCTTTTCTTGGTTTTCTTCTGCTCTAACCCTGTTTTTCTTGGTTTTATTCAGCTCTACCCTGTTTTTCTTGGTTTTTTTCCGGCTCTACCCCTGCTTTTCTTGGTTTTCTTCCGATCTAACCCTGCTTTATTGTTTTTTTTCGGCTCTAACTCTGCTTTCCCTGGTTTTCTCCGGCTCTAACCCTGTTTTTTTTTGTTTTCTTCCGTTCTAACCCGGCTAATCTTGGTTTTCTTCGGCTCTAACCCTGTTTTTCTTGGTTTTCTTCCGCTCTAACCCTGTTTTTCTTGGTTTCTTCCGTTCTAACCCGGCTTTTCTTGGTTTTCTTTGGCTCTAACCCTGTTTCTCTTGGTTTTTTTCGGCTCTAACCCTGTTTTTCTTGGTTTTTTCGGCTCTAACCCTGTTTTTCTTGGTTTTTTTCGGCTCTAACCTTGTTTTTCTTGGTTTTCTTTTGTTCTAACCCTGCTTTTCTTGGTTTTCTTCGGATCTATCCTCGTTTTTCTTGGTTTTCTTCCATTCTAACCCAGCTTTTCTTGGTTTTCTTCCGCTCTAACCCTGTTTTTCTTGGTTTTCTTCAGCTCTAACCCTGTTTTTCTTGGTTTACTTCCGCTCTAACCCGGCTTTCTTGGTTTTCTTCCTTTCTAACACTGTTTTTCTTGTTTTTTTCAGCTCTAACCCTGTTTTTCTTGGTTTTCATCCGTTCTAACCCTGTTTTTCTTGGTTTTCTTCTGCTCTAACCCTGTTTTTCTTGGTTTTTTTCCGTTCTAACCCGGATTTTCTTGGTTTACTTCGGCTCTAACTCTGTTTTTCTTGGTTTTCTTCCATTCTAACCCAGCTTTTCTTGTTTTTTTTCGGCTCTAACCCTGTTTTTCTTAATTTTCTTCCGTTCTAACCGGCTTTTCTTGGTTTTTTTCGGCTCTAACCCTGTTTTTCTTGTTTTTTTCGGCTCTAACTCCGTTTTTCTTTGTTTTTCTTCCGTTCAAACCCGGCTTTTCTTGGTTTTCTTCTGCTCTAACCCTGTTTTTCTTGGTTTTCTTCCGTTCTAACCCGGCTTTTCTTGGTTTTTTTCCGCTCTAACCCTGTTTTTCTTGGTTTTTTTCGGCTCTAACCCTGTTTTTCTTGGAGTTATTCGGCTCTAACCCTGCTTTTCCTTGTTTTCTTCCGCTCTAACCCTGTTTTTCTTGCTTTTCTTCCGCTCTATCCCTGTTTTTCTTAATTTTCTTCGGCTCTAACCCCGTTTTTCTTGTTTTTTTTCGGCTCTACCCCTGTTTTTCTTGGTTTTCCTCCGCTCTAATCCTGTTTTTCTTGCTTTTCTTCCGCTCTATCCCTGTTTTTCTTGGTTTTCTTCGGCTCTAACCCTGTTTTTCTTGGTTTTTTTCCGTTCTAACCTTGCTTTCCTTGGTTTTCTCCGGCTCTAAGCCTGTTTTTCTTCGTATTCTTCCGCTCTAACCCTGTTTTTCTTGGGTTTTTTCGGCTCTAACCCTGTTTTTCCTGGTTTTTTTCCGCTCTAACCCAGCTTTTCTTTGTTTTCTTCCGCTCTCACCCTGTTTTTCTTGGTTTTCTTCCGCTCTAACCCTGTTTTTCTTGGTTTTCTTCGGCTCTAACCCTGTTTTTCTTGGTTTTCTTCCGTTCTAACCCGGCTTTTCTTCGTTTTCTTCCGCTCTAACCCTGCTTTTCTTGGTTTTCTTCAGCTCTAACTCTGTTTTTCTTGGTTTTCTTCCATTCTAACCCTGCTTTTCTTGGTTTTTTTCGGCTCTAACCCTACTTTTCTTTGTTTTCTTTCGCTCTAACCCTGTTTTTCTTGGTTTTTTCGGCTCTAACCCTGTTTTTCTTGGTTTTCTTCTGCTCTAACCCTGCTTTTCTTGGTTTTCTTCCAATCTAACCCTGTTTTTCTTGGTTTTTTTCGGCTCTAACCCTGTTTTTCTTGGTTTTCTTCGGCTCTAACCCTGTATTTCTTGTTTTTCTTCCGCTCTAACCCTGCTTTTCTTGGTTTTCTTCCGCTCTAACCCTGTTTTTCTTGGTTTTCTTCCGTTCTAACCCGGCTATTCTTGTTTTTTTTCGGCTCTAACCCTGTTTTTCTTGGTTTTTTTCGGCTCCAACCCTGTTTTTCTTGGTTTTCTTCCGTTCTAACCCGGCTTTTCTTGGATTTTTTCGGCTCTAACCCTTTTTTTTTTATTTTTTTTCGGCTCTAACCCTGTTTTTCTTGGTTTCTTTCGGCTCTAACCCTGTTTTTCTTGGTTTTCTTCCACTCTAACCCTGCTTTTCTTGGTTTTCTTCCGCTCTAACCCTGTTTTTCTTGGATTTCTTCCGCTCTAACCCTGTTTTTTTTGGTTTTCATTTGTTCTAAGCTGGCTTTTCTTGGGTTTTTCTGGCTTTAACCCTGTTTTTCTTGGTTTTTTTTCGGCTCTAACCCTGCTTTCCTTGGTTTTTCTTGGCTCTAAGCCAGTTTTTCTTGGTTTACTTCCGCTCTAACCCTGTTTTTCTTGTTTTTTTTTGCCTCTCACCCTGTTTTTCTTGGTTTTCTTCCACTCTAACCAAGAAAAACAGGGTCAGAGCGGAAGAAAACCAAGAAAAACAGGGTTAGATCCAAAAAAAAACCAAGAAAAGCCGGGTTATAACGGAAGAAAACCAAGAAAAACAGGGTTAGAGCCGAAGAAAACCAAGAAAAACAGGGTTAGAGCCGAAGAAAACCAAGAAAAACGGGGTTAGAGCGGAAGAAAACCAAGAAAAGCAGGGTTAGAGCAGAAGAAAACCAAGAAAAACAGGGTTAGAGCCGAAAAAAACCAAGAAAAACAGGGTTAGAGCCGAAAAAAACCAAGAAAAACAGGGTTAGAGCAGAAAAAAACCAAGAAAAACAGGGTTAGAGCCGAAAAAAACAAAGAAAAAGAGGGTTAGAGCCGAAAAAAAACAAGAAAAGCCGGGTTAGAACAGAAGAAAACCAAGAAAAAGAGGGTTAGAGCCGAAAAAAAACAAGAAAAGCCGGGTTAGAACAGAAGAAAACCAAGAAAAACAGGGTTAGAGCCGAAAAAAACCAAGAAAAACAGGGTTAGAGCCGAAAAAAAACAAGAAAAACAGGGTTAGAGCCGAAAAAAAACAAGAAAAGCCGGGATAGAACGGAAGAAAACCAAGAAAAACAGGGTTAGAGCGGAAGAAAAGCAAGAAAAACAAGGTTAGAGCCGGAGAAAACCAAGGAAAGCAGGGTTAGAGCCGAATAACTCCAAGAAAAACAGGGTTAGAGCAGAAAAAAAAAAAGAGAAGCCGGGTTAGAACAGAAGAAAACAAAGAAAAACAGGGTTAGAGCCGAAAAAAACCAAGAAATACAGGGTTAGAGCGGAAGAAAACCAAGAAAAGCCGGGTTAGAGCGGAAGTAAACCAAGAAAAACTGGGTTAGAGCCGAAAAAAACCAAGAAAAAAAACCCTAACCCTAACCCTAACCCTAACCCTAACCCTAACCCTAACCCTAACCCTAACCCTAACCCTAACCCTAACCCTAACCCTAGCCCTAACCCTAACCCTAACCCTAACCCTAACCCTAACCCTAACCCTAACCCTACTCTAGCCCTAACTCTAACCCTAACCCTAACCCTAACCCTAACCCTAACCCTAACCCTACTCTAGCCCTAACTCTAACCCTAACCCTAACCCTAACCCTACCCTAACCCTAACCCTAACCCTAACCCCTTTTTTCTACTCTAACCCTGTTTTTCTTGGTTTTCTTCCTTTCTAACCCGGCTTTTCTCGTTTTTTTCGGCTCTAACCCTGTTTTTCTTGATTTTTTTCAGCCCTAACCCTGTTTTTCTCAGTTTTCTTCAGCTCTAACCCTGTTTTTCTTGGATTTCTTCGGCTCTAACCCTGGTTTTCTTGGTTTTATTCCGCTCTAACCCTGGTTTTCTTGTTTTTTTTCGGCTCTAACCCTGTTTTTCTTGGTTTTCTTCCGCTCTAACCCTGTTTTTCTTTGTTTTCTTCGGCTCTTACCCCGTTTTTCTTGGTTTTATCATTC